>NC_090266.1:770892720-771205498 GCF_040414725.1 Anabrus simplex
CGACTCGTTGGCTGAATGGTCAGCGTACTGGCCTTCGGTTCAGAGGGTCCCGGGTTCGATTCCCGGCCGGGTCGGGGATTTTAACCGTCATTGGTTAATTCCAGTGACTCGGGGGCTGGGTGTTTGTGCTGTTCCCAACATCCCTGCAACTCACACACCACACATAACATTATCCTCCACCACAATAACACGCAGTTCCTTACACATGGTAGATGCCGCCCACCCACATCGGAGCGTCTGCCTTACAAGGGCTGCACTCGGCTAGAAATAGCCACACGAAATTATAATTATTACAGTCGAAACATCTCAATTCACTATATTGGCGACGGAAAATCTATCTGACGGAAGCAAAATTTTCCTCCAAGCCAGAGGAGAAACCCCCTCTTCACTGCTAATTTGGAATAAAATGAAAGTATAATTTAATAAAAAGTGAAGAGGAAGAAGCTTTTCTTAAGAAATGGCTCTTTTCAGGGTTGAATTTTGAGTTATTTAGTGAATTGTGGTGCTATAATTTGGAATAGGCCTAAATTGTAATTCTAGACCAGGTTCTAGACTACTACTACGACTACTACTATTAAGTGAGCCTCTGCCTTAAATATGCACACTGCTAATTTAAAACAGCTCGTCAGAGTAGGGATCGAATAGCTGGAATACTCTCATTATCCAGTGTGTTACGTACCAGCGGTATCAGAAAATATATGAACCAGAGGAATGGCATGCTAAAGAGGAAAGTTTTCTAACTCCCCAGCTATTTCCCGCCAATATTCAGTCAGGCTGTTATACTCGATACGCAGCAGTTGAGTGGCAGCATTAGAGACAAAGAACATCATAACAATGGTCAATGTAATGTTATTGTTGATCAATGTTATGCGTTTTCGATATTGTAGGCTTTCACATTTAGTTTTCTTCCGACTCTGAAATACCACTCTTTTCATAATCGGTAAAACTGAATAAAACATAAATGATCCGAAATTGTATTCTCTATAACTTTTGTTATATTGTGCTTTGCGATAGGGCCAATAACATAGGTATTTAAAAATTATATTTTAGGCGCCTGCCCCTAAACTACAATTTCAATCAGGGTGAATAAAATTGTTTACAGCTTAGACTGTAGTTTCTTATTCTCCGACTCTATATACCGGTTTTCATTAAATTCTATCAACCCATTTTCCCGTGGCTCGGCGTTGATATGGACTTAGCAACAAAAATACAAATTCATGAATATCTCTGTTAGCATAGGCGGTACGGTAAAATGTATCAGGCATAAATGATTGGAAATTTAGTTCTATATAACTTTAGTTATATACTATTTATCGATAGAACCACTAATACAATAAATATTTGAGAATTAAATTTTAGGCCTTCCCCTAAACTACCATTTCACTCAGCGTGAATAAAATTATTTATAGCCTAGATTGTAGCGGCTCATTCTCCGATTTTACGTACCGATTTTCATTAAATTCTCTTCAGTCGTTTTCTCGTGATGCGTGTACATACATACATACATAAATACAGACAGACAGACAGACAGACAGACAGACAGAAATTACGGAAAAGTAAAAAGAGCATATCCTTGTTACTGTGGACATGACCGATAGAGAAATACCATTCGTTTCAAATTCTCAGCAATGTACAGACAAAACTCTTATTTTATATATATAGACTACTCTTTTATTCTATTGACTATGTGTTTATCTATCTTTATGTATTTTTAATTTGAATTAAATATATGATTTTACTTCTGTCAGTGCCTTATTCAATTTTATTACATTTTACGTCTTGATTTGAGAGGAAAATAAGACATTGCGAATTAGATCCACTGATTATTTTAAATTCGTAATAATTTTCCACATTGTTATAATTTTTCTAATCCTAGCCAGTGGGTTAATTATAATTTTTAATCCATTTCGTCTCATCTTGTACCATCAGGGGCCGATGACCTAGACATTAGCCCGCTTTAAACAACAAGCATCTTCATCATCATCATCATTATCATCGTCGTCATAATCATCAAACTGTGGAATGAATTGGCAAAAGAATGTGGAACGATTATATCAACTTTGTTTTTTAAACTTGCTATTTAAGGGACTTCTATTACTACAAGCATGTGCTATATATGAAGTACCTCGTTTTTCATGGAAAGTTCGATAGCTATTTTTGTAAACTGTAAATACATTTTGTTCAAGAGATCTAACTAAAGTCAAAGTGAGGTACTCCATATACGCTTTATTTTACATCATTCAGAAGTACACTATTAAATTACGAAATGAAGCATTTGCAACTTCATTCTTCAATCTACTGCCGCAGTAGAAAAGCACTGAAAAATCCAGGGGAGGCATTTTACAATTATTACTACAATTTCAATACACCAAATTACTGAATGATACACTCGCCAACAAAACTGTGACTCACTCATTTAAAAAAAATCTCTGAATTAATTACGCACTTCAAAAGCTTCAGCTGGAGCTGCGTTGTTCCCCCTTGACAGGGTAGCTCATGGTAGTGCGTCTTCGTAGTCTATGAAGTTCACTACCGAGCAAGTGGCCGCGTGGTTTGGGTTTTGATTCACGTAGCTATGAGGTTGCATTCAGGGGATACCGGGTTAGAACCCCACTGTCAGCAGTCCTGAACATGGTATTCCGTGGTTTCCCATTTTCACACCTGGCAAATGCTGGTGCTGTACCTTAAATAAGGCCACGGTCTATTCCTTTCTACTCCTAGACCTTTCCTATCCCATCGTCACCTTAAGACCTATCTGTGCAGGTGCGACGTAAAGCAAATTGTAAAAAAAAAAAAAAAAAAAAAATTACTAAACTTGGATTATTTCATTCTTTGCTCCATTCCTCAAGTTGTTCTTCCAACTTTTTAAACGTTTTAAATGTTATTGCAGTTTTTAATTTCACTTCACTAATTGTTTTTCAGAATTGTTTAAATTGGTAGACCTAACTTCACAATCGTTTTTTTTATTTTCAGAGTTCTTTACGAACAGTTTCTTTTGTAATTAAATTTGTATTGTATATTTTTTGTCTTTGGGCAGCCTCTGGTGTAGGGACATTTTATAATAATAAAATAAAAGTAGAAATAGAAAAGTACTTAACAGAATTAGTATAATCAAACCTATCGTTATGTGATATCATATTCATAAGGAATACGAAAAGGCATCGGGTGTGCTGAGGGTGCAGACTTGAGGATGTTATACATTATATTCTTATTGATTTGAAGTAATTGAAAGTAAAAAACGATCTCTATGGAGTGACGTGGTACATAGTAGAGCCCTGCACGGGTGCAGATATCCGCGAAGTGAGAGTGACAGGCTGAGTTGAGCTCGGCAGTCTGTGGAGTGTCTGTCTGTCGAACGGAGGACTCATTTTGTATGCCTGTCGTCGTGAGTTGTGTCCCTTGGGCCAGCTGTTGGAAGATAAATTCGCGTGTTCTGCTAGCCTACAGCATGGAAGAGAACATCGGATTTCGGCATTGGCCTGGGAGCGGAGTTCTATCGGAGGTGGACAGCGAACATCACCCTGAACTGCGAGACTGTCATGCGCGGCTGCAACCTGTAGACTGGAACAGTAGCAACGAAACAAAGTTAACTGAGTGACTGAGTGCGACTATAGTGTTAGTGACAGTGTAAATTAGTGTAAGTGAGAACAAGAGAGAAAGTGAACTATGTACTGTAATTGTGTGTCACGTACTATGAGCGTAAATGGTGATCTCGGTATGCCTGTGCGTTAATGTGTAGTTATTAGCAATTAGGTAATAAATCTTAGAAGTAGAACGCTACCAGTTTCTGTATTCACTTATCTACCCAGCCAATGCGTCGTTATCATTATTGCTGACACCCTTGGCTTGTCCTCTCATTTTTTGTGGACCTGGATACTAGTATCTCTCATAGACCTCCTTTTTGATGAACCAATGACTTGAACATCGTTCTCCATCCCCAAGACTGACGAGCAATGAGTAGAATGTACTAAACGTATTCTGCTTCTAAATAATCTTCCAAATGTTACACAAATATGTTTTTATAAGTATGTATGGGTATTTTCTTTTACATGGAATTCAAAAAGTAATATCATTGTCACAAATTCTCAATAGTAAGCACGGTAGTAGCCAAGAAACCTTACGTTCCGTATATCGTCCAGTCCTGCTTATAACACATTCCCTATTCTCATCCGCCTCCCATTTTTAACATTCCATTCTCAATCATCTCGAATATCCTGGGCAGAGAATGGGCTTTGCCTTCTAGTTAACCTGGTGGCGAGGGATTGGGGGGGGGGGGGGGAGTGGAATCATTTTCGTCATCGTCTCTCGAATTTTGGGAAGAGAGTTGCTACACATCGTTTAGCTTGCAATCGGGAGATGGTGGATTTGAAGAGCCCCCAATACGTATCCCTGAAGATAAAATCTTTGCAAATGCTAGGGCTGTACTTTCATTAAGGTCATGGTGCCTACCTTCCGGAAGTGTAAGAGCGACGTTGAACAAGCTAGAAATCACATACAGTACTTTCATTTCCTAGAGTCATACTCTATACATCTTGTAAATACCGGGCGAGTTGGCCGTGCGGTTAGGGGCGCGCAGCTGTGAGCTTGCATCCGGGAGATAGTGGGTTCTAACCCCACTGTCGGCAGCCCTGAAGATAGTTTTCCGTGGTTTCTCATTTTCACACCAGGCGAATGCTGGGGCTGTACCTTAATTGAGGCCATGGCCGCTTCCTTCCCGCTCCTAGGCCTTCCCTATCCCACCGTCGCCATAAGACCTGTCTGAGTCGATGCGGCGTAAAGCAAGTTGTTGTGAATCTCGTGAATTTTATTCAGTTCTGATTATCATTGGACTCTAGCATACAATTCCGAAAATGAATTTTTGTTTAAGTTACAACTGTTTGAACACATAAGATTTTGTTGTGCGTTACGAAAACGTTCTGTGTGATATGCTTGCTGGACCACAGAAATTTTGGATGTTTATGATCAAGAAAGTGAAATGTTTGCAGCTGAATGTATTTCAGCGATCCTTTGTAACTTTTAAATGAGATTTACATTCAATTTATAGAAATTTTAACAACACATATTCAAAGTAAGGATGGTCTCTTAAGTTTCAAAAATTTATGGGTGTGAGATTACGGTACTGGAGAAGAAACACATTTGGCTCTCCGGTACTGGGCAGGGATACGAAAAAATGAATTCTCTTATACTGTTTGTGACAGATCAAATATAGTAGTCCTATGACTTGATCTCTCATTGAGTTCCACAATGAATTAATTTTCTGAGCCAGGCGAGTTGGCCGTGCGGTTAGGGACGATCACCTACGAGATGGCGTCCGGGAGGTAGTGGGTTCGAACCCCACTGTCGACAACCCTGAAGATGGTTTTCCGTGGCTTCCCAATTTCACACCAGGCACACCTGCTGGGGCTGTACCTTAGTTAAGGCCACAGCCGCTTCCTTTCCACTCCTCGCCCTTTCCTATCCCATCGTCGCTATAAGACCTATCTGCGTTGGTACGAAGTAAAACAAATTGTAAAAAAAAAAAAAAAAACACTTTCTGGGTGAGGAATTGTTCGCTCATTCCTTAACTTAAAATGAATGCAGAGGCTCTCTTAAATAATATTCAAAGAAGAATAATTGTTGTTAACGGATGTGAATGTGCACCATGACTATATCCCACAAGATTAAACTGTGGGAAGACTTCTCTCATTGACTAGATAACATGTTCAAGCAAACATAAAAATGTCTTACGTGCTTTCATTCTACCTATAAGAGGTTGTTTGTATTTGAGTGCCGCAGGCAAAGAGCACTGGAGAAATGACCCTCCATAACGATACACGGGCCCCTGTGTGCTCTTCGATGTCACTTATTGTGACATAAATAATAAATTCTGTGGTAAGCTTATGCTTCACACATTATAATATATTAATTTTGTTTTACTGCGCCTTTGCGATTGTATGATTACTGAGGTTTCTAAGAATTAGCTCAGATTCTATAAAATATTGATTAGAATTGATTTACGTTGCACCGATTAATGTTTCACACGTGCTGCAATATGTTTATAAAGCAGTTCGTGACAAACACAATCCTAGGTCCATTTAATCACACACCATCGTAGGCTACACAATTGGTCTTAAGCTCTCAGGTAGCTCCTGTATACACAAGTACAGTACTCGGCGTGGATGAGCAAAATGTTCGAGTTCCTTAACACTCATCAACGAAAAGGATACATTTTATTAGACAGCGGAATTTTAACCTCTAAAAATTGACATTTTTATGTTCCTAAAATAGGTTCTTATATCGCCCTATTTTGGTTCTATGAACTGTAAATCCGATCCTAGTAATTTTCTAAAGAATAACACTAATATAACTAGGTACCGCATTTATTCAATGAGCATTAAAAATAAACTAATACGTGTTTATACACAAATTGGATACTTCATTTTTTTGCAGTCTTTCTATCCGTTTCTACTCCTGCAGTTTGCCTCACAAAGGGCAACAAACCCTTTTCCTAGGTTTTCTATGGAGAAGATATAGCGGTTATCACTCGGTAATAATTTATAAACCGAAATACAAGCATTCTACATCAACTAAAGAAAATGGAACAGTATTTTACATTTAGAATGAGATGAACTTGTAATTCAGTTCCACTATCGTTGTTCTTTTCGATTAAAATAGTATTGGCATCTATTAACGACTTCACTCCAGTGTTTCTCTGCAGCACATTGCACAATTTTTCTTGCAGTTCAGCTGCTTCAGATAGCTTCAGCTTTGCTATCTTCAGTAGCTCAAAGTTATTCAGAGAGAGGCTTAAAATTGCTTTCAAGACCAGTAATCAAGTTTGCAATGAATGTAAAGTGACAACTTATATGCACTAAGTCATATTCTAAGTACTTCTATCATTTGGATTAGTAGCCTTTGGCCTTTCACCATTGCCTATTAGGTTCAAAACACAGTGAATGTAAACTCACGTTTCTGTTCCGAGGTGGTGAAGCTCTTTACAGGCACACCCCAAATGGAGGTGAGCTGCATGTACAATTTCAACCACATATTAACCCCCCCCCCCCTTGCAATTCTTAAATCTCTGGCAGTACCAGGAATTGAACCAGGGCCTCCGAGGACAGCAGCTTATAGCGTTAATATTTACACTACGGACGTGGAAATAACGGTGAATACATGTGGATATCCTGGAAATAGCAAAAGGGGGAGAAGACTTTTCTACTATATCTCATTTTTCTGTCGGTTTAATTCCTGTAATACCAGGTGTATGCATAAGTTTTTACCCGTTTTGTGGTAAAGAAAACACGTAATTTTCAAGGGAAATTCATTTTTTGTTTATTAAAAATATTGGCCATCGCCTTCTACACACTTCGCCCATCTTGCAGGTAAGTTATGAATACCATGCCAGAGAAACTGCTTGTATTTTGCGGCAAACCATTCGTCGATCCATTTTCCAACTTCCTCGAAATTGCTGAAGTGCTGCTCTGCGAGCGTGTGCCCCATTGATGGGAAGAGGTGGTAGCAGATGGTGCCAGGTCGGGGCAGGACGACGGATGTGGAAGGATGTCCCATCCAAGCGATTTCAAGGTGTCTTTCACTGGTTTTGCTATGTGAGACGGCGCATTGTCGTGTAACAAAATCACTTTGCCATGTCTTCTAGCCCATTCAGGTAATCTTTCGATCAATGTGTAATTTAAATTAATCATTTGTTAGTGAAAGCGTTGTGCATTAATGGTTTCGCCGGGCTTCAAGAGTTCATAATACGCAATACCACTCTCGTCCCACCAGACACAAAGCATTGTCTTCTTGCCGAAGCGATTTGGCCTTGGTGTTGAAGGACCGGCTTCGTCAGGTGACAGCCACGATTTTCTCCACTTCGGGTTTTCAACATAAATCCATTTTTCTTTTTTCGTCATCAGTCACAATTCGGTAGAGAAATGATATTCTTTCCTCGCATTGATGCAGCATTTCACAAGTGACATTGTGGTTTTCCATTTGCCGTTAATTCACATCGTGTGGGACCAATTTACCGAGTTTGTTGATCTTCCCCATTGCTCGCAAGCGTCTGCTGATTGTTACCTGTGACACATTTAATGCTCGTGCCAATTGCTATTCAGTTTGCGTTGGGTCGTCATACAGTTAACGCCTGAAATTGCTCGTCTTCGCACTTTTGTGGTCTACCAGAACGCGCACTTTCATATTGAAATCACCACGCCAGTCTGAGTGGCTCGAACGGTTGAGGCGCTGGTCTTCTGACCCCAACATGCCAGGTTTGATCCTGACACAGTCCGGTGGCATTTGAAGGTGCTCAAATACGTCAGCCTCGTGTCAGTAGATTTACTGGCACGTAAAAGAACTCCCGAGGGACTAAATTCCGGCACCTCGGCGTTTCCGAAAACCGAAAAACTAGTTAGTGGGATGTAAAGCCAATAATATTTTTAAAAAAATTAAAATCATTACGTTTAAATTGTCAAAACCATGTCTCACATGTTTTAATCGATGGAGCGTGTTCACCATATGTTTCTACCAGCAAACGATGACTTTTCACAGCCTTTTTCTTTTGATGAAAATAAGAAAAGGAATGCATACCGCAAATGTTCTTCTTCAGGCACAAACGTCGACATGATCGCTGAACGATACAACACAGACGCTAGTGTTTGGCGGATTCAACTTGTGTGTGTTGGTAGGTTAATGTCAGACGAACAAACTGACGTATGTGTCAAATTCATACGCTGCGTACTGTTCGTTGGCGCCATCTCTTAGTGAAACTGGAAAATACTTATGCATACCGCTGGTACTCCATGTTAATTTTTATTTCCTTAGATGAGTGCGATAGGTGATAGCTGGAGCATCATTTCCTGGAATCAGATTTAGTGTATGATTATTGAAATAGGACTATTTAATAATTAAATGATTGACTGTACTAAATATCCAGGCTGTTTAAAAAAATACGGGCAAATAATACAAAGCTTAGAAATAAATGAAAATCGTCATAAATTCGTTTCTACACCGTGATAAAAAAAAACCAAACCCCATGGCGCTGCAGCCCTTGAAGGGCCTTGGCGTACCAAGCGACCGCTGCTCAGCCTGAAGGCCTGCAAATTACGAGGTGTCGTATAGTCAGCACGGCATATCCTCTCGGCCGTTATTCTTGGCTTTCTAGACCGGGGACGCTATCTCACCGTCAGATAGCTCCTCAATTCTAATCACGTAGGCTGAGTGGACCTCGAACCAGCCCTCAGGTCCAGATAAAAATCCCTGACCTGGCCGGGAATCGAACCCGCTTCCTCCGGGTAAGAGGCAGCCACGCTACCGCTACACCACGGGGCCGGCACACCGTGATTAGCCCTTCACAATAATGTACTTAGAAGGCAATCTCAATTTTCTGACAAGATAAGCGACAGGATAATTACAGCTCATACATTGAGTAGGAGTGTTTCTCAGGTTCTTTTTCCATATTTCGTCAGGAAATATGGTGGGATAACACCTTAGTTCAAGACCTGAAATCCTATCTCGACCAATATTCCAGATGAGAGTGCGCGTCATATGGAACGAGAGAGTGAAATACCTTCACTAACTTACAAGGGGAAACCGCTGCTGTGGAGTCAACGATTTCTTTCAAACTTTGGGTGGTTGATCTAAGTCAAAAATTAACATACACGTGTCCGAGGGTTTGTGCTACTGGCCCGTTTCTAACGAGAATATGGCGGTTTAAACTAATCAGCACCGAGTTCGATAGCTGCAGTCGCTTAAGTGCGGCCAGTATCCAGTATTCGGGAGATAGTAGGTTCGAACCCTACTGTCGGCAGCACAGAAATTTTTTTCCGTGGTTTCCCATTTTCACACCAGGAAAATGCTGGGGCTGTACCTTAATTAAGCCCACGGCCACTTCCTTCTCACTCCTAGCCCTTTCCTGTCCCATCGTCGCCGTAAGACCTATCTGTGTCGGTGCGACGTAAAACAACTAGGAAAAAAAAACGAATCAGTGTGCATATGTTGTCAGTTTGGACGCGAATATATCTAGGGCAGCTGGTCTAGATGTCAGCGTCCCTGACTTCTACATGGGCGTCTCCGGTTCGTCGCGCGCCTCATTTTTTACTTTTTCTTTTATCATATAGACTATTTGTTTTCCTTTTTCCATGCGGAATTTTCTTTAGGAAATGTGCAACTTAAATACAAACTGTATTATAAACACGTGTAATATCGTCCTAGTTTGAATTTTTATTGTAAAATATAAACAGTTCTTTCTCTGTTCATCTCGTACCATACTGCAGCAGTGGTTATAAAAATATCGAGAAAGCGAAGACTTGTCAAGCCACGAATAGCAAGACGGGATGATTGTGGACGAGTTTGCGATACGCCTTATACTTATTCTATACATTTTCTAGTTACCTTAAAAAAACGGATATAAGGTGAAAGTAAAACAAAAGGGGAAAATAAAATAAAAGTAAAAGTCAGGTCCTGGCGAGTTTCGCCCCTAAAAGGCCTTCGCAAAAGTTACGGACGCTCCCGTGTAGCTACAGATACATGCGTCCACATTGCGAACAATTAGGTCTACGCACGCTGTTAAGTTTAAAGGGCTATTTTATTGTTGAATAAGGGCTAGTCGGACAAACCTTCCGACACATGTCTGTTTATTTTTAACGTAGATCAATCTGTCAAATTTTGAACGAAATCAGTGGCCCCATAGCTGTGGCTTACCCTTGTTACTGTACTATTTCGTGTTTTGATAACAATTATTTTGATGACATGTTGTCCTAATTACCTTTGGTACAATTACTGTATGTATTGGGTGTTTGGGAGGTAAGTACAAATAACCTACGGAAGGTAGGGATGAATGTCCGCAGTTAGTAATTTTTTTCTTTTTTTAAATTCAGCTAGTGGCTTGTCCGAGAGCGGAGCTTGAAGTAGATTGCGATTTTTGTGAAGTAGGTAGTAGGTACGTTTGCCCCTCAGCTTTTACCATCCTTCGTACCATGTTTCAGGCACTATGGGTGTGTCATGTGTAGAGCTAGGAACCGTAGGTGAAACATTTGGGTCAAAAAAGTACAAGAAAGATGCAAATGATAGAAAAAAGTGCAAATTTAAACTGTAAATATTCAATACAATCTGTACCAAGACCAATTAGGACACAGGTTCACACCTGTATTAAAAAGGCTGTTAAAACAATCCCAAAGCAATCTTTTTACAATTTGCTTTACGTCGCACCGACACAGATAAGACTAAAACATTATAACAGTTTAAATTCGTTCCCAACTACAGCAGTCAGTGATACTGAATGGTGGGATTGCTAATTGGTCAATTTGACTTTACCTTCCAGCTTTTCTTCCTGTGCGAAAGCTTTCGCCTAAGTGCAGTGAGATAAAACGCAAACTGATTTGAGAACTGTTGGCTAGTGGGAGTTCATTGACTCTCAAACTAATCTGAAAGTTTTCGCCTAACTTGTCTACGCTGAAGCAAAAATAATGTGATATCATCCTGAAAACTGTAAATTCTAATAATAGCTTACAGAAAGTAGGACATTTGTCCATTCATAAAAGAGTCAACGTGAGAAAAGTAGATCAAGCCACGGACTTTCGGTTTCTTTTGTTGGATTTTTATGGGAATATAACGTGGCAAAGGAGCAAAAATTTGGGGTACGAGAGGATTCTAAAAGGTGCTGACATTGAGTTAAGCTGCAAAAAAGGTGCTGGCATTGAGAAAAGGTGCAAGAAAAGTTCTGCCATTCAGAAAAGGTGCAAAAAGATTCAACAAAAACACAGTTAAGATTGTTTGTCATGTTTTCCGTGTAAGACAAATCAATTTTAATATTTTAATAGTAAATAGTTATTGAGGTGCAACGCCTAAAACTCCTAACTCTAGTCATGTATAATTCTAAGTACATCATTGCAATGCGGATTCAGGTAGCATGCGTGCGTAAGTTGTATGAAGAATGTTTCACACTGGGAAATATTGTAACGTGTGTTAGCAAAGCCCTAGGTCGTTCATCATTAAATACTACCTGAGACACAATCATAAGATTTTAACTTCCTTTTTTAATTTTTAAACGTGACATCATTTTGACGTCATTTGTATACAGAGCTCTACTATTAATCAGCAGAAAAAATATTTGTACTTACCTTCCAAACAGCCTTTAGAACAAACTCTGCCTTGATTGTCTGAGTTACGAATTTCTGTTTGTACGTGACTTACTCTTTGAACAGTGTTCTTAGATATGCGGGTTATCCTTGTTATCGAAATCGCAGTTTTTCGATATCTGCAATCGACCCTCAGACCGGAATGGAACGGGGCTCAGTTATCAGTGACGCATTGTGTCGTTGTGCTTGATAAAGGTCAGGTTTGTCGATAGTAGATATGTTCGTTTCTCAATAAAGGTAGTCATCGGATGTCTCCTGGAGTGATAATGACCTGTCAAGCTCAGCTCCGGCACCACGGTATTCAACATTGCCCTGTGCACGAAGTTCCATTCTACTGACACGTGAGTCTTTTATAGTGCATAGACAAAGGTCAGGTTCGCCATACTACAGTAAATACGGAATATGTTTAATGTCTCTAACATATTGTGAGGCCTTACTATTTCAGGAAGTCAAAACACATAGCAAAGCTATTTTTTCTTATGAAGGCACAAATCACCTGGGACATACTGAGCCTACAACGCGTATGGATCAACGGCTCAGCACAGTTGAACACTCACCTTCTATGCTCAAAGTTGTGGGATGGAATTTCGATGCCGCCAGTTGATATTTAAGAGCATTTGAACGCCAAACAAGTGTGTCAGATCATTTACCGGGATATTAAAGAACTGTTCATTATGGCAAAATTGCGACATTACGGCGTATCTTAAGATTCTGTTTTCTTGTTTTTGGTCATAAGCACATAGGCTAGTTTGATGCACTTCTCAATGGTACCCTATCCTGTGCTAACCTTTTCATTTCTACGCAACTACTAAATCCAACATATTCTCTAATCTGTTTGTCATTTTCATGCCTTGGTCTACCACTGTTCTCATCACCTCAAAATCTATCTGAACAAGTCCTGGGTGTCTTAAGATGCATCCTATTATTCTATCTTTTCTTCTGAACCAATTTCTTTAGATCGTTCTCCTTTCATCAACTTGATTCACAAGGTCTCAATTTTTGAATCAATCTACCTATCTCACTTCTGTAACACCACATTTCAAACGCTTCTATTCGCTTTCTTTCTGAACTGATTATTGGCCACGTTTCATTCCATACAATGCCACAACATTGTTTATTTACTTTACGTCTCACCGACACACATAGGTCTTATGGCGACGATGGGATAGGAAAGGGGTAGGAATAGAAAGATAGCAGCCATGGCATTAATTAAGGCACAGCCTGGTGTGAAAATGGGAAACCACGGAAAACCATCTTCGGGAATGCCGACAGTGAGGTTGGAACCCACTCTCTCCCGAATCCAAGCTGACAGGTTCGTGACCAAACCACGCAGCCATTCGCTCAGTGCCACAACTTTTGATTCTGGATGCTTAGCAAAATTCAGAAATTATTTTCAAAATTCTATTCGCTTTTTCAGAATTCAACGTTTAACAAAATCACACAAAAAGTTGCTGTATCTTATCATTCTATTAGCTCTTGCTGCACTCAGCTTACTTTTCTGACGCTTTTCTTCAGTTCTGCTTTCAAGTCAGCAAGTGTCGTCGCACCAATATTATTCCCCTTCACTTTAACAGCATCAGTAGAAGCCAAAAATTCAATTTCTTATCAGTAAAAGTGTTTAGTTTGAAAACCTCATATTCTGAAATAACCTATGTAAATAACATGGAAGGTCCTCCTCTGTGGTGTAGTGGTCAGTGAGATAAGATGCCAGCCCCGAGGGCCCGGATTCGTTTCCGGTCTCTGACTCGAAATGTGAAACGTTGTACTAGGACTGGAACGGGGTCAACTCAGCCTCGGGAAGTCAACTGAGTAGAGGGCGTTCGATTCCCACCTCAGCCATCCTCGAAGTGGTTTTTCATAGTTTCCCACTTACTTAACTTAAGGCCTCTGCCCCTTTCTTCCATCTTCCTTGCCTATCCCTTCCAATTTCCCCATCCCCTAAAAGGCCCCTGTTCAGCATAGCAGGTGAGGCAGTTTGGACGAGTTATTGGTCCTCCTCTCCAGTTGTATCTCCGGCTAAATGTCTCACGCTCCAGGACACTGCCTTGAGGCGGTAGAAAATTGATTCCTCTTTGAGTCTGGGGAGAAAACCAACCCATGAGGTTAAATGGTTTAAATAAATAAGTAAATAAATAATAAAATAAATAACATGGAAGACAATGAGTAGTGGGAAGCGCACTTCAGAAATCAGTCGCCAAACGATACTAAAAAATGTCGCTAGTATGCCACCGAAAGGCAAACCTCAGAAGTCGCTAGATTTGTCGCAAAATCGAAGTACACTAAGGAGTTAAAGGATAACCGGTACAATGCATTTTCATGAACTTACCTATCTTATTCCATGCCAGAAATGCTATCTCTGTAGGATCGCACGCACTCCGTAGCACTAAGGTTAGCCGGTGGTGGGGACAGCTAAAACTTTCCAAGTCTTTCGTCTAGCTGAAGTACACCATGGGGAACTTCGTACGATTGCCAGCATTATCCGAGCAATGAACTTCTTACTATCAGTATAGCATTTAAAATGCAAAGTTCTAGACAATTTCATTTTGTTGTTGTTCTTGTTGTTGCAATATTTATGTCACTAAACACCCTTTGTATTTCTGAATCACCGAACGACTTCGCCGTGTGGTTAGGGTCACGCAGCTGTGAGACTGTATTCGGGAGACAGTGGATTCGAACCACACTGTCGGCAGCTCTGAAGACGGTTTTCCGTGGTTTCCCTTTCTCTCACTAGACAAATGCTTGGGCTGAACCTTAATTAAGGCCACGGCCACTTTCTTCCCACTCCTAGGCAATTTTCTATCACATCGTTGCAATTAAGACCTATCTTTGTCGGTGCAATGTAATTTTTAAAAAAAGAACTGCATTAGAATGAAGCTGAACAGCACTTCTCGAGTGTATGGAAATTGTTCTTTTAATGTGACTAGTTTTCTCACTAGGCGCTAAAGTTTATGTTTGGTCATTTCTAACGCTTACAATTCGCTAGATCCAGTAACAAAGACGCTGAGTAGGCACCACTGGAAGCGCATACCGGCTATTGCTCACACGCCGCCTAGCGGACGAGTTTTGTGTACACATTCCTATTGTATACATTGGAACCTGCAGGGCAGTCTGAATCGGCACCAAGTGTGGAAATTTAGGAAACTTTCTGGGATAATCCAATTTACACCGAGCAAATTGGCCGTGCGGTTAGGGGCGTGCAGCTGTGAGATTGTATTCGGGAGATAGTGGGTTCGAACTCCACTGTCGGCAGTCCTGAAGATGGTTTCCTGAGGTTTCCTATTTTCACACCAGGCAAATGCTTGGGCTATACCTTAATTAAGGCCACGGCCAGTTCCTTCCAACTCCGAGCCCTTTCCTATCACATCGTCGCCATAAAACCTACGTGTGACAGTGAGACGTAAAGCAAACTGTAAATAAAAAATTGCACTCTCGGCAGTTAAGGGACTTGTGACAATTTTACATCACTTATACACTACGTAACCAATGTATTGTAGTTCCTACTCCCTTATACTGTTTTACTGTCCTCAAGCATAAGAAGGTAACAGAAAATCTACACTAGCCTACTGGTTATGTCAGTTTATCAGCCGCCAGCTGGTCTGAGATAGGAAACCACGTTAGACTGCAAGACAGTGAGAAGTATCGATACTATTCATAAAGGATAAGCAATGTCATCAGTGTCCCTCACGGTGGTCGCAGCTCCAATGCATGTGAGATTCTTGAAATCATAAGTCGCATCATTGTGTTTCGGAATCTACATAAGACAGGAGGACAAGTGGTTATGATCACTGTATCAATAGTAACGTAAATCAACGCGCTTGTTTTGCTTATGTTTAGAATTGTCGTACTAATACCACCCTGAACAAGGACATTTTCAATTTGGTCTCGGTAATGTTATAGAATATGATTAGAAGTTAAATTAATTTTCCTACACTGAATATAAGACCGATTTATTGGTTAGATGTAGTATTTTGCCCGGTCTAGAAAGCCAAGAATAACGGCAGAGAGGATTGGTCGTGCCGACCACACGACACCTCATAATCTGTAGGCATTCGGACTGAGCCGTGGCCCTTCGGGGCTGTGGCGCGATGGGGTTTGGTTTTTTGGAGATAGTGTTTTAGGACTGCCTAGCGGAGGCGTAAAGATGCTCGATTTACCCGGTAGGACATGGGTTCGGACACCCCACAGAATGTCAGAAAATTTGGAAGCGAGACTTCTACTTCTGGAGAGGTGCATGACCCTGCGGTTCACTCAGCTCGCAATAGAAATCTATACCAGATTAATTTCTGGGGCCAAAGATGGCTGCGCATAGAGTGGAACAGTCTATCACGGTTATTGTCTAGGTTACGATTAGTGGAGGCCTTTACGTTCCACTCCTCCAAGGTCCTTCATGTCCTGTACGGAGATGGCTTGGCATTGCTTTAGCAAGCGTATGCAACTTAGGCACATCCGTAAACCGAACCTGGAACAGTTAGTTATGAGGCCAAGGTCCATCACCTATTTTTCTCCTTCTCCTCCTTCATCTACTTCCGTCGGTTTTCCCACACTCTGGTGGGGTAAGCGGGTTTAATATGTGTCACACGAGTTAACTCGGCCCATTTTTACGGCGGAGTGCCCTTCCTGACGACAAGCATACGTCGAGCGATGTACGCAACTATCACATATATCTGTGGAGGTTGGCAGTGTGGTGTGTTGCATTGTGTTTTGTTTTAATGAAGTGATGTACCAGCCCTCGAACTAAAGGAACTGATAATTGGACCTGGGACCCTCTGGTTGCTACACTGACCACGCAGTAAAGATCTATAAGAACAGAGTAGTTAACAGGGTCACAAGGTTGGGAGGCGCTCCCCATTTGTTAACGGACAGTAAAAGTTTCTTACACCGGCTTTCCCCGCGCCCCCAAGGGTAAGTGAACCACGTGCCTCTTTCATTTTTCGACTTTATGTTGTGGAATTGAATCCATGTCTTCCGCGGAAGTGAATGGCATTTGCTTTACCGATACAGATAGGTCTTATGGCGACAATGGGGCAGGAAAGGCCTACGGATGGGAAGGAAGCGGCCGTGGCCTTAATTAAGATACAGCCCCAACATTTGCCTGGTGTAAAAATGGGAAACCATGGAAACCATCTTCAGGGCAGCCGACAGTGGGATTCGAACCCACTGTCTCCCGGATGCGAGCTCACAGCTGCGCGCGTCTAACTGCACGGTTCTGAGGAAGTAAACGCGAACCCTATTATTTCCGTATGATGCAAACACACCCGTTTACCTCCTTTGATATAGTGTATCTTTAAACACTTAAATCTGTGATATATACATCCCATTAAGGACTTTATCTGTCCAGTCTGATATCTTGCAGAAGTGGCAGTCCACACTACACCTACACTATGAAGCTGAAATATAGACTAATATAGTTATACAAAATCTATGGAATCCAAGGGAGTCTTTTGACCGTCTTTGAACCCTTTGAATCATACAGTTCTATCCTTCAGTGATACGTTTACAGTTTCGAGAATTTGGACATACATGTCTTCTCTCTGATGGGCTTACAGTATTGATGTACTGCATGTCTACCTCTGAGAGACCCTACCGACATGCATCTTTGTTCTTCAACAATATTATTTATGTAACATCACCTGTGCCATATTTCAATCCCCACTCCCCAGTGACGCCGTAGAAATGCTGCCAAATTACGTAACGATCGGGAATCTCAGTGTGAATGTTTTATGAAGGTTTGTTTCTGTAGACAGGCTCACATGTCCCTAGCACTTTGATTACAGTATCTTCACCGACCCAGCATTCACTCCGAGTGTTTCTCAGAAAAACACCCTGACTAAGACTCCTTGACGTATTAAAATATCAATATAAGTTTATGCACGTATACTCATTGCTTTACTGACAAAATTAGGACGAAGGAAAGTAAAGAAAGAAAATTATACATCCCCTAGGAATGTTACCATACCATGTAGTGCAAGTGTAGTCTACAAATCTCGACATCAGAGGTAAACTGCCGTAAGTGCAAAAATGACGATTTTTTCTTTTTTAAATCGTATGTGACTTCATTTAGTCCTGTCTTCTTATGCGCACACTATTGTATGAGTATGTTTGGCAGGAATGAAAATAAGCTGTGCGATACTATCGTATGTGAAAGGAGAAACGTGCACTAAACAGTGGTAAGTGGTCATAAAACAGTTCAGCCTTCTGCCGTCCGCCGCACTCATTATCGTATCGGCTCTCACCGTCGATTCAACCTACCTTAAAAGTAGCAAAATGTGCGCCTCAGACGCTTCCTCCTTCACTCCTGCAATGTCACCTCTGACATCCAGATAATAGCGTGGAAAATATTTTTTTTCAATTTTTGATTTACGCCGCACGGACACAGATAGGTCTTATGGCAACGATGGGATAGGAAAGGGCTAGGAATTGGAAGGAAGCGACCGTGGAGTTAATTAAGGTAAAGGCCCAGCATTTGCCTAGTGTGGAAATGGGAAACCGCTGAAAACCATATTCAGGGCTACCGACAGTAGGGTTCGAACCCGCGATATCACGAATGCAAGCTGATAGCTACGTGAGCCAAACCGCGTGGCCGCTTGCTCTGCATTAAACCTGTGTATAAAACTGACGTTCTTTCCTGCCACGTCATCTACCCGAAAGCTAGTTGCTCCTTAAGGGACAATGTTGTAGGATTCTGGTTCTAGGAAACAAAAATACCTAACGAAGTGGCTTAGCAGATTGCTGCGTGATTGCACTTTCTGGCTCGGTGAAGAATGCTACGGAAAATTACCCCCACATCTCCTTTCCTTGGTACGCCTCTTCAGTGACGCCTAGGTTACCATGACGGACGATATATGAGCTGTTGGAGATACAGTCAGCCTTCGGGCTGAAGACACAGTATATAGTTCAGAAGCAGTGCATCTGTCACATCCGTTGGGGGGGACTTGTCAGAAACACTCTTCTTTTGCTTCAGCGTCCATAGTAGCCGTTTTACTGTCCTCAAAATTGAATAAATATAGAGTTAATAAGAAGTTAGTGGTCCTCCTAATAATTTAGTGTCCCTCCCATTGCCATATATTTTAAGTGACGTCGGTGTCTTAGAATTCATTCTCACAGGAGTCGCCTTTAAATACTCCTGAGGTGCCATCGATCTCAGGCGACAGCCACAAGGTCGGTGCAGACGAGAGTGAAGGGGAGTTTTTGTAATTCCTCGTCACTCATCACGTAATCTTCGTTCAGGATGGCTCAGCGCGTTACACTGTTGTCTCCAGACTCGGAGACAAGTTCTAATAGTAATGGAAGAAGCAATGACCATTTGACATATACGATTACCACCCCAAATTTTGCCTGTCATTGAAATGGAAATGGAAAACTACAGGTAAACATTTCTAGGATTAGATAATCACTTTGTTTCGCCTCTTAAATCAGCAATCACCGCCGAGTGAGTTGGCCACACGGTTCGGGTCACGTAGCTGGAAATTGCACGCGGGAGATGGTAGGTTCGAATCGCGTCGACAACCCTAAATATGGTTTTCCAAGGTTTCCCATTTTCACATCAGACAAATCCTGGAGCTGTGCGGGGAAAGGGACGGAAGTAGATGATAGACCTTGGCCTCATAACTAACTGTCCCAGGTTCGGTTTACAGATGTGTCTAAGTTTCAAACGCTTGCTAAAGTAATGGAGAGGCAACTCCGTACAGGCCATGAAGGCCCTTGGAGGTGTGGAAGGTAAAGGTCTCCACTAATCGTCATCTAGAAATTGTGATAGACTCCCCGGCGTCTTTGCCTCCAGGAATTAATGTGGTACTCATTTCTGTTGTAACCTAAGGGAACCCCAAGGTCATGCACCACTTCAGAAGTAGATTTTCAGTAACGGTGGGAGAAAAGAGGGCGAGGATTTGGAAGCAGACATGGGCTTAATTAAAATACAGCCCCAGCATTTGCTAGTGTGAAAATAAGAAACCACTGAAAAACACCTTTAGGATTGCTGATGATTGGGTTCGAACCCATTACCTCCCGAATGCAAGCTTAATGTACGTGGCCCCTACCACTCAGCCTTGAATTATTATTATTATTATTATTATTATTATTATTATTATTATTATTATTATTATTAGGTAATACGCGCACGCCTTTTAAGTACCTCAGCTGTGTATGGTCATAACAGATGCTGGAGATTCATAGTTAAATGGGTTCTTCAAAGTGTCCAGTATATGTCCTGATTCAAGTCTCTCACATGTAGGATCTTTGTCACCAACTCTATTTGTATTATACCCACTCACCTCAGAGATAAGATGCGAGTACTTTTCCAGCTGCTCCAAGCGTCTGGTTGCTTTAAATGAGTCGTCTTATTCCTGATGGTGTCGTGGATGCGAATTGTGTTTTGCCATGTTTTACAGGCAGATGCTCTTCCTGACGCCAACCCTGTGTGGAGGGTGTATTCACTATTGCGTATTTGTGTGGTGGTTGGCAGTCTAGTGTGCTGTGTATTTATGAAGAGAGCTGTGTTGGGATAAACAAAAACACCCAGCCGGGCTGAGTGGCTCAGATGATTGAGGCGCTGGCCTTCTGATCCCAACTTGGCAGGTTCGATCCTGGCTCAGTCCGGTGGTATTTGAAGGTGCTCAGATACGTCAGCTTCGTGTCAGCAGATTTATTGGCACGTGAAAGAACTCCTGCGGGACTAAATTCCGGCACCTCGACGTCTCCGAAAACCGTAAAAGTAGTTAGTGGGACGTAAAGCCAATAACATTATTGATATTATTATTAAGCACCCTGCCCCCGAGTCAGAGAAATTAACCAAAGGGGATTAACATTCGGGTATAGAATTCGGGGCCCCAGAACCGAAAGCCTTGACACTTATCATTCAGTCAATGAGCCGGATGGCTAGTTTAAATGAATAGAGACAAGAAAGTCTCCTCTGCTTGGTACCCATACTGATTCTGAAAGAGGTCGGAACTATAAGGTGGTTATTGAAGTTACTAGTAAAGGCATATCCCGACTTTATTACTTGCTTTTTATATAAAACTGATATATATATCTTACATTTGAATGTTCTAATTACGGAAACGGTTCCCTGCTGCATGATATAGTCTTGATATTGAATCCTTGTAAGTTCAAGGGGTTCAATATCTTTTACCTAATTTCTCAAAATGATTATTTTTCTCAAGAATTCCATTTCATTGAAATTATCTGTATTGATGCAAAAACATGCAAGTTTAGCCCACCGTTTCCATGAGATAAAGATTCACATTTGAAAAATATTATATAGTTTCACCAAAACTGTAGGTTTTCATTGTTGTTCAAAATGTTTTGTTTGTTTCTCTCAACTTATTTCATTACTTGCGATGCACAAAACCGGAAAATCAATATGGCAGTTATGATGAGTCTTGCAGTTGAAAGCTATCCCTTTCTGGAAATTATAGCTTAAACGTTTCTATTACCTGGTCATACTCATCGTCAGTGTGATGTGGACCATGCTTGGATAGAACGAGCAAAGATGCACAATTCATTTGAAATAATGGTACTCAAAGACTGGAATATATTTGTACGTTCTGTAAGAAGAAAGTTGCCAATGGAAGTGACTGAGATGGGACACAATGATTTCTACTATTATTTATATTTTCTGGCAGATAAACTCATTAAACTGACAAATCAAATAGCAGAGATACAAAGAATTTGGAGTTCTAGAATCTAAATACACCCTTGATCCAGATATACCGTTTCAAGTTGTTATGGGCCAGACCAAAGGCGGAATAAAAGAGGAAGACCGTCAAGAATGCACGTTCCTCAAACTTATTCCGGGCCACCTCCAATCACTCAAAATAAGAAAAATGACCTTTCGTCACTGCTACATCTCATCAGCCCAGAATGTCACAATTTCTATCAAAACTTAGCCCAACTAGTCATTCTTCTTTCTTTCTTTCTTTCTTTCTTTCTTTCTTAATCTGCTTACCCTCCAGGGTTGGTTTTTCCCTTTTACTCAGCGAGGGATCCCACCTCTACCGCCTCAAGGGCAGTGTCCTGGAGTGTGAGATATTGCGTCGGGGGATACAACTGGGGAGAATGAACAGTACCTCGCCCAGGCGGCCTGACCTGCTATGCTGAACAGGGGCCTTGGTGGGTGATGGGAAGATTGGAAGGGACAGACAAGGAAGAGGGAAGGAAGCGGCCGTGGCCTTAAGTTAGGTACCATCCCTGCATTTGCCTGGAGGAGAAGTGGGAAACCGCGGAAAACCACTTCCAGGATGGCTGAGGTGGGATTGGAACCCACCTCTACTCAGTTGACCTCCCGAGGCAGAATAGACTCCGTTCCAGCCCTCGTACCACTTTTCAAATTTCGTGGCAAAGCCGGGAATAGAAGCCGGGCCTCCGGGGGTGGCAGCTAATCACACTAACTACTACACCAATGAGGCGGACCACTGGTCATTCTGCCTCGTGTAATATTCTTCCATGTTTTGATTCATCATCGACAGAAGAGAACTGAATCAGTGTTTCCCCTGAACCTATGTCAAAACGAAAAGAAACTGAAGTTCAAAAGTTTTAATGTTTTCTGTAACGATAATGTAAAATAGGAGGCTGAAATCTTGAAATTTATAGTAATAGAGAATTATATAATTTTAGTCAAGATTATCGTGTTTGTATTAAAGTGTACGTGGATTTTTTCGAATATAACCTGGTATGTGAATGAATAAAATGCTTTCATGTACCAGAACTTGGTGTGTCAATGTATTCACTTGTGTCAATACACTCTTTCAAGTATCGGTATAAAATGTATTTATTGTGTTTTATAATGTGTTGGTCTACAAGTTCCTACGGTTTGAAGTTAATAAATTCAGTAATGTATTTCACACTGTCATGTAAAATTTGAATTTCATTTCCTGAAAAGTTTCATTTTTTGACATACCAACTTCTGGCTTTTCGCCACAGCATTTTAGTTTAGCTCAAGGAAGAGGGAATATCGCGTGTTAAACACAAATATACAGTAGCACTCATAAGTGTTTTGACAAGTACGTTAGTCGCAATACTCTTATTAACAGCATTGTTCTGCCTCATGTACATTACGTAAAATAAAATATGAATAACAAAAACGTACATCAGAACAAACTAACATTCTGGGTAGAATATTCTTCTTTTTCTTTTATCACCGGTGCAAAATGTGTTGCACATGTGGTTTTGGCCCTGTTTTACGGACGGATGTCCTTCCTGACGCCAACTATATAGAGCGGGATGTAATCAGAATTTTATGTTTCTGTGTCCGGCTCCACGGCTAAATGGTTAGCATGCTGGCCTTTGGTCACAGGGGTCCCGGGTTCGATTCCAGGCAGGGTCGGGAATTTTAACCATCATTGGTTAATTTGTCTGGCACGGGGGTTCGGTGTATGTGTCGTGTTCATGATCATTTCATCCCCATCACGACGCCCAGGTCGCCTACGAGAGTAAAATCGAAAGACCTGCACCTGGCAAGCCGAACATGTCCTCGGACACTCCCGGCACTAAAAGCCATACGCCATTTCATTTTTTCATATGTTTCTGTAGTGGTTGGTAGTGTAGTTTATTTCCTAAAAATGAAGATGAAAGTGTTGGAAAAACACAAACACACAGTACGCGAGCCAGAAGAATTAATCAGACCCGATTAAAATCCCCGACCTGGTCGGGAAGAACTTCTGAACCGAAAGCCTCAACGCTGATCATCCAGCCAAGGAGTCGGACTTTGGGGTAGAACATTGTTTGTAACAAAATTGAATTGTGAAATTCAAAGCTCATAAACGTTTTGTCATACACATTTGGGACAAATAAATCAAACAAGTGTTCATTTTCTTACCGTGACGACTAATATCTCATTGCATAGTTTTATTCTTGTATCACAGAATTACATCTCGCAGGTATGGAAACAATAAGGGATCTCATTTTTACTCTAGGGATTTTTTACCATTTAGAGTTCAAACTTTAAAAGAACTCCGCTTTACTTGTATGTGTTCGTCTCCTTACATGTGTGTTTAGCACCTCCCACGTGTGTTCTATTGGATTTAAATCCGAGTTTGGCTTGGCCATGGCAAAACATGTATCTTCTTCTTTTGCATACAATCTGTTACACATGTACATCGATGTTTGGGATCATTAACATGTTGAAAACACCATTGCTGAGTCATTATCTTTTCTAGCATATGGTGGCATATGCTTGTCCAATATATCCTTGTAGTCAGGACCATTCATTATACCACCGATGCGCACAGACTACGCTCTTAGCGGAGAAGCATCCGCAGACCATGACGTTCTGTTACTTTCCTAAATTGCTGACTAACTTTACAAACATATTAATCTGAATTTTAACTTGAAAAATCTGAATATCTGCATTTAAAATGGAAAATCTGAAAATTAGCATTCATTAAATAAAATACACACTCGTCGAACCTTGTACTCACACTTACTTGCTACCTGCTTACTTACACATACGTTATTTGAAGGGCGCCAGCTGTCACTCAGTACAGCAATAATAGAATGAGACTCTTGACCATATCTAGGGTGTGGGGTAATAAGCTTACTTTTGACAACATACCATATAAGTTCTGGGAAAAGGAGATTGGCGTTCGGTTTCCCCATTAATTTTGAGGTTAAAATATTTCACTGTCAATGAAATGAAACTATGAATTCGTTTGATAGAACAATATATATTCTTTAAATAATATATCAAAAAATAGTGAGTCTTGTTGCGATAAAACAGATGAAAATATGAAATTATGACATTGCAACTGACAGAAACTAGGCATGAATTTAGATTCTTCTTGACCGGACATTTAACAATTTATACGAAATATTTCCCTCACTGATTCACTTGACTGTACCTTTAACACTTTGAGTGTAATTACGACGTAATCCATTGCTCTGGTGTTTACTGTAGATGTGTCACGCCTAACGTGGTGATACATCCTTGAGACTGCTTCTTCTCCATATCATCTGACTTCTTTGTAAGTCAATATGGTATGACCTCTTGGTAGGTCCAGGGTTGCCCTCTCTGACTCCTTGGTAAGCCTTGCGTCCGCGTCTTCCACTAAGTGACGGACCAACCATTTGGTCTCACTCTCTCAATGACCAATAATGGCTCACTGAGTCTTCACCATCTCTCGTTCACACTGGTTGGCTGACCACTTAAGGCCTCTTGATCTAGTAGACTACTTCACTGTACTGCATCCGTATAAGTAATGACTGACGCTACAATATGGAGCCACCTTTTATAGACGTTGGTTGACACAACTACGTAATCTCCAGAAATAACAATGACATACTCCCACCTACGCGACAGATATTACATCCAGTGGTGAAATAGCCCCGCGGCGATGAGTCCGTGCGCGCATATTCTAAATAAAAACGATGACATAGCCAAGGCGCGGCGATGACTTGGCAGAATCGCCACTAATCTTGCACAATGTCCCAACGTCACATCCCATCTCTGATATATACAACAATTCTCACTGTACAGGTATTGAGTGTTATACTACACATACGTATATGTGTATACATCTAAGTGCAATCTTGCAAGCAACAGGCAATTGCAAAATTGAATAAAACGGATAATTACAATAATAGTACAATATCACAGATAACATAATAATAATACTGACATAATAATAATAATAATAATAATAATAATAATAATAATAATAATAATAATAATAATAAAATACAGATAAAATCATACAATAATAAAAATACAGATATCATCTTGTAACGGGATTTGAACCGTTACAGTTCCTACCTCCATGTTTTACAGCAGGAATCTGGTAGTGGATGGTACGTTTTATTTCTAGGGCGACGAACATATTGAATACCATCAGATGGCATCACATGAAATTTGCTTTTGTCCTCCATAATACCCTAGACCACTTCTGCTGTATCCAGTTACAGTGCTCTTTTGCAAAGGCAAGTCCTTTTTTTCTGTTGTGTGCACTCAGGAAGTGTTAATTGAAAGGGTGGTGAGCTAATAAATCCTGACCCTTTAGCCTACGTTTTACGGCAGAAGAGCATCTACTCCATAATTCTACCTCAGATCAGCAGTGATATGTCGAGCTGTCTTTCTAGGGTTTGTTACTAATTTGCTTTTAATTACCTTATCTATTCTCTAGGTTGTTTTTCGAGGTCGAACTTGTCGTGAAGCAATCTCTGTCTTAGATATTCCCTCCTGCGTGGCGCATATTACTGCCTGCTTAAACTCTGTGGAGTACTCTTTACGCTTAGGAGGTGGCATTCGACTAACTGATGAATTTCAATTACCCTGCAACACAAAGACATTCACAATTGAGAATGAAATATCTAAACAGGAGATCGAATATACTATGAGCGCTGTTATATGTTAGAGAAAGTTGTTCGTGAGGACGTTTTCTGTGAAACATGGCATCATATGGAAATGAAGCGTAGGGAGTAACTGCCGTTGAAATAATATGAATAGGAGATTTTGAAATGTTGCGTTACAGAGGAATGTTGGAAGTGAAATGTGTAGATCGGAGGTACTGAATTAAGTTGATGAGAATAAAACGATTTGGTGAAATGTGACCGGAAGAAAAAATACACATTGATGAGGTTCATATTGAGACAAAAGGAAAGTCCATCAGTATGGTGCAAGAACATCAGTAGATGACCAACATATGAACTTGACCAACAGATTTTTTGCTAGGGGCTTTACGTCGCACCGACACAGATAGGTCTTATGGCGACGATGGGATAGGAAAGGCCTAGGAGTTGGAAGGAAGCGGCCGTGGCCTTAATTAAGGTACAGCCCCAGCATTTGCCTGACCAACAGATTAGAAGATATATGAGCTGAAATAGTTGCGCCCATATAGAACGATTTTTTTTCTTTTTTTAGTATTTGCCTTACGTCGCACCGACACATATAGGTTTTATGACGATGATGGGATAGGAATGGCCTAGGAATGGGAAGGAGGCGGTCGTGTCCCTAATTAAGGCAGAGCCCCAGCATTTGCCTGGTGTGACAATGGGAAAACATGGAAAACCATCTTCAGGGCTGCCAACAGTGGGATTCGAACCCACTATTTACCGGATGCAAGTTCACAGCTGCGCGCCCCTAACCTCACGGCCAACTCGCCCGGTATAGAACGATTAGTCTTGATAGGTTCACAATGAGGACTGCCTCAAACCACTCTATGAACTACGAGAAGTAACATTATTGTATAGTACCGAGCTCGATAGCTGCAGTCGCTTAAGTGCCGCCACTATCCAGTATTCGGGAGATAGTGGGTTCGAACCCTACTGTCGGCAGCCCTGAAGATGGTTTTCCGTGGTTTCCCATTTTCACACCAAGCAAATGCTGGGGCCGTACCTTAATTAAGGCCACGGACCCTTCCTTCCCACTCCTAGCCCCTTCCTGTCCCATTGTCGCTGTAAGACATATTTGTGTCGGTGCGACGTAAAGCTACTTGCAAAAAAAAATATTGTATTGTAATGCGTAAAAGGTGTCAGTTCGTTTATCATGTTCAGTTAATCTGCTTCAGTAGATGACCACGAACTACAAGCTTCTCCCCCTTGTCAGTAAATGTCACTGTCAATTCCCGCTCCCGTCCGACTAGCCTAATTACATAACTGGTCTAACAAGGAAGTCGGTAAGGACTCCTTGTGTCCAGCGCCTCCTCATGGACGGCACCATCTCATATCGACCTCGTTCATACACTGAATAAAAGCTTATATAAACGTGAAAGAGGTTAGATTTATGACGATCGTGACAGCCGAGTGACAATGTCACTGACATCTCACCAAGATGGGTAAAAGTCAAAAATCTTTGTCAAGGTACAGTATATGGAATTTTGAACATGGAAAGTCACGTCCATGTGATTCGTATTTCTGGTAAAACTGGACCAAGATGTGAATGCTGCGTAAACATACGCGCGCGTAACTTAAGGCAGGGATGATTAGGTTAGATGCACGATCACGGAACTATGCAGTGTTACCAGCTTAGCGGATTTTCCGCTAAATTTGGCGGAATTAGAAGACTGTCGGCGGAGAAATATATCATTTAGCGGATAGCGGATTTTTTGACGGAATTCTAGATTTATTATAGCGGAATTTAGTGTTTTATCCATTTTACGTTTTTTAATTTGTACTCCAGTCTGTCTCCAAGCTATTCCGTATTTCTTATCAGGAGCTAGCAGTTACATGGGGAAAAATGTTATTTGGATTTGATGTTATGAGATCATGGTATCATAAATTTGTAATGCGTGGGGAAAGGGTACTTCTCTTAGTTGGCGAATGACGACAGAGAATGAAACTATGAGGGAGTAGCATTTATATTTATGCTATGAAGGAAGACCGTATAATGAACTAGCCTGTTTTGTGTGTCGCCCTTGATGTAGGGGATTCATCTAGTTTGCACTCGGCACTAAACCGCCTACAAGTTTTAGCTCGCCGGCTCGCAAGCAGAGGGTTAATCCCAGTGAAACTCACAGATCAGGTGAGTGCAGACATTTATTATTATTATTATTATTATTATTATTATTATTATTATTATTATTATTATTATTATTATTATTATTATTATTATTATTGCTCAATTTCATTGCTCATTATTTGAGATGGGATTTCTTGGCGGAATTTTAGCGGATTTTTAGTAGTATTTAGCGGATCTTGAAAATATAAGTTGGCAACACTGGAACTATGACGTGAAGCGACCGTCACGTAGCGCGCGGAGTAGGTTACACGTTGAACTATTCTTTGCCGTTTACGTGTGAGCGTGCTACTGTCTGTTTACTGACATGTAGTGGCACCGCAGAGGACTAGTGGGGAGAGAGGTACACTACCTATCGCAGAGTTTTGCACCAGATAGACAGCGGAAAACCATCTTCAGGGCTACCGACAGTTGTGTTGAAACCCACTATCTCCCGCTTGCAAGCTTACAGCGGCGCACTCCTAACCGCATGGCCAACTCGCTCAGTGATATTAATATCATTCCACGCCATTTCTCCACTGACACCTCAGAACATACCGCATGGTCGAGCAACTCGTCTCCCTTCTCCCAAGTCTTCCCAGCCCAAAATTTGCAAAATGTTCGTAACTGTACTCTTTGTCGGAAATCACCCAGAACAAATCGTGACTGTGTTCCTTTGGATCTTCTCCTGTTCTCGTATCAAGTGGTCTTGGTGTGGGTCGCATGCAATGGAACCATACTGTAATTGGGGTTCTATCAGAGGCTTATACGTCCTGTCTACATCCTTACTATAACACCTAAATACCCTCATAACCACGTGAAGAGATCTATAACCTTTCTGTACAACCTCGTTAATGCGATTACCCCAGTGAAGATCATTCCTTATATTGAAATGAAATGAAATGGCGTATGGCATTTGATGATGATGATGATGATGATGATGATGATGATGATGATGATGATGATGATGATGATGCTTGTTGTTTAAAGGGTCCTAACATCTAAGGTCCTCGGCCCGTATGGCTTTTACTGCCTGGAGTGTCCGAGGACAAGTTCGGCTCTCCAGATGCAGGTCTCTTGATTTGACGCCCTGAGACGACCTGATGAAGATGGAATGTTGATGAAGACGACACATACATCTAGCACCCGTGCCAGCGAAATTAACCAATTATGGTTAAAATTTCCAAACCTGCCGTGAATCGAACCCGGGCCCACTGTGACCAAAGGCCAGCACGCTAACCATTTAGCCGTAGAGCCGGACTTTCCTTATATTAACACCTAGGTACATCCCGTGATTCCCACGAGTTACTATCATCCCATCAACACAATAATCAAAACTGAGAGGACTTTACCTGACTGACTTTTCATCCCGCTTACCATCAGACAATTGTCTGCTATTCATCTCACAATATTGTCCCGGTCTTTTTATAGTCGCTTATAATCCTGTAACTTATTCATTACAGTACATCCGCAAATAGCCTTATCTGTGATTCCAGTTCCTTCCCGATTTAATTTATATATATTAGAGAACATAAAGATCCAATGGGACTCTCCTATTAATCATTGCAGGGTCAGATAATACTGCACCTGCTTTAATTCTCTTTCTGTTTCCTAGAAATGTAGCCACCCATTCAACCACTGTTCTGTCTAGTCCAATAGCCCTCAATTTCAGCAGTAATTTCTCATGATCTACCCTATCAAAAGCATTGGATAGATCAATAAGCGATACTGTGCATTTGACCTCGTGAATCTAAAATATGTGCTATACCTCACTGGAATAAACCGGAACTGTCTGCTATCAGAACCTTCATTTTGCCAACGTGTCTAATATAATTATAAATAATACCTTCCCAGAGCTAACTAACAACACGTGTCAAGTTGACTCTCCCGTAATTATCGGCTTTACGTTTATCACCCTTTCACCGTGCTCGATAGCTGCAGTCGCTTAAGTGCGGCCAGTATCCAGTATTCGGGAGATAGTGGGTTCGAACCCCACTGTCGGCAGCCCTGAAGATGGTTTTCCGTGGTTTCCCATTTTCACACCAGGCAAATACTGGTGCTGTACCTTAATTAAGGCCACGGACGCTTCCTTCCCACTCCTACCCTTTTCCTATCCCATCGTCGCCATAAGACCTCTCTGTGTCGGTGCGACGTAAAGCAGCTTGCAAATATATCACCCTTTCCATTGTACACTGGGGCCACTGTTGCAACTCTCCATTCATTTGGAACCTCTCCTTCGCGCAAACAATAATCAAATAAGTATTACAGGTATGGCACTATATCCCATCCCATTGCCTTTAATATCTCCTCAGAAATCTTATCAATCCCAGCTGTTTTTCTAGCTGTCAACGTTTGTATCTGTATTTGTAAATGTCTTTGTTATCATAGCTAAATTTCAGTAATTCACCAGTATGAGTCGCCTCCTCTATCTGGACATCATCCTTACATCCAACAACCTTTATATATTGCTGACTGAATACTTCTCTATTCTGCAAGTCCTCACATATACACTCCCTTATTTATTAATGATCCCTGGAATGCCATTCCTAGAACCTATTTCTGCCCTTAGAATATCTATACATACCACTCTATTGCTCTCTAAAATTCACATGCTTGCTAATTATGTTTGCCATCATCTTATCCTTAGCTCACTTTTTTAAATAAATTCAATGTCCTAGTAAGTTCCTTCAATCTCTTGATACTCCCGCAACCATACCTAACTCTATTTCTTTCTAATCTGCACCTCCTTCTTAATATCTTTATTTCTCTGTTATAATTAAATGGGTCCTTGCCACTCCTTACCCTGTTAAAAATACATAGCTGTTTTTACACTCCTCACCAATTGCTTTAAACCCACCCAGTACGCTAATTACTTACTTTTTTACCATTTTCCATTGATCATAACTGCGTTTTAAACATCCCCCCCCTTGCCTCTCTTATCAATCATATGTTATTGCCTAATACTTCTACTTTTCCAACATTTCTTTCCAACACATTTATTCGTCAAGCTCTGTTTTCTTCCTTCATGAACGGTTTTTACCTGATGTTCGAATCACAGTTCCCTTTTCTGAGGCATTTTCATACAGCTTCATGATCACTTATTTCATCTATCACTTCAGTTTCTCTATAGAGTTCATCCTGTTTTATCAACACTATGTCTATAATATTTTTCCCTCTATTTGGTTACACCACTTTCTGTATCAGCAGTCAATCCCACATTAACTTATTCACCATAACCCCTGGAACGTTTTCGTGTTGCCAACACATCTTTACCGTGTAGTGGGTATGAACCCACGTCTAATATGTATACCCGACAGGCTTTTTTTGGGCCTGTCTCTATACACGGAGAAATACTGTACGTCGTGTAACAATATCCATACGCTCCATCAATTTGTCTCACACTGTTACACCTTTTAAATTTAAACTCCTTGCATTTTATGAGTGACTAGAATATGTGTTTCCCTCCCGTAAACGGTATTTTTTCTTTTGGCAGCATTAAGAATTTCTCGTAAAGTGGGATCCTCGCCACAAGATAGGGGCTTCATTCATTCCATCTCTGACCGGGTCATTGACTGGCAAACAGGTTGTAGGTTTTTTATTTTCACGTAAAGTGGGGATTTTTAGTGAACGTAATAAAATTCCAGATAATTGCGACGCACAACACTCTTATCGCATTTGTCAAGCTCTGTTTTCTTCCGTTATGAACGACTTTTACCGGATGTTCGAATCACAGTTCCCTTTTCTGAGGCATTTTCATACTGCCTAGCAGAGAGGAGGACAGGTTTAGGCGGTGTGAGGTTTCGGAACGAAGAGCAAGCCTGTCAGTTGGTGTGACGTCAGGCGAGAGCTGAGTAATGCAATGTTGCCTAGAAAAACGGCGCTGTGAATACGGAACGGAAGGAGTCGGTTATCTATAGCGCTCTCAATGACAATAACGCGCGTTAGTCTCTCTGAAGTGTATGTGAAAATTCTAAAAAATCTTCTTCACATTCTGAGTCCAGGTTTCAGGATGTAGAAACTTTTCAAATTTTTGCAACCCCGTATTCAGCATTTGTCAACAATGTTCCTAGTAGGTACCAAATTGAACTGTTAAATCTACTATGTGACAATTTGTTAGTGATTAAGATAATCACAAAGATGACTTGGATAACCAGATTTCTGAGGTTGTGTGCACTTGCTGCACAGATATTATACATGTTCAATTCGACATGATGGGTGCGAATAATTCTTTTCTATTATGAAACTTGCTAAGTCGAAATACCGATTTATCTTGTCAGACTACAACCTATCATGCAATCTTCGATTACGAATTGCCCAGACTTTACGTTCTAACATTGATAAACTAGTTAAAGATAAAGGAAACAGAAAATGCACGAGAATGTTCACGTACTTTTCTGTATGGTTCTCATCTAAATTATAGAGAAAATTATATTCATTTTTACGTTATAACATGGCTGTCCTTCAAAAAGAATTATTATATATTTTTTCAAAACATAGATCCGAAATTTAATTGATTATAATCTGTGACCAGTTGTGTGCTTCAAACCCTCAGCATTACCGTTACGATATCCAGGACGTCAGTTGTGTTATTGAATTGACAGACAATTTGTTTTCTGTTTCTCCTAAATGGCTGCATCCCACACTATTTCCTCTCCCCCTGTGACTGCGAGCAAACAGTGCATAGCGCGGTGACTTCACACAGCTGAATTCCTCTGTAGTTCGAGCATGTACAGAATCGTCAGCTGCCATCACACCGGCGCTTCCTGTCTTCCACCGGCTTAGCAATATTACGCAGATTCCTTTCATTTCTACCGATAGCTTTAGCAGGCCTTTCCACAGATTTCTCGAGGGGGATTGCGAGACCTCTCCTCTTTCCCCCTTTACAAAACTGTACAACATTATATTTATTACCTTCCTGCTCTGAGATAGGAGCATTTCACGCGATTTCTTCAGGGGTGTCTGCGTTCCAATCTCAACTCAATCACATGCCAGATTCTGTATAAATTCTTCGAAATTTTACAAGCTCTCTAATATGGAATAGTAACCCTGAATCCAAAATAGAACCGAGGTAAGTGCTAGTGGCGTAACGATTCATGTGTGTAGACTGTACCGCGGGGTCTGTTTCAACCTACTGTGCCACACACAACAGTTAGATTGTTCGAATCCCGTCGGCAAAGATTCATGCAACGGGTAGTATTTCCTTGTGTGTTGTAATGTCAACACACTCTGCCTCAGCTTCGGACTGTAGTACTATGGTCAACTTGCACCACGACACAGTCCTTTCGCAATAACATATGAAAAGGTTCCGGCCGATATTTAAAGAAGTGGAATGATGATGTTGATGATAATGATGAAATCTGGTTCATTGGCTAAATGGTTCAAAGGCCCACGGGTTCGATTTTCGGCCAGGTCGGGGATTTTAACTTAGGTAAATTCCCCTAGCTTGGCCTGGGTGTTTGTGTTCGTCTTATACAAACAGCATATAGTACTACAAAATGCCACAGACGCAATAGTGAATTCATCCAGCCTCATATTGTTGGCGTCAGAAAAGGCATCCAGCAGTAAAACCGGGCTAAGTCTACACCAAGTGCTGAGCCCAGGTAATTGGGAAAAAGCCAGGAAGAAGAAGAATGTAATAATAATAATAATAATAATAATAATAATAATAATAATAATAATAATAATAATGATTATGATGATGATGTTCAGTTGTTTGGCTGAATGGTCGGTGTTGCGGTATGGATTCAATCCCCGTCGGGGTCGGAGACTTTTGCCACATCTGGTTGATTCCTCTGCCTCGGGGACTGGGTGTTTGTGTCTGGACACACACTTCTTCATTTACACACAGTACTCCACACTACTAGCCACTACAGAAACACGCAATAGTGAATACATCCTTCAACATATGGCTGAAGTCGACAAGGGCATCCGGTCATAAAACTGGGCTTAATTCACATGTACTATACGATTTATTTATTTAGGTAACACTAGAATTTTTATATGCCTTCCACCAGGTGACTACTGTATATGTATTGGTGTTAGAGTTCTTTATAAATATTTCAGTCAAGTCACCGTGTATCAAAATGTTGGGGATTATTTACTTGGAAGAAAGCAACGCACAGTTACCTGTGTAAAGGGAGAGTAATCAGTCATCTATACGCCAGTCGTATATAATGTTTGATATTGAGCTTTATTTATTGTGATTGCAAAACAGAGCTTAGTTTGATATAGCTGTATTTGGAATTTGCAAGTGAAATCTGACGGTATCATCGAATCCCATAATCTTGCGTTGTTTGAGAATGTCTAAGGTTGTATAGCAGCATAAAGTGGGTGTCCTTTTATAGTTGAAGCTCATGGAGCTCTGTAAGTACTTTCCCTCATCACCAGAGGCTTTTTAAGGAGGAAATGATTTGTAGATTTTTTTTCAACAATAGTGAGGTAGCAAAGACGAAACAAAATTGCCGACACGTGTTACTTGGCATCGGTTTCGTAAATTCGAGTCTGTCGTTTTTTTAGTAACATTTTAAAAGCAAGGACGTGTCGCAGTAGTTTTATTCTGTTAGACTATTACTGTAAGCTTTGGTAGTACACAATGCAGTGATGTGCCCATTTCGAAGTTCGATCCTCGATTGTGATTGTAAAAGCACACATTGAATTTGAAAATGTCTAAACACAGACTAATTTATTACAATTTATGTGGAAGTTGTGTTCTGATGTCCGAGACAAACCTTCTGCAAGACATATGTGAAAGAAAAATCAAACAATGATGTTGGTTTTATAGAGAAAGTGAGTATTAATAACATCATGTGTGCTGAAGTGCGAGATTGGGTCGGTGAGAGTAGTTAGTGATCGCATTACAAGCGTAAATGCCAGTAGTAGCAGTTATAGTGAAACACAGGCTTCTTTAAAAATCTTATTTAATAATTGCAATGAACATGACATAGGGTATTATGTGAATGAAGATTTTTGCAGTAACAATACGAGTTAGACAACCTTGACTAGTCAATGGATCCCACAAAATGTTTCGATGGGTTCAGAATTCTGGCATATCAGGAGATTCTAATATTCGTGGTTAGATAGTTTCCCTTGGCTCAAGGTGCTTGCTGTCGGGTGTAAATTCTGTTTGATCCAAAGGAAGGGAGGGAGGGAGGAGAGGGTATACTATGTTCCAATTACAATCTGTTGTAAAACAAATCTTAAAAATATACTTCATATATCTAGAGAGAGTTCCGTGAATAGGTATCATAAAACAGCCCTCCTTAAAAGCGACAATTTTAAGAGAGTATATGATGGGAAAACTGAATGTTGATGTTTGATTGAACCATGAAGTGAAATAAAAAAGTTAAAATCGTCCCAATTGTGAAGGCAATTGTTTTATGCAGTCGCCAGAACTTTCCACTTCCTGATCACAGGGATGACAATGCCATTGATTTAGAGCACGAATTTGATGGTGAAAGTAAAGGGAATTTTACGGAACTTCTTAAATTTCGTGTTGACGCAGGGGATGAAATTCTACGTAGTCGTCTGGCAAATGCGCCTACGTACTGTATTCTGCTCTAACAAGTAAGAAAACACAAAATGATTTAACGAATTGTTGTGCTACCATATCGAAAACACAATTATAGATGATGTTAAGAAGAGAAATACTTTTTAATTCTGTTTGACCAACACCACCTAGATATAAGGCCTGAGCACGAAACCAAGATGGCTGACAATAGAGGCAATCATTATAATGTCACTATGCCATCTTACCATATGTTTTAATTGATCTGGCTACTTAAACCTCAAAATAATTACCCCAAACCCTCATTCTTTCAGATAAAAGTCACTTACACCTTCAAGAAACTATTTCTGAAAAAATTAGGGATAGTTGATACACAAGGTTTCTAAATAATGCTGAAACTCAAGTGAGGTTCAAGAATTAAGGGAATGGCAGAATACCGAAATTCATAATAAATGTTTTATTTTGTCCCCCCACCCACAAAAAAAATTGAAAGCAACAACACACTTATTTACATAAATGCAGATTTGCATGAAATTCAGTCCTGTTGACAAATAACACGTTTCTTCCTCGTCAATACATTCTTTGACATGGAACTTTTTTTCTTACAATAATTATTCAAAAGAATGTTTGTTGAAGTCCACACCAGTTTTCTACAAACACATTCTGATGTATGTCTGTTATTGCACATATCTGGCTCCCACAAAAGTTCTTTATCATGAATAATTTTCATTGTACTCTCACATGCAACCTCCCTATGGTAATTTACTAAAAGAAACTCTGTTTCAAAATCTGTACATAATTTTGTTACTACCAGATAATTATGTATTATTACATTGATAACAAACATTTCAGGGAACAAAAGCCTACCCCTACTCTTATTTCTAATTAGATTATATGCCTCATCATCAACATCAATGAAGTCCTCAGTAACAAGAATTCCTTTACAGTGTTCACATTTCAAATATTTTGAGACACTATAGCAACAATAACCTGCTAAATAGACTAAAATTGGCATGTCATTGTTACAGTTTTCAATATCGTGTAAACTTATATGTACATCTATGCTCTTACACAATGAATTATCAAAATCCAAAAAGGCAGAGTATTCAGGAGGCGGGTCAGAGAACTCATCTACTTCAATCTCCCCAAATGCGTTTGATCTTATCTTTAGAGTCAGTGATGACAGTAACCTTAACTTCTTTTCAACTTCAAACAACTGCCTCACAGAAATATTGTACTGCCCTCCTGCAAGCTGCCTATATTTCCCAAACCTGTCTTCTAATATGTCTGTTTGAAATTTTCCTAATAGGACATATGCAAAATTAAGTTTTGACAAACAATATTCTATCAACATCAACAATCCTTCAGTTGTCAATAACAAAGCAGCCATTGTTTCAGATGATAATGAACCTTTTACACCTAGATCTCTCCACTTTACTAGCCATTGTAGGAATTTCTTCAAATATTGAAGCACTTCCCCTGAATTCGAAGAGACTGGACACATTAAGCTGTTGTTGAGCCTTACCCCTTTACCTGGTGTTTTGACATTGACAACAGCCCACCAATCTATTATTATTTTGATATATGAGGCTGTTTCTTTATAATATGGTAGCTTACACTTTTCACCTAACACTTTCAGCCTTTCTATAACATTGTCATTGACAACTTGCAGAGCTAATTTTACATTCTGCCTTTCAAATGATGAAGGACTTAATGCTTTGAGAGACAGACCATAACCATATTTTATGAACTTTTCATGCTCAAGATCATATAATTTCTTAATTGTATGAAAAGAAGCACACTGCACTGCACTGCACTGTTATCTTCAAAATCAGGGAAGTTCATGCACATATTCTCATCCTTTCGATTTAACCAGTTATTGCAAACACATTTGAGCAAGTGAACACTATCAAACACAAAGAAAAGTGGTCTGCTCTCATCAGCAGGATGTGGATAAACACATTTCAATTCATTTTCAGGTGAAAATATTTGCATGCATTTTCTGTTTACAGAACTATTATCACTAACAACACAAACAACTTTAAATCCTATTTCCTCTAATCCTACAATAACTTTTCTTAGTACACCATGCAAATATTCTCCAGTAATTGATTTTACAGGTAATATGTGAGCTACTTCCTTAAAATCAGATAACAAACTTGAAACCATAAAACAATAAGCACCTGTTGCTAACTGCTCATCATTGAATGCTTTTCCAACAACATTACCACCTTTATAGTCCATTAATGGTTTAACATGAATTTCATCCATCATAAGCACAATGAACTTATCACTATCATTGCCAGAAAATTTATCCCTTATATACTTCAGGAAATTGTTATCGTGCTGTTCTATTCTAGGATCTACTTTTAAAGAAGAAGAAAGCCTCCTGATGGTACATGGATGAGGCAGATACAATAAATTGAGATGTCTGAGGTATGCATAGCAATGGGGTGAAATGGACTGCAATATTGAAGATAAAATCAGAAAGGATGGACTATAACTCCTCCTCTCGTGTGACCAAAGTGCAATCTGTTCAATCATGAATTCAAGTTGTCCTTTTAGTCTCGGTTCTAACATGCTGACTTGTTTCAAAAGGTATGCTGCTAAACCTAAAATGTCATTAGTGCTGTTTGCACTGTGAACCTCAGAACTTAACGTGTCAACTTTTTCAAGAAGCACTGAAATTTCATCCAAGTCCTTTACAGACTGTGGGAAATGAAAGTTACCAATACTGTCTAATTTTATGTTCTTATAGTATACACTTAACTCCAAAGTTTCATTGATAACTATAGAACTAATTATTTCAGGTTCAGGGTTCAACACAATTTTAACTATTACTATATTTACACCTTTGTGAAGTATGTCCCATGATTCACCTACATTCAGATTATTTAACTTGTCTTTCAGGTCAGTGAAATTAGAAAATGTTATTCTATTCTTGTGTAAATTATATTCTACTTCACTCTCCTCGATTGCTGCCTGGATATTTTCATTTTCTCTTCTTCTTCTCTTCTCTTCAGGACCTTCTCGATATGTTTTTGAACTACTCAAATACGCTGGGCAATTTGGCAAAAGTGAAGGAACAGCACTGGGGATAAGTCGTGGAAACTTCAGTGGTAGAGTTATAAGCTGTCCATCCTCACAGTGGAACTCAGTATGTTTCCTTATTTCGGACGGATTAAAATGTAATTCACAAACCTGCAATTACAGACAATCAGTTAACCTAACCTGAACGAATTTCACCATACATGTTAGAGGTTAGATCCCGTCTAACCTAATAGCCATTTTTTCAGATATATTATACTACCATCTCTTGATTATATTAATATATGAACACACTATGAAATAAAACATTTGCGAATAAAAAATGCATAACCTAGTATCTAGTTACTTACCACTGAATACTTCGTTGGAACGAAATTCTCGCGCATTATTGCACATATCCATTTCTTTTTTAGATCTTCATCTTTCGGAAATCTAAAAATCTGTACTTTGCTATTGGCACTGTAGTTTCCCCTACAATTAGGCACACAACATTTGTAGACCATTATTGTATTTTGTATGACAAAATTACGGATCACTTTCACAAGGCATTGCCTCAACAGTCCGCCATTTTCCTTTTAATCTCGACACCATGCACAGGCCTTATATCTAGGTGGTGTTGGTTTGACGGAACTACGAACATCAGTTGAAATGAACAATTAACCTTAGGGGTGATCTGTGGTCACCTAGAAATGGGTTATATGGTCCGGCTCCATGGCTAACTGGTTAGCGTGCTGGCCTTTGGTCACAGGGGTCCCGGTTTCGATTCCCGGCAAGGTCGGGAAGTTTAACCATCATTGGTTAATTTCACTGTCTCGTGGGCTGGGTGCAAGTGTCGTCTTCATCATCATTTCATCCTCATCACGATGCGCAGGTCACCTACGGGGGTTATATGAGGAAGGAATTTGTTGCGACGCACGATTTAAGTGGTGAGGAGGTGTAGTGAAGTGGTAAAATGAAATGGCGTATGGCTTTTAGTGCCGGGAGTGTCTGAGGACATGTTCGGCTCGCCAGGTGCAGGTCTTTCGATTTGACGCCCGTAGGCAATCTGCGCGTAATGAAGACGAAATGATGATGAAGACGACACGTACAACCAGCGAAATTAACCAATGATGGTTAAAATTCCCGACCCTGCCGGGAATCGAACCCGGGACCCCTGTGACCAGAGACCAGCATGCTATCCATTTAGCCATGGAGCCGTACTAAGTGAAGTGGTGAACGTAGGGTTGAGGTTTGGTACTAGATATTTCGAACCTTCTTGTTCAAGGATGCTATGGTGGTGCAAATTTTTCTGGACAGTTTCGCGATGTAGCCTACAAGCTCGAATTTTAGCGGTTCAACCTCTCGAGTTTTGCACCACATTGCCTGAATCTCTCCTATTCTAAAGCTTGTTCTGCCCCTTCCATTAGACAAGCCCTAGGCACAATCGGTACAATTGTGAATTTCGTTGGGGAGTCTAATAAGCGGTTCTCTATTATGAAAGACAAGAATTGGTCAGTTGTGTTGTGAGCATAAGAAAGCAAAATTGATATCGCTGTGTGGATGGAGCGGTACGATGCTGTTTTACAATTTAAGAAGATCATAATCGTTTACATCAGTCACCACTGATCTCCATTTAAGACTCTCGTCCAGTGGTGGTGATAATGGTTGCAAGGGGAAGTACAACGAGACACTCATTCTAGTCTTCTATAAAATTTCGCCGTGACGACCGTTTGTTGGATGCAGATGACACGAATGAAGCAGGCCGAAAGAGCGAGAGATAATATCTCGTATTAGGTAGGTAGGTATTGTATGCCGGCGCTGGCAAGCCCATGTTTTGCCGGGGATCTTGTACATGCAGGTCGCTACGGCTGGCATGGATACGTGCCAAAGCCAGCTAGGATATTGATCGTACCTTAGTGATTTAGATAAGTATATTTCATTCACAACAAAAATATGGTAGTCATTCATAGGGCTGTGAGGCTCAAAGTTGGTATATTATCCAAAAGATTTGCACCAATGACTGTATCCTGTACAACGCATGCCGTAAAAATACTTACTTACAACCAATTATTGGTTCAGGGAATAATGTTCAAACTAAAAACTAAACCAAACCCCATGGCTTAACAGCTCCGAACGACTATGGCCTGCCAAGCAACCGCTGCCCAGCCCGAAGGTCTGCAGATTACGAGGTGTCGTGGAGTCGGCACGACGAATCTTCTCGGCTGTTATTCTTGGCTTTGTCCAGTAATCAGGAGATAGTGGGTTCGAACCCCACTGTCGGCAGCCCTGAAGATGGTTTTCCGTGGTTTCCTATTTTCACACCAGGCAAATGCTGGGGCTGTACATTAATTAAGGCCACGGCCGCTTCCTTCCCATTCATAGGCCTATCCTATCCCATCGTCGCCATAAGACCTATCTGTGTCGGTGCGACGTAAAACAAATGGCAATTCTTGGCTTTGTAGACCGGGGCCACTATCTCAACGACAATAGCTCCTCAATATTGTGATCACGTAGACAGGGTGGACCTTGTACCAGCCCATAGATCTAGGTAAAATCCCTGACCTAACCGAGAATCGAATCAGGGGCATCCGAGTAAGAGGCAGGTGCGCTACCCCTACACCGTGGGGCCGGCATGTTCCCACTAACGTAAAAATATAGTATCTTCTTCTTCTATCGCTTCTCCCACATCTTTGTGAGTTTGCAGGTGCGAACTGTGTCGCACATGCGGATTTGGCCTGTTTTACAAACGGATGCCCTTCCTGACGTCTACTTATTTGGAGGGATGTATTCACTATTACATGTTTCTGTGGTGTTTGGTAGTGTAATGTGTTGTGTGTTTATGAAGACAAAAGTATTAGGACATACACAACACCATCAGAGGAATTAACCAGAGACGATTAAAATACCCGACCCGATCGGGAAACAAATCCTGGACCCTCTGAACCGAAGGCCCAAACGCTGACCATTCAGCCAAGAAATCGGACAACGTAAAGATGTAGTATAACTCACATATGTTCATAACTTTTAATCTCCGAAAGCTCACACGCTTTCTCGTATGTTATTTCTTTCAGCCATTATAGGGTAATGGCAACATGAAATCTGTTCTTGCATCATCATTAGTGTCCGTCTGTCCATGGATCGATATCGACCCGCGCCAGTTTGCTTGTTTTATTACGCTGCTGCAGAAACACATACAACCGTCCAACTTGTGTAATTATAATCGTACCGAGTGAGTTGGCCGAGCGGATAGGGTCAAGTAGCTGTGAGCTTTCATTTGGGAGATGGTGGGTTCGCATCAGGCAAATGCTGTATCTTAATAAGGCCACGGCCGCTACCTTCCCAATCTTAGCCCTTTTCCATTCTTGCGTCGCCGAAAACATTCTTTGTGATAGTGTGACGTTAAACCATTAGGACAAAAAAAATTCGTTATCCCTCACAAAGCTGAAACACTGAACAGTAAAGGGTTAACTTACTTTTTTCTACCTCACCGTGTAACAGCCACTGGGTAATCTCTTTTCTATCGGAACGCTAATAATGCGGATTTGACACCATAATCACAAGATTTGAAGTACGCCGTCGAACAACGCTGTATGGCACATTTTTGGTGAAGTTGAGTTTTTTATTGCAACATTGATGTATGACTTGTCTTACACATGGAAGAGACGCTGGACGGTCTAATATGCATCTCTAGGTGGCAGTAAAAGTCAGATATCTGAAGCATTTCAGTGGAATAATGCTGTATAGCAAACATGATGGCGGATCCTGCAAGTATACATGTTTCGCCAAGCACTATAAAACGATTTATTTATACATAACAGTGCGGTGAAATAAGAAAGTGAATCAAATAGTAATATTTAAGGAAGTATTATGCAGTTCTGCATTTAGAAAAAAAGGTCACACTATGCATTTAGGCACGCAACACTACTTCACCAAGGGTGAATACCGTCCGTAAAGAAGAATCCTGGTTGCTGCTGGAAACATTTCAGCAGCGCAGCCTTGAATATGGGCATCGTCGTTGTGGAAACGTTTGCCCTTCAGAGATTCCTTGAAAGACCCAAACACATGGAAGTCAGTAAGAGACAGGGCAGGGCTAGAGGGTGAGCTGTCAAGAACCTCCCACCATTTCTTTGAGAACGCCTTCTGCACGATCCTCGCAACATGTGGACTCTCGTTGTTATGAATAATAATGACACCAGATGACAGCATATCCGGACGCATCTTCCTAATGGCTTAATGCAAGTTTTGACAGGTTAAGAATCACCACTTCTTTGCTCATTGCACGACACTTTACAGAATAACAGGATTTCAATGGTTAACATTTCTACGTAGAGCACAGAAAAAACAATAGAGTATCCCACAAACTGTCAAGCATCTGACATCTGAGTCACAGACAAACGACGCACGCCAAGTGCTGACCCCTGCTGGAGAATGATGATATATACAGTGAGACCTCTTTAAGCCAACAAGATTAAAAATCACCTAAAGCTGGTCCTTCTTCTTAAAGAGCATATCAAACTATTATCCGTTACCACTACTGCTGCTGCTCCTGCTACTACTACATTATACATCACAATATTCTAATTTTAGATATGGTGGTTTGAATTGTAAATTCCAGTACGACACTTTACAGAATACCAGGATTTCAACGGTCAACATTTCTACATACAGCACAGAAAGAAGAATACAGTACCTCCCAAATTGTCATCCGTCAAGCAAAGTACTTTTATTGGCCGCAATATTTTCGTATGCTTTCTCCGTCTAAGATTCCCAAGTTCACAGGCAACAGACTGGTGCCTTGCATTAGTTTACAGTGCCCCGTTAATCGGGATCACCTCTATGTCATAGTGCCACCTTCACTACCACCTACGATTTCATCACATATAGAATCTAGATTAAGTTTCGCAGTCCCTTCACCCTACTCCCAGTGGCTTTATTTGCTTACGAACTTTCGTCGCAAACTGCTTGCAAGACGATACTGCATTGGAGACGAAATTTGCCTAACCATCTATTCATTGCAGAAACAGTAGCTACTGTACTTCTAGATCAGAAGCAAATTTGATGGCTTTTTCTTGTATCATTGTTCCACTTACAGGTAAATGAAATGAAATGTCGTATGGCTTTTAGTGCCGGGATATCCCAGGACGGGTTCGGCTCGCCAGGTGCAGGTCTTTCTAGTTGACTCCCGTAGGCGACCTGCGCGTCATGATGAGGATGAAGACAACACATACACCCAGCCCCCGTGCCATTGGAATTAACCAATTAAGGTTAAAATCCCCGACCCGGCCGGGAATCGAACCCGGGACCCTCTGAACCGAAGGCCAGTACGCTGACCGTTCAGCCAACGAGTCGGACCACTTACCGGTAATCTGTTAGCACATTAGGTCGTGCACTTTATAGAGTCGGCTAGGGTAAGCATTCCAGATTAGTATCGCACTATCGAGCTAGATGTAGACAGTGCAACCCATTAAGGCCCAGCTGACGCTGTGTAGTTCAACCACTGTTCTATAACTTTAGACTGTGGGATATTTTCTTTTTATATTATTTAGATGTTAAGAATTAGTTGCGATTTTCAGTGTTTAGCATTTATTAGTGTGATGGCTGAACATTGTCAATCATAGGGTGTTACTTATCGTGCGTTATCCGGGTGCGGGTTAGACTCTTTCGCGATGGTAAGGATTACAAATTTTAGAAAATCACACGTGATTGTGTATTCAAGTTTGAATTATAAGGATTAATTAACTCGACAACGTATATTTTACATGCTATTTATTTCAGACCTTGCGAGTAGCTGACATCTGCCATCCGTGTGAACAAAGAGACCATTAGCACGGCTTTATTTTATTTTACTGTTCACTGATGGTGATGATAATTAATTCGTCGTTATTGTTCATTATACCGTCCATGGACGGTTATGTTCAATATTTCACATTATTAATTTTACCGTTCCTACACGGTTGTGTTCATTCAATTCATTTATTTTATTTTACCGTTCATAAATGGTTGGGTAATTAAGTTATATACTCCGGTCCCGCGATGTAGGGGGAAACGCGTCCGCCTGTCAACCGGCAGCCCCGGGTTCGACTCCCGGCTGGGTCAGGGGGTTTAAATTTTTAATTACTAATATCCCCTTTTTTTTCTAGTGGCTTTACGTCGCACCAACACAGATAGGTCTTATGGCGACGAAGGGATAGGAAAGGAAGCGGCAGTGGCCTTAATTATGGTACAGCCCCAGCATTAGCTTGTGTGAAAATCGGAAACCACGGTAAACCATCTTCAGGGCTGCCGACAGTGGGATTCGAACCCACTATCTCCCGGATCCAAGCTCACAGCCGCGCGCCCCTAACCGCACAGCCAACTCGCCCGGTGGTTAATATCCGTGGCCTGGGGACTGGGTGTTTGTGTCGTCCTTAACGTTCCTTTCAACACTCTACACTTCCGCAATTACAATTACACGCAGATTCATATCATATGGTGCAAGTAGTGGCAAAAGATCTACAGAGGTCGACGCCACGAACAAATATCATTAAAAAAATTCCTGGATAAGGCGATAGTTAAATTAAACTTGAGTGCTTATTGGATTTTCCCTCTTCAGGTTCTATTTCAAACGTAATCTGAAAGTTAGTTGTTCATTTCTTTAAATGTCAATGATAGTATTTTATTAATTAATTTCTGATTCAGTGCAACGATTCAGTTTAGATATTTTCATGATTTAAGGTTGTGACACAACATGGTGCGATATTTTTTTTATTTCTTTGACAATGATTTGCTATTGAACTTTGAAGCGCCATGCCTTGTAGAGGAGCAATTTAACTCAGTAAATTAATTCTTTTCTCACTAATAATCGATTCAAGTACTACTGGAGGCTGCTTCGATTCGATAAGGGTCCATTCGATGGTTGTTTGGTATGCTATGTGGTATTATAATCGGTGGATAACCTTAGTTAACGAAAAATTCAGAGTTTGGATACGGAAAATGAATTTTCACGGTTCAAGTGAATAAACCATCGGTGTTACTTGAAATCCTATGTATTAATTTCCAGGTTCTTTCCCTTTCTTTTCTTTTGACAATGACAATTTATATTTAACTGATTCAAGAAATAAAATAGAGTTTGATTCTAGGGAAGTAGGGAAGTCCAAGATTAATTTATATTGCATGTTCACTTATTATTCATCACCTGTGCTGTACATTTTCTTTTGTTTCTTGATGCTTCACATCTTTGTTAATTTTCATTGATTTTCCTTTTCGATTTAATAAATTTATATTAACCTATTATTAGATTTCATTTCACGTAGTAGGGACTTCCCTTCATACCCTGTCGATCATGTCAACAAGTGACGGAAAAGACAACAGATTCCACGATTACATGCTGTCGGCGATGCCGAGGTAATTGGTTGGTGACCGACGTATAAGGGTGACATACATACATACATACATACATACATACATACATACATACATACATACATGCATGCATGCATGCATGCATGCATACATACATACATACATACATTCATACATACATACATACATGCATGCTTACATACATACATACATACATACATACATACATACATACATACATACATACATACATACATACATACATACATACATACATGCATGCTTACATACATACATGCATGCTTACATACATACATACATACATGCTTACATACAATGCAGACCGTTACACCCTTCAGCGTCAGTTTTCAGGATCTTTTAAAGGTCCGAGCTCCTACATATTGAGTTCCTTTTCACAGCAGCCTCTTCTGTGCACCCGCCTCACACCTCGAAATAGTTAAATGCAATTGCTTCCTATCATGTTCGCTGGTCATTCTGCTCCTTCTTCCTCCTCCATTGCTGATAGCATTCGTCTCCTAGATAACCCACTTATTTGCATTCGCATCTCATAAACCCACTGGCTAGGCCAGTATGTACACCAAGTTATATGTGAGATATTGAATACCAACTTGGCTTTTCTCTCTTCATTACGAATACTCTCCTGCCTTTGCTGCCACCTGTTAGTACGGCGAATCACTCACCTAGTGCCTATGTCCTTTACTGCCTTATTATGAACGAGATATACCATGCCTAATCAGGTTCCACTGCTGTACTACAACGTTAACCTTAAGACAGAGCGATATTAGGATCATTTTCTCTACCAAATCAATGTAATAGCTTCCCTAAACCTTGTTTCATTTTTCTTCATTATAAAGCTATCCTGGAAGATCATAAGGCCTAAATATTTGAAATGGTTAATTGCTCCAATTTCTTGCCTCTTACCCGACGTTCAGTCTTCCCAGGTGTCGTCCTGAATGACACCACTTTCGTCCAGAAGACGTTGATTTTCTTACCTTATTGCATATCTCTTTACTTTCTCAGGAATTATTTTGCAGATTTTCGACATTACTTGTAATTCCACATAGGCCATCGACAGAGTTGTATTATAATAGCGAATTACCGGTTAATTATTATTATTATTATTATTATTATTATTATTATTATTATTATTATTATTATTATTATTATTATTATTATTATCGGTAGAGTCATAACTTATGGGCTAAAGCTGCAATATATACATGTGTACCGTATATTCGTGAAAACTAACGAATCATTTGTTTAGTATCGCACGCCTGCAAAATTTTAACACGTATTATTTACAGAAGAATGGCAAGACAAGTTGAAGCTAATTGGAGAAGATCAATTTGGCTTCAGAAGAAATGTAGGAACATGTGAAGCAATTCTGACTTTACGTCTGATCTTAGAGGATCGAATTAAAAACGATAAGCCCACGTACATGGCGTTCGTGGATCTAGAAAAAGCATTCGATAATGTTTATTGGACCCACCTATTTGAGATACTGAAGATAATCGGGATCAGATACTGAGAATGAAGAATTACCTACAATATGTATTAAAAAACAGCCTGCAGTGATAAGAATCGAGGGCTTCGAAAAGGAAGCAGCAATCCAGAAAGGAGTGAGGCAAGACTATAGTTTGTCGCCCCCTCCTTTTCAATGTTTATATGGAACAGGCAGTGAAGATCAAAGAGGAATTTGGGAAGGGATTCACAATCTAAGAAGAGGAAATCAAAACCATCAGATTTGCCGATGATATTGTTATTTTATCTGAGAGAGCAGAAGATCTAGAGAAATTGCTGAATAGTATGGACAGTCTTGAAGAAGGAGTACAAGATGAAACTAAATAAGTCCAAAACGAAAGTAATGGAGTACAGTCGAACTAAGGTGACGCAGGTAATATTAGATTAGGAAACGAAGTGTTAGAGGTAGGAGATGAATATTGTTATTTGGGTAGTAAAATAACTAACGATGGCAGAAGTAAGGGGGACATAAAATGCAGACTAGCACAAGCAAGGAAGGCCTTTCTTAAGAAAAGAAATTTGTTCACTTCGAACATTGATATAGGAATTAGGAAAATGGTTTTGGAGACTTTCATCTGGAGTGCGGCATTGTATAGAAGCGAAACTTGGACGGTAACTAGTTTAGAAAGAAATAGAATAGAAGCTTTTGAAATGTGGTGTTACAGAAGAATGCTAAAGGTGAGATTGATAGATCGAACCACGAATGAAGAGATACTAAATCGAATTGGTGAGAGGAGATCGATTTGGCTAAATTTGATGAGAAGATGAGATAGAATGATAGGGCATCTTAAGACCCCCAGGACTTGTTCAGTTGGCTCTTTGGGTGAAGTGTAGGAGGTAAGAACGGTAGGGATAGACCAAGGTATGCATGTGTAAAGCAGATTAGAACAGAAGTAAGATGGTGCAGTTACGTCGAAATGAAAAAGTTAGCACAGGATAGGGTGGCATGGTGGGCTACATCAAACCGGTCTATGGACTGATGTCTCAGACAACAAAAACAACCGTGTATTCACGTAATAATCAGCTTTTGTTCTCAGTTCATATGACAACGATTAAAACTTTTCGAACATCTAAAGTACATGAAAATGTCACTTCATTATCGTTTCTCCTCATAAAAGGTGAAGAAGAGGAGTACAAAATTCCGGGCGCAAGGATCGCGCACGTGAAAGACTGGGTGGTAATCCCTCTTCTGCCTTTCATCTCAGTCCTCTTCCACCAAACTGGCTGTATAGTCCATACCTTCGCAGTCAGAAATACGTTTAATTACGAGTACCTTGTACCTTTCTAAGGAATTGCTCACATAACTTCGCCGACAGATTTAACATGGGCAAAAATTGTTTTCTTATGTATGCGGCTGTGAAGATCAAGGGCAAACCCAACATAGGATGGACATTTTCTTATTTTACTTTTTTGGAATTATGAGTTATGAAGAATGTAAATGTGAGACAACTTCATCCAATCATTTTTTTCCTTATAAAAATGCGCATTGAAGAAAATCGGGTGATGATTTTGAGCGATGAGGCTGCGAGTACGAAAGACGAACGCAACATTTCTCCTCCTCGAACGATGAATATTTAACTTTCTTCAGCGTATCCCAGTTGTTTATGGGGTCGCTGGGCCCACCCAGGCGCATTTCAATTTTGGGTGAGGGTGGAAGACCGGATGCCCTATCTGATGCCACGTGATTCTTTACATGAAAAACCTCAATCCAGGATCGATCGGACCTCAGCCTTCGGCGTGGGAAACCGGCAGCTAAGCTACTGAGCTAATCACACACCCCAAACTATGAATAAGTGATATCATTTTATTTTCTATAATAATAGAAAATCTGTATTACAGTCTCTTAATTTGTTCGGTTCTTGAAAATATTTAAAAATGTAGAATACAGAAAATAATTCAGTTGTACGTTTTCTGACTAAATATTTTCATCTGAAAAGGCACATAACCATTTTGTAAATCTTTGTGTGTGTGTGTGTGTGTGTGTGTGTGTGTGTGTGTGTGTGTGTGTGTGTGTGTGTGTGTGTGTGTGTGTGTGTGTGTGTGTGTGTGTGTGTGTGTGTGTGTGTGTGTGTGTGTGTGTGTGTGTGTGTGTGTGTGTGTGTGTGTGTGTGTGTGTGTGTGTGTGTGTGTGTGTGTGTGTGTGTGTGTGTGTGTGTGTGTACGCCCGAATGAAATAACTTCAAATGCTTTTTCCTCAAAACATATGATAGTTGAGTTCAGCCTTTGTATTCACAGCGCCTCGTATTCCCTCATGCAAGAAATTAGAAGAGCTTTGAAATGTTTCGACATTGGCAACCAAAATAAGGAGAATGAAGAGCGGTAAATAACGACGTTACCTCTGCCCTGTGTTGCAGTACATCATTGTTAACTTCGCTGTGGCTTTTGTCGCGACATCTCGTACTAGAGCATACTCACTTGGCTGTCAGGTATGTGCTCTTAAGCTGCCAAGTTCCCTTGTGGCACGCACTCTACCACACTCTATGTTCGTCGGCATGGCATAAATCTAGGCTTCTTGGAGTTGTTTCACAAGCTAGGGTATGTTTACCGTAATAGTAGGCAGATTTTAAAGTACCTACTTCTACCGTTAGACTAAGCATTTTATATTTAAACGAGTATTTTAGCTCTTAATAAGGCGGGCATTCCATTCTTCTCCAGATTTGTTTAATACTAGCAAAGCAAAGCAAAGCAAAGCAAAGTCACTCCGTACAGGCCATGAAGGCCCTTGGAGGAGTGGAAGGTAAAGGCTTCCACTATTGTTAACCTCGGCACGTGATGGGGTAGAGTGGTTAGCTCTACGCCCGGCCGCCTTTGCCCCCAGGAATTAACCTGGTACTCATTTTTGGTGTAGGCTGAGTGAACCTCAGGGCCATATGCACCTCCGGAAGTGGAAATCTCGTTTCTTAAATTTTACGACTTCCTGACGGGGATTCGAACCCACGTCCTTCCGGGCGAACCGAGTACGCCTTTACCGCCTCGGCCAGGCAGCCCCTTTGTTTAATACAGTATAACGTAAATTCGGACTGACACTTTTTAAAAAAATCTCGCAGAATTGGCCTATCAGAGCCAACTCCCCATTCTGTTCTCTCCCGCTAAAGACAGGTCAGAGAGTAACAGAGAAGTGGACCAGGCAGTATTTAACATGCTGGGTTGAAACTAATATGACTGAATTTTCTAACTCTACGGTATTAAAACATATAACTGTGTTTATAAATTAGTTTCGATGACATTTTTTTTACAAGTTGCTTTACGTCGCACCGACACAGATAGGTCTCATGACGACGATAGGACAGGAAAGGGCTAGGAGTGGGAAGGAAGTGGCCGTGGCCTTAATTAAGGTACATGGAAAACCATGGAAAACCATTTTCAGGGTCCCTGGCAGTGGGGTTCAAACCCACTATCTCCCGAATACTGGATACTGGTCGCATTTAAGCGTCTGCAGCTATCGAGGTCAGTGATTACATTTCATCGTTCTCTTAAGTTCATAATGGTGTCGCTTGTACGTACCAATAATTATTTATATGGTATTTGGAGACGCCGAGGTGTCGGTAGTTTGACCCACCGGAGTTCCTTTATGTACCGATGAATCTACAGTTACAATGCTGACATATTCCATTGAGCTAGGATCTAATCCACCACCGTGGACTCACTCTGCCGTCTGAGCTACTCAGTCCAACCTCGTTATATTTTCTGTTGAATTTCTCTTACCTGTAGTTTAACAATTCACTTTCTTCAAATAAGATGTTTACTTAACAATCATAATAATTTTTATTATTCCAGCTTTAGTGACACGGCCGGTTAGTCGTTATCCTTGTGTTCTCAATTTTGTAGGTTCAACCCGACTGAGGTCGATGGCTCTTTATGGGTTTAACTGTGATAAATCCCTGCGGTTGGCTTGTGGCACGTTATTTTTCTTTACAATTGGCTTTACATCGCACCGACACAGTTAGGTCTCATGGCGACGATGGCAGAGCAAAGGGCTAAGAGTGGGGAGGAAGCGGACGTGGCTTTAGTTAAGGTACAGCCCCGATATTTCTCCAGTGCGAAAATGGGAAACCACGGAAAAACATCTTCAGGGCTGCTGACAGTGGGGGTTCGAAGCCACTATCTCCCGAATGCAAGCTCACAGCTGCGCGCCGCTAACCGCACGGCCAACTCGTTCGGTCGGCACGTTAAAGAACTCCTGTGGGACTAAATTCTGAAACTCGTCGTCTCATAGAATGTAGAGCGTTTGGAGAAAGGGTAATTCCAATAATAATAATAATAATAATAATAATAATAATAATAATAATAATAATAATAAGACAACGAAGAAGAAGAAGAAGAAGAAGAAGAAGAAGAAGCCTGGCTAATTGACTTAGACGGTAGAACGCTGGCTTTCTGACCACAAGTGGGCAGGTTCGACCTCGGCTTATACCGGTGATATCTGAAGCTGCTCATGTCGAGAAAGTTACCGAGACGTAAACGAACTCGTGTGCAAGGAAGTTTCGGCACCTGCGTGTCTCCGAAAATCATGAAAGTAGTTAGTGCGGCGTAATAATAATAATAATAATATAATAATAATAATAATAATAATAATAATAATAATAATAATAATAATAATACTGTAATACTAAGCAAGTGTCTACGCGGTTTGAGTCACGTAGTTGTGAACTTGCATTCGGGAGATAGTGGGTTCAAAGGAAGACAATGTTGAGTCTCGAACTCACATGTCTCTCACGTACACGCGACATACATGAAGAGAGCTTTCCTGGTCGGGATACGCAGATATACATGCAACAGCTAATAATAATGTTATTGGTTTTAAGTCGCACTAAGTACTTTTACGGTTTTCGGAGACGCAGAGATTCCTGAATTTAGTTCCGCAGGAGTTCTTTAACGTGCCAGGAATATACCGACACGAGGCTAAAGTATTTGAGCACCTTCAAATATCACCGAACTGACCCAGGATCAAACCTGCCAATTAATGCAACAACTAGCATATAACTTATGGAGAGGAAAATATGTACGCCTTATTTATTTAGTTCGAGACCTCCTGTCAATGACAGACCCGAGACACACCCAACGAAGTTGTGTTAGTGCTTCATTTCAATTTCCATCCTGAAATTGGTGGTGGCTGACTCAAGAGTAGCGTGCAAGAATGATATTCCAAGCAGCAATGTACAAAGACGATCGAAGCCGATCTATGACGTTGCTTTCAGTCCATCCAGGACAAGGACAGAGCTCCTAGGTCAAGGGCCGTACTCGAGAGTCGTATAAGGATACACACGAACATGTATACGACCTCTGAGCATAATTTGTGTTAAAACTGGAGTAATATTGTGTTCCTTCCCTTTTATTTTAATGTGACGTCTATGGTGTGAACAATGTTACTGGCGAGTTGTATTCTCATATAAAGTCAGCTACATTTGATTGAATATTATGTGTACTTGGCATTATTGATTGGAAACGAAACTTGGAACAACAACCCGTATTCATAAGAGGTTACTATGTTAAGAGGAGCCATGCTAGGTTGACTGAATACTGGCAGGTTCAACCACCGACATTGGCAGGAATTTAACCCGTTAGTGCTCAGTAGCAACTGTCCAACTCCTGAATAGACAACGTGGAGGCCTTCAGTTCAGAGAGTCCCGGGTTCGATTGCTGGCCGGGTCGCGGATTTTAACTGCGTGTGATTAATTCTTCTGCCTCAGAGACTGGGTGTTTGTCCGAACACTCTCTTCTTCATATGCAGATGACACGCCACACTACTAACCACCACAGACACACGCAATAGTGATCACATCCCTCCACAGAGGTTTCGCGTCAGCAAGGGCATCTGGCCGAAAAGCAGGGCCAAATCCACATGTGCGACACAGACACAGTCCGGGACCGCACAGGTGTGGGAAAAGTGATCGAAGAAGAAGAAAAAGAAGAAGAAGAAGAAGAAGAAGAAGAAGAAGGAGAAGAAGAAGAAGAAGTGCTCAGTGGTAACTATAGTTGCCATACGTTGTCATACGTTTGTACAAATGTAATACCCATTAAGTTTACAATAATGTTTGTATTTTCATCTGTTCTAAATACCCTCCTGCCATTGTTCCCACCTGTTTGTACCAGAAATTATTCTCGCTACTTTCATATCTGTTACTTCTAACTTATGAATAAGATATCCTGAGTCCACCCAGCTTTCAGTCCCGCAAAGCAAAGTTCTTCTGGAAACAGACCGGTGTAGACATTGTTTCGCCGGGAGCTGATTTCCCTCTTACAGAATACTGTTGATCGCAACTGTGAACTCAGATCATTAGCTTTGCTGCGACTTGATTCATTATCACTTGCTATACTACAATCCTGGGAGAATACACACCCTAAATACTTGAAATTATCTACCTGTTCCAGCTTCGTATACTAAACCTGACATTCAATTCTTTAGGCTTCTTACGTACTGCCATCACTTTAGTCTTGGAAAGGCTAATTGTCATATCATACTCATGCACATATTTTCAAGTTCCAGAATATTAGACTGCAGACTTTCACCGCAATTTGCCATTTAGACCAAGTCGTCGGCATAGGCCAAACTGCTTCCACCCAACTGAATTCTTCTCTGCAAATTTATACGCATCGACCATTTGGAATCCCATCTTTAAACTATATGAAAACAAAGTTGAAATGGTGCAAAACAAATTTCTTAGATACCTTACGTACAAAATAACTAATAATTACCCTAAATTTGATTCGTATGATGACTTAATGAAAAAACTTGGCTATAAGTCCTTAGCAAAAAGACGAGTAATTGCAGTTCTTCTATTTGTCTACAAATTATTTAACAATCTTATTGATAGCTGTAACTTGCTCTCTCTGTTCAACTTGTCTGTCCCTCATCCATGTACACCCCCGAAACATGTTAATTTCTACTGCTCTAGATCAAGAACCCAACAACATAGTAATTCACCAGTGTTAAACTCAATGAAAATAGATTTAATGAATATAGCAATGAGTACAGACTAGATATATTTGCAACTACATACACATCCATAGTAAAACAATGTAAACAAATAACTAAATTGTTTTCTGTTCTAAGTTAAAATCCCACTTTGCTGACTCCTATTGTTGAGCTCATGACTTTAGTTATCTTTCTAGTTTCTAGTTATACCATCTACCTCGTCATCATTATTATCTTCGATAACATCACTACCATCATGTATAATTACAGAACTAATGCAGCTTTAAAGCAGTTCGTAAATCATTTTAATTGTAATATTTTAAATACTTTGTTATAATATGTGCATATATAACTGAATATTTGTAATATTATGTTACTGAAGAAAAGCGTATTTTTATTTCATTTATGACTATTTTACAAGGACTTTAATAAGAGATATTATAATTTTAGTTTAATATTTGTTTTTATCTAATGTAATAGTATATGTATATGTGTTTCACATCATTCGGTTTGTACCTGTCTGAAGCACAATAAATAAATAAATAAATAAATAAATAAATAAATAAATAAATAAATAAATAAATAAATAAATAAATAAATAAATAAATAATCCATGTAAACTACGAACAGCAAAGGTGAAAGAGTACAGCCTTGTCCAACCCATCCAAGTACCTTGAACCAAGAATTCACTCTACCATCAATTCTCACCTCAGCCCAGTCGTCAACTCAAACGCCTTTGATTACTTCTAATAATCTACCCTTAATCCCATGGTCACCCAGTATGACAAAGATCGTTTCCCTCGGACTCTGTTATATGCTTTCTCTAGATATACAACACATAATTTCGTAACATATTTCAATTACATGACACATACTCATCTGATCCTGACAATCCCTATGCGGTCTGAAGCCACACTAGTTTTCATCCAAATTACTCTCAACCGCCGATCGCACCTTAATTACAAAATGCCAGTGAACACCTTGCCTGGTATACTGATCAATGAATTGCCTCGATAGTTGTTGCAACCCTTCTTACTTATAGATAGGTGCAGTTACTGCTACCTCACTAACATGCCATACTAATCTTATTGCTCTATGAAGCCATTTCATCCCTGCCTTCCCAATATGTTCCACCGTTTCAGGTCTAATTTCGTCTACACCTGGCGAGTTGGCCATGCGGTTAGGACCGTGCAGCTGTGATCTTGCATTCGGGAGATAGTGGGTTGGAACGCCATTGTCGGCAGCCCTGAAAATGGTTTTCTGTGGTTTCCTATTTTCACACCAGCAAATGATGGGGCTGTACCTTAATTAAGGCCAACTCCTAGGTCTTTCCTATCCCGTCGTCGCCATAAGACCTATCTGTGTCGGTGCGACGTAAAGACAATTGTAAACAAAATATCCGTCTACAGTATTCCTGCTGCTTTATTACAATGGAATTTATTTACTATTCTTTCCATGTCCTCAAGCGCAATTCATCAACATCATTGTCCTCCTCTCTATGAGCTCGGCTGTTCGCGACGTCACCAGAAATATTTCCTTTCACGTTGAGGAGATTGGTAAGTGTGTTGTCTTCATCATCATTTCATCCTCATCACGACACGCAGGTCGCCTACGTGCGTCAAATTAAAAGACCTGCCCCTGGCGAGCCAAACTCGTCCTGGGATCTCCCGGCACTAAAAGCCATACGCCATTTCGTTTCTTTACCACAAAGAAAGCGCGGGGCCAGTAACAGATTCATCTGTCCATTGATTCCCTGGGATCTATTATGATTTCACCTGATTTACCAAAAACACTATTCGTTGTCTTTTTCCATCCCTTTTTAAGATTCTTTATTACTTTCCAGAGAGGCTTCCCTGCTGGTAAACCTAGCCTTTCCAGATTATTACCAAAATCATCCCACAACCTTTTTTAATTCAACAACTATTTGTTTCGCTCTGTTTCTTTCATCTGCGTACAATTCCCTGTCTGCATCAGCCCTTGTTTGGATCCATTTCTCATAAGCCTTCTTTTTACATTTATAAGCTGCTCTCACTTCATCATTCCATCAAGACGTTCGCTTTTTCTCATCTTTACACACCGTTGTTCCTAGGCATTCCCTTGCTGTTTCTACTACAGCATCCCTGTATGTCACCCATTTTCTTTCTATATCCTGAACCTGCTTACTGTCCACTGTTCGGAACTTCTCGCTAATCATATCTATGTACTTCTTTCTAACTCCCTCTTCCTGGAGATTCTTTACTTCATTGTTAGGATTTGAAGGGCATAGCAACTGGAATGAAGCTGCCATGGCCTTAATTAATGCCTGGTGTGAAAATGGGAAACCACGGAAAACCTCCCTCAGGGCTTCGAACCCACTATCTCCAGGATGAAAGATCACAACTGCGTGCCCCTAACCGCACGGCCAACTCGCCCGGTACAAATGTTTAAACGTCACACCAGCACAGATAGGTTTTTGCGGATGATCGGATAGGAAAGCGTTAGGACTGTGAAGGAACCGACCGTGGCCTTAATTAAGGTGCAGCTCCATCATATGCCTGGTGTGAAAATGGGAAACCGTGGAAGGTCATCTCAAAGGTTGGCAATGGTGGGGTCGAATCCACCATCTTCTGAATGCAAGCTAAACAATTACACGGCCTGAACCGCGCAAACAAGTCACTCGGTTCCAATGCCGTTAAAGAGTCTTCAACATTGTAGGGATGTTGAACACATAACATCGTTATAACTCATCAAAGTATGAAAGCTTTCACGGCCAGTGTAAATATATTTAAAAAATCTTCCGGGCTATTGTGCCGTCTCCAGCTGGATACTGGAGAGAATACCTACACGACGCCACAGAAGATGACTACCGCAGCAGTAATCGAAAAGTCTGGAAGGAATGTGAGGAGTGGACTACGGCACAATAGCCCAGGAGATTCTTATTTTATCATGATAACTACTGTATACGCATTCAAGCCTAATACGGTGCACGATAACCTGTTATAATAGTGTCTTTAGGGCCTGTACTACGACTGTCAGATAAACAGTCACATACGTAGGCTGCAGTTTTGCAAACTAGAAGTTAAATATTTTCTTGCGTACTACCAACGGATTTTAACGACGGTATTGTTATGCGGAAGATGTAGAGACATTTTCATTGCATTGGTAATAAGGTTACTGAAAATATAGTGAAAATTAGCGCGGTGGTATACGTGTTCCCTGGTGTTTTCGTTTGTTTAGAGCTATACCCGTTGAAATTGTATTGCTAGAGTCCAATATCAGACTCTTACTAAGCTATAGCGTGGAAGTTCAGGTCAAAAACAGAATTAGGACTGAAATCTACACACACGAAGAAATCTTAACAATTAATTAAATATGTAAAGAAACACAGAAATTGTAGAAAATTAAAAGACTGAAAATGTAACCTGGACGCAAAAGTTAAGATTCAGGTTATGTATCTTATCAAACAACTTCTACCACACGGTATAATTTTGTTTTTTGTGTAATACTATTTACGATGATGGGCATTGCGGCGAAAGTACAGGTTATATTCTTAATTAATGCCACTGTATGCGGCGTAGGATCATTAATTTTATTATTAATTCAATTTCTTCTTTCTTTCTTAATCTGTTTACTCTCCAGGGTTGGTTTTTCCCTCGGACTCAGAGAGGGATCCCACCTCTACCGCCTCAAGGGCAGTGTCCTGGAGCGTGAGACATTGGGACGGGGATACAACTGGGGAGGATGACCAATACCTCGCCCAGGCGGCCTCACCTGCTATGTGACATTGGAAGGGAGGATAGACAAGGAAGAGGGAAGGAAGCGGCCGTGGCCTTAAATTAGGTACCATCCCGGCATTTGCCTGGAGGAGAAGTGGGAAACCACTTCCAAGATGGCTGAGGTGGGAATTGAACCCCCTTCTACTCAGTTGACCTCCCGAGGCTGAGTGGACACCGGTCCAGCCCTCGTACCACATTTCAAATTTCGTGGCAGAGCCGGGAATCGAACCCGGGCCTCCGGGATGGCAGCTAATCACACTAACCACTACACCACACAGGCGGACATTAATTCAATTTATTGTTGCTAATTTAATAAGTAGTTAGTTTAATTTTTCCAAGAAAATGTTAAAAGAGTAACTGGCAAGCACTGATCTCACTTTAGTGTAAATACTTATTAGCAAGTTGTTATGAAGTCAAAGAAATATAACTTGAACGTTCTCGTTCGACGGACGTATCACCATATGTGCATCGCGGATAGATTTAGAATAGAACCCAAGCTTTTGACACTCACTCTAATTATTACGAAATGTGTACTATCACCTCTAGTACCCTTCCGACTGACCTTTAGAAGTAAAAAAAATGTTGGACTATTGGGACTCGAACCCATAAATAACAGCGTGGCAGCATCAAACAATGATGCCGTAATGCCTAGGAAGCTTGTTGTTAAATTGCTTGCGTGCAATTCATATAGCCAGTAGCAACAACTTGCTAGCTTGGGAAATATTTAAAAATTCTGTGACAGCTGGACAGATATTTTATAAATATATACATCATAACAACTTATTTTTCGTATAGCAACATGCGGATGTAGATTCATCTTGATGTTTAGCCGTCTTGATTCTTACAGTAGTCCGTCTCTCTGGTGTAGTGATTAGTGTGATTAGCTGCCACTCCCGGAGGCCGGGTTTAAATTCCCGGCTCTGCCACGAAATTTGAAAAGTGGTACGAGGGCTGGAAGGGGGTCCACTCAGCCTCGGGATGTCAACTGAGTAGAGGTGGGTTCGATTCCCACCTCAGCCATCCTTGTATATCCCTTCCAATCTTCCCATCCCCCCACAAGGCCCCTCTTCAGCATAGCAGGTGAGGCCGCCTGGGCGAGATATTGGTCATCCTCCCCAGGTGTATCCCCGACCCAGAGTCTGAAGCTCCACACTGCCCTTGAGGCGGTAGAGGTGGATCCCTCGCCGAGTCCGAGGGAAAAACCGACCCTGGCGGGTAAACAGATAAAGAAAAAAGAAGAAGAAGATTCTTACAGTAGTGTCCCCGATAGGAGCAAAGTCCCAGATAAGAGCGTTAACTGCCTCTTCTACTTTGGCGTAGCTAAACTCGAGAATATTCTCCCAGATTGCACATAAACGAAAGTCGTAGTACACGTTTTCAACCCAGCTTCCAGATAAATGTGCAAACTGCCACATAAATTTAAATCGCACTTTTATTCGGCTGTCGTTGTACAGGCCCTTAGTACTGCCCGTAACTGCTATTAATGGATCTACGTTTACATTAGAGATACGATGGAAATTCAGAATTTCTTGGAGTGAATGTGAAAAATGAAATTGAGGATCAATTCATTCGTTCATTCATTCATTCATTACCATAGCTGTGATTGCCCAGTGCCTGCTGCCGGTTTTGGGATAGAATTTTGTGTTATGGAATCAGTGACATTGATCACGCCATTGCAGCCCTCTTTCCAAATATTATAACTCGTGTCCCACCCGGCTACTTCATTACCTTCAACAAGCAGAGTAAATTCCCATTTCAGGCTCTGATATCAAGGAAACACTTAATGGGGTGCACGGGTGTCAAAATGGGATCAGCTGACAACTGTAACCATTAGACCAGATTATTGATCAAACAAGGGAAATAACACACTCAAATTAGCCGCCATGGCCTGAATGACACCGTAAACCACGACTCGGTCGGTAGCTGTAGCTCAAGGCATGAGGCTGCGAAACTGCTGCATGGACATGGGTGTTCGTGTTTCTTTTAGTTATGTTATTTTTTCATTGTCCGCCTCTATGGTGTAGTGGTTAGTGTGATTAGCTGCTACCCCCGGAGGCCCGGGTTCGATTCCCGGCTCTGCCACGAAATTTGAAAAGTGGTACGAGGGCTGGAACCGGGTCCACTCAGCCTCGGAGGTCAACTGAGTAGAGGTGGGTTCGATTCCCACCTCAGCCATCCTGGAAGTGGTTTTCCGTTGTTTCCCACTTCTCCTCCAGGCAAATGCCGGGATGTACCTAACTTAAGGCCATGGCCGCTTCCTTCCCTCGTCCTTGTCTATCCCTTCCAATCTTCCCATTCCCCACCCAGGCCCCTGTTCAGCATAGCAGGTGAGGCCGCCTAAAAGAAGTACTGTCTTCCTCCCCAGTTGTATCCCACGGCCCAATGTCTGACGCTCCAGGACACTGCCCTTGAGGCGGTAGAGGTGGGTTTTCCTCGCTGAGTCCGAGGGAAAGGCCAACCCTGGATGGTAAACAGATTAAGTAAGTAAGTATTTTTTCAATTACTCTACCAGATTTGGATAGACACAGTTTTACTTAGTAGACCAATGCCATACAAATAAGTTTCTTTGGCAGAAATACAGATTATGGCGGGGTCTAACGTCAAACAGGCCAGAAGGAAAAGATGAATTTAAAAAATGAAGAGAAAGTACGGCTTCATCTCCTACTATGGATGGTGAAAATTGTTACATCACGTAGGGATTTAGGACACTTCACATCAATCATGATCACTACAGAAGTTAGTCGAACCAAGAATATTGGTTCCCAAAATACACGAAGTTTTTAAATCATGTTGTCTACATGAAGAAAGAACGGACTTGCAGCTAATACTACTGTTATATGTAAATCCAGAATATTGGTCCAAACAGCTTGCAGCAAACGGTAAGAGTTATTTCTGAAAATTAATACTTCAGTTATACGTTGTGTGTTTTAAGTCTCCCCAATATCTACGGATTGTAAATACCTTATGAACAGGAGGCGAGTGTGAAGTCCCTGGTTGCGTGTATAATTATAGTAGTTTGGCCTAGGATTGGATCAGTTGCCCTACGAGATGAAGTTGTATGAAGTGAATTCACAAAATCCAGGGGGATAAGGTCACACTCCATACTGGATGCATACCTCAGATCTCCGAATTGTATAACTCAGAATGAATTGGCTACAAATGAAGATTTGCCATTTTTCTAGCTCTACTTAAGAGAGTAGTGCAGATTCATTTCTTGTAAAATATAGTATTTACAGTGCACTGTAGTTTCTGGTATCAGCTAGACCAACATTTTTTACTTTCATTGATCCCACTCGGTCTTAAACTTGGCTTTCACCACATGGTGACTGAGGTATGAGCAATGCTAATAACGTCATTCCTTAAACAGCCAGTCCCTGTTATGAACGGTGTGGAATTGTTGCTTGTGGTATCAGTTAGTTCGTACATTTCAGTGCTTGGCCGACTGATTTGTAATATTTTCTGACTCAGTGTGGAAAGTAACGGGAAATTACCCCTAACCACATTTTCTCTCTTCAGTGATGCCTGAGCTACGTCCCGCTCCTTGGCTGAATAGTCAGCATTAAGGCCTTCGGCTCAGAGTGACATGGGTTCGATCCATGCTCGGGTCGTGGATTTGAACCTCGTTGAGTTCATTCATCTGGCTCGGGGTCTGGGTGTTTGTGGTATTCTTCATACACTTCTCTTCATTCGTACACAACACAGCACACTACCAACCACTGCAGAAACACGAAGTAGTGAAAACATCCCTCCGGTTGGCGTCAGGAAGGGCATTCGACCGTAAAACAGGGCCCGTTCCACATGTGCCACTCAGATTGCACCGGTAACCCCACCAGATAGTGGGGAAAAGTGGAATAATAATAAGAAGAAAACGAAGAAGCGAAGAGCACTACTCCTGGTGGAACTGTTGGGCATTCAACCAACCTTCGGATTGAAATGAAATGAAATAGCGTATGGCTTTTAGTGCCGGGAGTGTCCCAGGACATGTTCGGCCCGCCAGGTGCAGGTCTTTTGATTTGACTCCCGTAGGCGACCTGCGCGTCGTTATGAGGATGAAATGATGATGAAGACAACACATACACCTAGCCCCTTTGGCAGAGAAATTAACCAATGATGGTTAAAATTCCGGACCCTGCCGGGAATCGAACACGTGACCCCTGTGACCAAAGGCCAGCACGGTAACCATTTAGCCATGGAGCCGGACTTCGGACTGAAGAACAAACATTAGATAAACTAAGAGTCCTCCTTTTCCGGTTAGAACACCTACATCCATCACGGCGTCCTTAAAACTGAGAAGCTACAATGGGTAATAGTAGAATATATTGAAGACCTCCCCGAAATAATTTTTCAGGTGAGAGGAAAATTACTTTTTGGTTTATTTCATGGTATACACTACTTGAATCAATTGCATATGCATGTGTGGAAATGAGTTCAAAAGCAAAGCAAAGCTGTACCTCCGTACAGGCCATGAAGGCCCTTGGAGAAGTGGAAGGTAAAGATTTCCACCATTGTTAACCTTGGCACGTGATGGGGTAGAGTGGTTAGCTCTACGCCCGGCCACCTTTGCCCCCAGGAATTAACCTGGTACTCATTTTTGGTGTAGGCTGGGTGAACCTCAGGGCCATATGCACCTCCGGAAGTGGAAATCTCGTTTCTTAAATTTCGACTTCCTGACGGGGACTTGAACCCACGTCCTTCCGGGCGAATCGAGCACGCCTTTACCGCCTCGGCCAGGCAGCTCCTAGAAATGAGTTCATCAATTATAAATATTTTATTGTTATAAGTTACGGTTTTAAAATTACTGTATGAATAGCCTATATTGGAAGTGATAGAATGGAAAATAATCTGCAAGTAAGTCATACGTTTGTGTATAATAGAAGAGAAATCTGTACGTGCACTTCGAACAAAAATGGTAGCAAATAATATTAGTGTAATAATACAAATAACAACCGTAACAAAGAAGTCAAGAAAATATTTCAAAATATAGTTATGATTTCGTGTATGGCCTTTATTTAAATTATATATTACACCTGATGATATACCAACACAAGCACTATCCATCATCGTGACTGATGATCCATCCTTACACCACGGAGGACGAAGTTCTGCTGCCTGTAAACCAGCTTGAAGTTCAAATGTAAGACATAAGATGACACCACTGCATAGAGGCGTGATGATACATCCTATTTTCACTGAAATCTCATTTTCCAAAAAAATTGTTGGTTACCTCCTTCATCCGAGGAGGTCGTCGTTCTCTTTCGTGTGCAGTAGGACCCTAGCTAGCCACAACGAGAGTGGGTAAGAGCCTTTCACGATCCTGGCCAATACCTTAGCTTATGTAACGCGACACATCGGATGTATGCTGCAGGGGTCACCTGCGCCTGAAATAGCTTCCATCCTAATAACAATAGAAAGTTGCTTGGTAACCATTTCATGTGATCAATATAGAGGACTCTATTGGTCAGTCCTTCCCCAAGGGAAACAGAGATAGCCAACGGGACCTAGCACACAGAGTAATCTGATTTATCACCGCAATGTTACAATCTTGTGGTGGAAATACTGACCCGCGATACATATATCATTCAGAGGAAGATTGTTATTTGTACAGTATTGTCGGAAATGTGCACAAGAAGAGTACAGTTTGTTGTGCACCAGGCGACAGTAATGATCAGAGTAATGAGTGATCTATGTAGTACGTCATCATAAACCTTTAGATGTAAAATATAAAAATAAAACATGTAATATAGAACATACAAATGAACAATGAACTGATTTATAATAGGCTACAAACTAAAAAAACAAAAACAAACCAAACCCCCTGGCGCAACAGCCACGGAGGGATATGGCCTACCAATTGACCGCTGCTCAGCCTGAAGGCCTGCAGATTATGGGGTGGCGTGTGGTCAGCACGACGTATCCTCTTGGCCGTTATTCTTGGTTTCCTAGATCGGGACCACCATTTCACCGTCAGACAGCTCCTAAATTGTAATCACGTAGGCTGAGTGGACCTCAAACCAGCCCTCAATTCCAGGTATGAATCCCTAACCTAGCCGGGAATCGAACCCGGGGCCTTCGGATTAGAGGCAAGCACGCTACCCCTACACCGCGGGGAACCGTCTGAGGTTAGGTTTGCGTTCTTCGTAGCAAGGTTAGGTTAACACGTCATAACCTCAACTACCAGTCACCTAACCGATTGGACTTTTCCAAGGGGAGCCTGTGTGTGAGGTTAGGTTAGCGTTCGTGTGCAAGGTTAGGTTAACACGTCATAATGACGTCTTAACCTCAGTTGCAGGTCACCTAAACGATTTTCGGCTCCTCTATGGTCGCCCGATCGATTCGGCTCCTCCAAAGTTGACCCGTGAATTTAGCATTGCCCTCGTACGTAAGAGTATGACGTCATAACCTCATCTAGCGGTCAAAAACACTCCAGATTGGCCAGTGAGGTTTGCATTGCCCTCGTACGTATGCGTATGACGTCATTACCTCACCTAAGGTGTCAAAAAGCACCCCAGATCTTTCCCGACCATTGAGGCCCCTCCAATGGTGTCTGTGAGGTTAGGCTTGCTCTCGTACGCAAGGTTCAGCGTTCAATGGTTTAAAACCTGTATTGTCTTACTACTCAAATATGGGCCAATAACCTCGTTGCAGGATCGACGTAGCCTTACTACTCAACTAGGGGTCAATGACCTCATGCGAAAATTCTGACTCTGCACCCATTGTTTTAGAACATACATTGCCCTACTACTTACATTCAACCACCCAAAAATGTCCGACAAATAAATGCTTAATTTTATACTTCTCGAAACGCGAGGATATTCGTAAATTTTGGATAGCCGTGGTGGAAGTGATGATACTTGGAATCTTACCAGCTACACAATATGTGCATCCTACTTCAAACAAGAGGTTTAAAGGAAAGTTATCTTCTGTAATTTTATTCTCAAGTATTCAATGTCTTAAGTAATTCATAATTTCAGCATGTACCAATACATATGTACTTTCAACGTTTCGACAGTAGTTAGTAGGCCACGGTTTTGCACATCTGCATTTAGGATAAATTCAGCTGAACTATTTTGTTGTGTTTGTCATCTTTTCTATTCAGATCTGTGTTTCTAGCGTACTCAAATTTCAAATGGAAATTTTGTATTATGTCTTACATAAAAACCACAAGAAATGGTTAAGGGGCCCAGTCCTTCCACAATCTCCTTCATTTTTCACATACTCCTTCCCACGTCCCTCCTCCATCACATCTCCTAACCCACCCGCATCTATTGGGCAGAGAGAGGGTGTTGCCCTTTAGGTGGCCTGCCCCATCCCATCAGGGTGGGGATTGAAAGCTTTACAGTAATAATAATAATAATAATAATAATAGTAATAATAATAATTAATATTATTATTATTATTACATTGTGCGATGGCCAATTTTTGTGAGATTGAGTGTACCACAAAAACAGGAGCAATGAAAGAATTTACATCGAAAATCAAACGAAATCTTGGCGTAGACTTTACGGAACAGAATTTTACAAACTAATAATAATATGAAAAGTAAAAATTAAAGTAGACCTGAATTAAACTGGGAATAATTCCATTGTTCTGAAACTGTGGGAAAAGGATGTCCTTGGTATCATGCAGAACGAATATCCATAGAAGATTCCGCAGTTTTCGCGATGGTTTTCCGTTGTTTCCCATTTTCACACCAGGCAAATGCTGGGGCTGTACCATAATAAAGGCCACGGCCGCTTCCTTCCAACTCCTAGGCCTTTCCTATCCCATCGTCGCCATAAGACCTATCTGTGTCGGTGCGACGTAAAGCCCATAGCAAAAGAAAAAAAAGTTTTCGCGTATCAACTCTACGGTGTCCGTCGAGTGTAATGTTTCGCAACTCACAAATTTCCAGGCTGACACTACCACCACTCGATCTTTGTGCACTCTCAACAATATTAGATGTCAGTGACAGTCTGCAAGCGTCCACTCGCATTGGTGACATCACATGGATACGCGTAAATTGTTAAAGTTATATTTTTCTAAATAGCTTGTGTTTAATCACACAATGAGGCTTATGCACTGATTTTAAGCGTGTAAGTGGGGATAATTCTATGTAGAGTTGAAAGGTAACAGTACTCTCACTGATACATATCAGAGTACCGAGCGAACTGGCCGTGCGATTAGGGTCGCAAAACTGTGAGTTTGCACTCAGGAGATAGTGGGTTCCAACCCCACTGTCGGCACACCTGACGATTGTTTTCCGTGGTATGGTTGATCACTGAAGTAAAAGCTTCGTTGCCAGATACTTTCACCTAAGTTGTAAGGGAACTTCATAAGCTTCCTACTAAGAGAGCATTAACATCTGTTGACGACATTGCCCCAAGACAGATTCTAAATCCTCGAATTTTTTATAAGACATTCAGTTTCTTTAAAACATACAGTGGAGCGTTGGCATGTAAAATACTTCCATAGTTCATAATCGACCGTATTAAGGTCCGATAGAGGGTTAGAAGAGATGCAGGCGCAGCTCCCCACCAAGTAGGAGTTAACTACCGGATTATGCTCAGGGTACGCCCTGCCCTTCTCACGATAGAGTTTATATGTACACTCCAAGTGAGTTGACTGTCCAAATGGATTCTTAGAAGACAAACAGATGAACGTACAGGGAATAAATATGGGACAAATTGAATCGACGATGCCGGATGTTGTATTACCTTTGTGGTGAAGATGACCATTTATGATATCGATGTAGAAAGTGAAAGTCCACACAGCATAGTCCATTCTTCGAGTTATTTTCTCTCAGAGCCTAATCGCTGTAGCGTCACTGTCAAGCTAGATGGAAAACTCTGAACAGCAGCACTAAACATCTGGTCTAGGTAAGATAAATAAATTGCACATAGAAGTGAGCTCAGGGAACCACCTTGTGGTAATGCTTTGTTTAAAATTCTTGGTCCGATCAATGTATTTTATATGCAATGTAAATGATGCGTTGTTTACTAATACCATACCGGTATATACAATTATTTGGTATGTTAAAAGCTTGTATTTTCCATATTGTCGTAAGCAGCCTGGTTGTCCATACAGAGTGCAGCAAGCTTTACTCGTGACAGGAAAGTTCTTTCAGTGTCAGTATGCTTAGGTGATCCATAGTTCCCCTTGCCCTGCGCAATCCATGTTCAGATGAAGGCAGGAATCCATTGTGTTACGTATAACACTCCAATCTATTCTTTACCATTCTCTCCAGTGTTTTAACCACACAAGGTGACAGCACTACTGGTCTATAAGGTGCGGCAATGCTTGGGCCCTTGGCAGATTTTAATATCGATAGGACGATTTGAGTTATCCAATCAACTGATAGAGGAATACGTGTCCTAATCGAATTATACATCTGTAAGAGGCAGTAGCATAGTCAGGATCGGCCGATGGTGGAAGGGGGGGGAGGGGTTATAGTTGGTAGAAGACAATGAAGGTGCATGCATGACTTGTTATTACAAGGGCACTGACATAAGTGAATTACAGATGTGTTGGTTGTACAATTATGTCTCCGAATGTTTATTTAGTTTATTGTCAGTTTCTGTTTATTTTCTGTTTGTAAAAATGACATTGGGGTTCTAACCCCCCAGTACACCCAAGACAACCCCCGGTTACGTCCCTGTGAAAAAGTCTGGTAAGCACCGACAGAGGTAAATGAGATAACATTGAATAACGGTTTTTATATTTTCCCGGTGCAGTGCTGTTGCTATCCTTGAGTGCCCGTTGCAGTTCTTCTATTGTAAAAGGTTGAGTGAGAGTGTAATCCGGTTGATCCATCCACCTATCTCATAAAAATGGTTGGTGAGATATAAAAGGGGGTGAAGTAATATTAGCAAATTCTTCCACGCACAGTCCATTGTAGTTTTGAGCGGGCGCAGTTTGATTTACTCTCCGGAGCCCTTTAATCTGAACCCATATTGTTGGAAATGGTGTATTTTATTTATATTTTCGCAGCAATGTCTCCAGATTTGATGTTTATGTTGCTTCAAATAACATTTTACTTTTGCATTAGTTTGTCGATGCATGATGTACTTATCCCACGAAGAGGTACGTCCGTATTGACTGGAAGCTTCTTTGCGTTTTGTTATCGTCAAAGAACAATCCTTACCCCACCTAGGAGTAGGAGGTCCTGGGTTTAAGGCGCTTTTCAAGTGTTGAGGTTTTCGCTGCCGAATTAATTATTTCCTGCAGAGAATAGTAGTCCTCTCTAGGGGTTGTGGATAATCACAATGTTTGGATGCCGCTTTCATTTGCAGAGGTCAATTTAACCCATTCCGAACATTTCGTATTCCACTTCCTAGTAGTATATACACTCTGTGGGAAGATGCAATAGTTACGGAATGTAATTTCAATTGGAAAATGATTGGAGGATAAGCTAGAGGTTTCCAAGGCAGGGTATTATAGCGAATAGGAGAGCGTAGTGTAATGTCAACAGCAGAAGGACGATGTCCGGTCTGGGGGACCAGGCTTGGAGAGCCGTCATTTAGGACGGTAAAATTCAATTCATCTAGTGCATCATTAAATGCACATCCCCATACAGTACTAGTGCATATAGGTCAACACAAGCTAAGTAAGGGGGATTTATTTGTGACAAAAGATTACCCCAGTTGTTTATGGTTAGAACACATCCTGCAGTAGAGTATATCCAGACCAGCGTAAATGGCATAGGGACTAATTCGATACGTACTGCAGCTACTTGAACTGACTTTAGTGCAATCATTTTATGCTGAATTTGAGATGCAGTAAGAATAGCTACACCACCGCAACCACGAGACGATCATCTCTGTGTAAAATAAAATCTCGAAATTGCACTACTAGTTCTGGCTGAATCCAAGTTTTCGAGAGAGCAATAAACTCTAACATCTTCCTTTGGCAGACTGTCCTTATTGGCGGACAATGACCTAGTATTCCCCTGTAGAACTTTCAATTTATTACCTATTGTTTATACAAAGGGTAACCATTTGGCGTAGTTCCTGCGGAGATGGTGCTTCCTTTCTAGAAGTAATTCCTTGTAGTATATGTATAACAAAGTTTTGGATGTTCGATAACAGGGCTTCTATGACAAAACAAAGTTTGTCGGTTGTGGAGGAAGTATTCTTCTGTGCTTGGGGTGAGATACGGTGTGGTTGAGTGGGGTAAAGGTTGTGCCTAATGGGGACCATTGGAATAAAATCGGGGTGGTGGCTCAAACGCAGAGGTAGCTATAGGAATCATTGTTCGCTGTTTTTATAGGAAGTAAAATATAGTGAAGCGCTGTGCTGGGAGCGAAGGAAAGACGCGATCATCTTTGATGGGATGTGAGGATACGGCCACCGTGGCGTAAAGTCATCCCTCCAATAGAGTAATAGCGTCCTTGAAAAGGATGTTCATAGTGACAGAGAATTAGTTCACTTTCTGTCTCTTAGAATTTGCAGGGCTGTCTTTACTAGTTGCACTACGGTTACGTTGTAATGAACACATAGAAGTTGTAGCGATGTACGCTGAGATTTGTTGTGTTGATTAAGCAATTAGAACGCTGGTGGACTGGAGTAACATATGGAGAAACTTGACAACGCATTACATATATCGCTAGGAATTGTGACAGTACTTGTGAATCAAACTGTACGATGCATGTTTGCAATGTAATAACCACTTGTTCACTATCACGATACATATTTCTACACATACGTCTTACATTGTGAATTTTAATGCGGGAGTCAATATTCGCTTTAAGTTCATCATCTCCGATACTTGCATCAACGTTACGAATGACGCACTGACGAGTTATCCCACGGAACAGAATATAGGTTTGTAAATGCTTGTGTGTAAAGTGTGTCAGTTCAAAAAGTAAGCTTGCTGCGTGAGCTATCATTAAGTCGATTTTAATACTGTTTCTGCCAATAGGGCTAATGTTCACAATATTTTGTTTGCAAGATGGAATACTAGAGTATAACATTTTTTCCGTAATGACACAGGGTGTAATTTTGCTTTGTTTCCTTCTGAACTTTCGACACAGATGTGGAACGGCCAGGAGAATCGTCTTTGTACCTGTTACATTTTTTGTTCACATATTGCGAAAAATGTGTCTTAACTGTACTAGCTGAACCGGATATAGAGACGTATCCGGAGTATCTACACTAATTTGATTCACACTGTTTGACCCTGAAGTTGCTACTGTCTGGACGTTTTGCATCAAGCTAATTTCTACCAAAGTTAATGTCGGGATTGTGTTCTGCATAGCACTCACATTTTCTAAAGTTGACTGAGGAAGAATTTTACCGGACGGGTCCTCAGTGATTACTGCAAGTTTATTTTCGTTGGTGTTCGGCTGGTGTTCCACCGAACGTCTGTGGCCTGCCATTCCTGAGCAATCACACGTCTCCATTTCTTTGTCACAATTTGGTTCTTCGTTGAGGGTTAATAAAGCTGTTGTCAGAGTGGAATGTAAGGGAAGCAGATTACGTTGAGTTGTTCCATTATTCTGTTGAACTGGAGGAAGGGCCTCCCTCCACTTATGCACCACTGTTTGTCAGTAGAACGATTCCCTGTGTTCCATGTATTTGACTAATAGAAAGAGAAAATTAACGTATGTACTGTGATATGTTCACAAGGGTCGCATACTGTATATAAACTCTTGCGGAGAACTTGGCATACGTAATTTGGAAAGTAATGCATATATTGTACCAGCATTTCCCTGCGGGGAAAAAGAAATTTCCTACCAAGAATACTGTCTGGATAGTCGCCAGCATTAATGCTAATACGTGTTCATACCCCTAAACCTCCCGCGTAGCACAGCTGGTTAATTGCCCTTCATGTTCGAAGTTTCGGATCGAATCTCAGATCTGTCTTTGGCACTTAGAAGTCCTTAAATTTGAGAGCCCCGTGTCAGTAGATTTAATAACACGTTTAAGATATTCTTTTCAAGACAATATTCCGGCATTTCGGCGTATCTATATTTTTACTCTTTCTTTTACATCGCACTGACACAGATATGTTTTATGGCGACCATAGGAGAGGAAAGGGCTAGGAGTGGGAAGGAAGGAGCCGTGGCTTTAATTAAGGTACAGCGGCAGCATTTGCCTGGGGTGAAAGTAGGAAACCACGGCAAACTATCTTCAGGGCTACTGACAGTGGGGTTCGAACCGACTATCTCCCGAATACAAGCTCACAGCTGCGCGCCCCTAACCGCACGGCCAACTCGCCCTGTCTCTTAAACTCGATAGTAGTTGAAGTGATGTTAAACCCATACCATTACGCCTATTTATTTTTAGGTTTCCTGGTCTTAATATTGCCACTAAATATGTTGTAAGAGAAAAATAAATATAAAAGATAGTCTGAGATTCCCATTTATCACGTGAGTTAAAGAAACCACCGAGCTCGATAGCTGCAGTCGCTTAAATGCGGCCAGTATCCAGTATTCGGGAGATAGTAGGTTCGAACCCCACTGTCGGCAGCCCTGAAAATGGTTTTCCGTGGTTTCCCATTTTCACACCAGGCAAATGCTGGAGCTGTACCTTAATTAAGGCCACGGCCACTTCCTTTCCACTCCTAGCCCTTCCCTGTCCCATCGTCGCCATAAGACCTATCTGTGTCGGTGCGACGTAAAGCAACTAGCAAAAAAAAAAGTTAAAGAAACCACGAGGATCCTTTTCGTCTGCGCTTATGATCTCGTTCATTATTCAAACATTGCACTATAGAAGCATTTAATTCTATGCTAGAAAATAAGCTCTATACCCTGGTATGATTCCAATCATTTCTATCGTTCAAGAAATGTGTTTGACATCATTAATAAAATATCCAGATTATCAACGTAGCCTACACCTGGCAGCAGAATATCTAATACGAGTCCCATCGTTCGGGCGTAGCTTGGCCTTACCACTGTCGACTACCACATTTCATACTGGATAATTTCAGTGTTATTGAACAAATTCCCACATGGCACAATAAAGTAAGAACAAAGATATAAACTGTAAAACATATGTAAATATTCATAATGTTCCAAATGTCCGTCCACAAGCACCAGCTCAGCAAACGAACGAGTCATTCATTCGCTCGCAGTGTCTGGCTTGAAGCCACAATGGAGGAATAATTTTGATTTTTAATTTACTGTTAGACAAATAGATAAATTTCTTAATTGCCATAGTTAAGGCCATTATGTCTACTCTTACACTAAACCAATTATTATTCATTAGAATGATTATTAATGCTATCGTAATTAATATTAAATAAAGCAAAGTTACTCTAACACAAACAAAGTAAGTTATAACTGAAATAAAAATCCTCCCCAGCCAGATATACATAGTTACACGATATCAAAATGAATAATAATAATAATAATAATAATAATAATAATAATAATAATAATAATAACACGATCAATGAAAGACTAGAACTCTACAGCTGACTCGCATCCTTCTGAAACTCTTAAGGCTCTTTTAAATAACACTGTGGTTGATGTTCCTCTGACGTCGTCTGGTAAACGGTTCCTTTCTCGTGCGGCGGATGCTGAAAATGAGTTGTTACATGTGGCAGTTCGCTGGTTTGATGTTTGAGACCTTGTATTGAATCCTTGGGCCACTATGAAGGATAATTAATTAAGGTACAGCAGCAGCATTTGCCTGAGGTGAAATAGGAAACCACGGCAAACTATCTTCAGGGCTATTGACAGTGGGGTTCGAACCGACTATCTCCCGAATGCAAGCTCACAGCTACCTACCTTCCTTACCTATCAGCAATTTTCGTGAGATCTGTCTCTTGGGTCGTTACGCGTTCTTCGTCACTTGCTGAGGTAAAAGGTAGGGTTCAGTAATCCTAATCTACGTACTCAAATGAAAGGTCTATTCACAAAATATTTGTATTTATTAATGAAATCACAATGAAAAATATTGAAAATCAATATAATTTGGACTCAATCTTGTCCACTTGACGCCACAATAATTTAACATAGATGAGCAGAATACTGGTTTGAACCTTTGACTTAACTGCTCGATGGGCATCCTTACTAGAAACCATTGCCACATATTATGAATGAAGAAAAGAAAGTCTGGAAATCCTTAAATTCGGCTTCCATGTGAGACTGCATGTAACATCATAATGATTCTTGATGGTCCAGCCCTCGTAACACGAATCTGGACTCTGGGTATAATTAAGGCAGTCCAATCGGTGTGTGCCACACAGTGGGTGTACGGCATGGACCCTTAATTGAATCGATGTGACCTGCAACTATGTCATGGACCGACATCTAAACTTCTAATTTACATTAAAGTTGTTGTGGATGATGACCGCGAGGAAAATGATGCTACAGTGACATATGGCCTTAATCTAGGTCACTGAGGTTGATGAACTCATGACCATCCAAGTTTCTAAGCTGAAGGCTAAACACAATTAAGTTACATCGCTTGATGACCAAAGTTTCCACTTTACTAATCCCAGCACATTTAATGCTCAATCAATCAAAGTCAAATAACACAACAACAACAACAACCCTCACAATACTTTGTGGCAGTAAAATTCGTTACCTACGGATATGTCCCCTTTAGCGTTACGTTAACATTGGAAGTTTCCCAGAAGAATAAATTCAGATTTCCAGAATGCACCTTCAAGTTATTCACTTGGTTTTAAGTTATTTCACAAATACGATTTCTACTGAATTTAATAATTTAATAAATTTACATGCTTTAATGAATCTTAATTAACAACAAATTCTATTTCCGCAGACGAATGGTTTCTTTAACAAGTCCCTAGTCAAATTCTGATGTAGTTATATTTTCCAATTGTTACAATAGTTTATCGTCGTTTAGAATCGCGCAGCTGGAAGAAAATTTTACATCATCTATTTCCAGTATTATATCTGTTTCATGACATCAAACTTTAAATCTAATCTAATACTAGCAATTATTAATACTTGGATAACGCTAATAATTAAGTACAAACAAAATCTGCATAAGTAACTCGCCGTAAAAATGTAAGCCAATTACTATGTCATATCCCACCTTGACATTTCCATAACGCTTTGTGCACCCCTCACAAATAAATCAATCATCACCACCATCACTCTACATTTTGGACAACCCTGGAGTTGACTAACTTCGCTCATTATACTCTTACTTCGTGGTTTCAAACATACATTACGATCTCAATTAAACAAAGTAGTAGTATCTAATAACCTACACGTTATTCCCGGATGAAAATTCCAACTAGTTCGCGCACATTAATGACCTCCGTTCTAAAGAATGCAATCTCATTTTTAACACGTAACAGGAAGCACACTCCCGTTATCTCCGAACGGCGAGCTCGATCAGCTGGCGGTATCGGACCCTTCAAAACCCTCGCTCTCAGCTTTGATATGAAACACCTGTCCTATGTCATGCGTAACTGGTCTACAAGAATGCAATCTTCGACTTCGCAAATAGAATTAAAATATGATATTCCTAACCAAACAGATATGCACATAGATTTACTTTTTAAAATGTCATTCAATAATTGTACACGTCGCAAATTAACACTTACGTGGATTCTCTGACACCTTTCCATCCCAAACATTATACATATATCCTCCTCGGGCTCACATAAAATCCCGGCATCATTACAGGCTTCCAATCACCTGATTCGCAAATCCTATCTCAACTCATACGACAAAATCTAACCTCTTGCCTTCAAGTCGACGACTCTCACTGACAAAAAGAAATGGAATAATAATACTTAGAATCCAAGACGCGTAAATTACGCACAAATACTTTAATAATGAACAACTTCTCATAACATGACCTCGTATTTTAAAAACTGGATTCTCACAAAAATGACTGACGAACTTTACTGTTATTTATTTGTCAATCAAACACAGTTTAAACGGACATAGAATAGCATTCCCCTTCGCAACAGATATTCACTGATCTACATAATTCAACACTAAAGCGCACTTAATCCAGATTGAAATTGGGTAACCACGGATATCTTGCGCCAATTCCACTAATCGAACAGAAAATTTTTACATCAAATAAGACATAACTTGACATCACAAATATATAGGCAATAAATTCACGGAAATGACGATCTACTTTGGACGTGATATCACTTCGTAACCCTCATTAATAACTTTTTACAACATGTTACACGACACTCGGAATATTTTAAAATTTTATCCGAGTAGAAAATAAAACAAATGACCTCTCGTCATATTTCTGACATTCTTGAAACATACGATGACCAACTGCGTCATAAATACCCATTACAAATACATATGAGTGTGATATCATAAAACAGACACAAAGAGGCGTTGAGATGGGATACCACCTACCTTAACTGCACGTCAGCTTCCATTTTTGGGATCACCAGCAACCCTGAGGTATCTTTATTTAGCCATTTTAATACTTCTGGCTTCACATTTGGTTTTATTCATGTTTTCCTGCAAAATAAGGCATAAAAATAAGAAATGCCCTTCACTCGGTGTCTGCGCTGATCGCACTCCGACTGATTGGATTTGTTACCCGCACACGAATTACCTTCATTACAACACAATATTTACAACTTCACAAATACTACTTCGCTATCTTGACCGTTTTTATCAGATTACTTTTGCAATGAACTACTTGGAGTCAAGCCCCCGGCCACACCGGACAAAATCTATGTTTGCTGGACTTAGTCTACTTCTTGACGATCGATTTTCTGAACAGTTCAACCCTCTCTCTCGAGCTTCAATGATACAAATGCAGGGGTTTCAAAATGGCGTCCCCTCTTATTTTATAGATTCTATCCCCTCTCTCAGGCATTTGTCTTTGCCGCCAAGAAAATTTGCGTAATTTTTCCGACTTAGTGGAACTGTATTGGAAAAAGTTTTTTCTGTAACCAAGTATTTGCTAGCTTGCTATCGACAGTGTTCACGAACATTTAAAATTATTCCTTACCAAATTATCTGGTTAAATGACCTCATTTGATAGGCACTACTTTCTGACGACTCAGCATGGGTAAAATAGACACGCGCGTCCTTCCTGAAAAATCCAAAGAAATGGCTTATCAATCTCAAATCTGTCTTACTAAAGACCAATTGTCTTATAGATAACATACAGGACCCTCATTATACCGAGATCACTACTAATTCTTTTATTAACAATATACTTATTCAACCAAAGTTTTCTTCTGTATCCATCCACCTTTGACACATGCGGATGACATCACATCTCATAGCGTGGGAAAGAAAGCAACCATTTTCCTGCCTCGTGTCGCCTCTGCGATATAAATATATATTCAAACTTCTCATTACGATTGACATGGTAACATTAAGATTTAAAATTCTTAGGGCACAAAGGTCATGGGTTCAGTATCTCTGTTATTAACATTCGAAAAGTAATGGATACGCGAAGAAATGTAAGATGAGGAAGATGCAGTATGAACTCAGTGGACGAGAGACAATATATGACGGTTTCGAGGAACGTGGAGTCGCGACCACTCTAATTCTAGGAAAAATGTCGACGTATCGTCTTATTTTCTTTAAATTGCATGCCTTAGGGATAATTCCTGGCTAATATCACTGAAAACATCACAATCGTCAAAATGTGGCATTGCAAGAGCTTCAATTAATTTTTTAAAAAGTTTTATTTGAAAAATATGTTTAATACAAAGAATGTAGGAATGAGAAAACGTTTTGACACATATATGCATGACATGTGCAGACCAAGTCCTTGATAACGCCGAGATTCTTCACTTGTGAATCAAACGGAATTGGCACTTCTTGAAGGATTACTATGGGCAACAGACCTTTACTTATAGTTTTCATTTGATTTTGAAGGCCAAGAAGGATTACTTGTGACACAACAGGGTTCAGTTTCAGGCCGTGAACAGCAGACAAGCCACAAACACATTTTAAGTCTATGGTTAATAAGTCGATATTTCCTTGAAGGTCTCGTACGTGGGGTCTATGCAGAGTTGAATGTCGTCAGCATACGTGGGGTATTTGCCGTGCCTTGTATTATATGAAATGTCATTCACAAATAGTGCGAAAAGAAGAGGTCCGAGTACAGAGTCTTGAATAACTCCCCTGTTCACGTGGCGCCACGGGGAAACGAGTTCATTATTACCTTTGACACACTGTTGACGCCCGTGAAGATAGGAATGCATCCAAGCAATCGTATTCTGAGAGAAATGTGGAGCCTCCAGTTTTACAAGTAAAATGTCAATGTCTACGTTTTACAAACTATCGACTTCATTTCCGTATGACAATCTAAGAATCAAATAATTATTCAACCACCTAATCGTTATCTTTATTTGCGTTTGGCAATTTTATAAAATCATTAATAGTACATTTTTCTACTGCTTTGCAGTCATCAGCACTTACATTCACTTATACTTAGCAATAAACACGGAAAATATACGTAATATATATTCTCGTATCAGCCTTGAACTTTTCTCATGGGAAACTTATGACTTTGTCTAATAGGGAAGGATGATGGTGTTGAGGTTGGAGGGTTGGAGGGGGGTTGGAGGGGTGGGGAAGAATGCTTAAAAAGTATTTAAAACTCGTCTTTAACTAAAATATTGTTATTAAAAATTATTCCAAATAAGAAAATAAAAACGTCTTCTAAGTCTCTTATTATAGCTTCTGCTCGGAAGGGTGCTTGAAAAAACACTAACCTTTTACAACTTATTACTTAATATGTAATTAAAATGTAATCAAAACTTATCCTGATCTTCAATTCGCAACAGCGCAAGCTGCGCTGATCTGAAAACGCTGAAACCTACCACAGACATAGCCATGGTTCTGCATATGAAACCATGCATAACAGGCTTAACTTCCACAAAGTATGTTCAAGGCGGGTTCCAAAACAGCTCAATGAAGAGCAGAAGCGTAATTGTGTGAGAATCTGTCAGTACGTACTGGAGCGTCATGCTAACAAAGGTGAAACTTTTCTGAAAGGATCATCACTGGAACATGAGTTCACCACTTCGAACCAGGGAGCAAACGTCAGAGGATGAAATGGAAGCATCCCGGAAACTCAGTCAAAAAGAAATTCAAGAGTCAACCTTTTGCAGGAAAGGTGATGCTCACAGTGTTTTGGTACTCTCAAGGGCCAATCTTGGAACATTACCAGGAAAAGTGGGGAAACAGTAAAGAGTGAACGTTACAGTTATATGCTGGTAAACAAGCTGAAACCTGCAATTCACAACAATCGCAGAGGTCATTCGTCGGAAGGAGTTCTTTTGTTGCATGACAATGAGCGTCCACATACCGTCTCCCACACCGCTGAAACTCTTCAGATACTGCCTTTCCAGGTGTTGGAGCATCCTGCGTACAGTTCTGGTCTCGTCCCATCGAATTACCATCTGTTTGGTCCATTTAAAAATGCTCTAAGAGTCCGTCGATTCAGCTCCGATCAACAGATGAAGGAAGCGGTACATACGTGGCTTGCTGTGCAACCAAAAACATTTTTAAAGAGGGTTTCAGAAAGCTTGTGAAACGGTGGACCATGTGCATTGAAAAGCGGGGTGACTATGTTGAAAAATAATAATAAAAAGTGTGTAGATTTTTGTAATAAATTATAAAAAATCATTGCAGATACTTATGGATTTTCCCCCGTAGTTCGTTTTTTAATGCCAGGATATTTTGTATGCGTCGTTGAAGAGTCACCCTTTATTTATATATTTCAATGTTCGGTAGATAATAAACTTCTGGGAGGGTTTCGGTGGCTGGAGATTTTCCGATATGTATATTGCATCATATGCAGAGATACCAGGTACAGAGGTTTGACCAACATTGAGAACTCTGCCAGAGTTGCTGGTAACTAAAAGATCTAATAGTGTGTGCCAATAAGACGTGTGGTGAGCTGGAGATACAGGCAAGAAATCCATGTTATATGCTTGAAAGAATGTTCTGAGTCGCGTGATTTGTGGGGGCGGGGCGTCAGTTTAGTCCGAATTGAAGTCTCCCATAATTATTGAATGACGGTAGTCTGGCAGTAGTCTACGTCAGTCAGCTTCAAAATATCCTATGTGGCTTGTGTTCGGAGGTTTGCAAATCACTCCTACAAGGGGCCTTATCCCGCTCCCTGTTATTTCAACAGGTACCTGCCTGGTAACTGTCCTAACAACTTGGGTTTGAGACTGCTTAAGACTGCGGTAATTTCTCACAAGCGAGTAGCCTCCAGGATGACACAAAGAAGTCGGGCTCTTATCTGTTAACCATGACTCAGTCACTAGCAGCACATGGAAGACAATTGGGCTAAACTTTCTGTAAGCTTCTCCATTCGGTTGGCTGCTATTAAACTTTGTCCGTTTGAATGACAGACGTGTAGGGCTCTGGGATGTTGCGAGACGAAATTCCTAAGAATAATAGGGTTTTTACGTCAGACCTTGCTGTCGACACTGTCCACCATTTGCCGGCAGTTCCTTCTGCTGGATGCTTAAAGAAAAAAAACAATTTAATGTAGCAATGGCTGCTATGTTTGTAAAATACGAAGTGATGTAGGCTGTGAAAGGAAGTGTTTTTCATTAAATTCGGTGCAGACGAGCTTCAATTTTCAATTGTAATACTCCCTTAGAACATGTTTCTGCGTGTAATGGTATTACAAAGCATTTAGTGGTGACCGAGAGAGGACATTTACGACTTGAAGAAGGAAGAATCATCTTACCCACGAGTAATATGGAGCGCGAAAGCCTCGATAAATTAATGAAGCAAAGAAAAGCGAAAATGACTTCGTTTACGAAAACTACTAAACAGGTTAGTGATTTGACTGAAGAAGAAAATGTTGATATTGGGGAAGTTCAATCATTATCCACCTTGTTAGAAAGTAAGATAGCGATTTTGAACGAACTGGATTCGAAAGTGCTTGATTTGTTATTGGATGATGACGAGGTGATATTGACGAGGATATAGAAGGGGTTGATGAGTATCAGGAAAAGTATGTGGACTTTAAACTGCGTACTTCGGGAATACAGGTCCAACAAACCGAATATGAAGCGGGTTGTGTTCGTAGTAGGTCTAGCAACCAACAAACCAAGAAATTCAAGTTGCCGAAGTTAGAATTCCGCACTTTTGGAGGGAACGTAAAGGAGAGGATACCATTCCGGAGTCAGTTCTCTAAAATAGATGAAGATCCTGAAATATCCGTGGAGGATAAATTTCAGTATTTAATATAGGCAACAGTAAAAGGATCACGTGCTAGGCAGGTAGTCGAGAGTTTCCTCCCCAATAAGAATAAATTACAGCAGAGCAATTGAAAGCCTAAAATCTCGGTTTGGCCAAGAAGATCTTCTAGTGGAGGTTTATGTACGTGAGCTCTTGATGTTAGTTTTACACAAGCCCTCGCAATCCAAATCCAGAATTGCGTTTTCTTAACTTTATTATCATTTGTAAACACAGTAGAGATCACTAGATTCGCTTGGAGTTACAACAAACAAGTGTGCCTCTATGTTATTTCCCCTTGTTGAATCGTGCCTCCCGGAAAACTTATTAAGAACTTGGCTACGCAGTATTCCATTTACCCCTGCTACGAATGCGAAAGACCTTCTGGAGGGGTTAATGAAATTCCTGAAGTCGGAGGTGGAGGGTGAACAGAATAAATCTTGCTACATCTCGTTTTGACTTAAAGTGTGAAGTGACAAAAGAAAAACCGAAGCTCAAGGGTAAGGATTCAGACGACAACATTCCTACAGCTGTGGGGTTATTAACATCAAATCGACGCAAGAATGACAAATGTGTGTTTCTTGAGGGTCAACACGCCAGTGCAGAATGCTTGTACGCTAGAAAAATGCCAATGGAAAGTAAACAGAATCTGTTAAGGTAAAAGGGGTGTTCTTATAGGTGTCTGAAGTCAGGAAACATGGTAAAAAGTTGTAAGGCGAAAAATGTCAAGTGTATAATTTGTGGCTGGAAGCATGTTGTTTTAATATGCAGACAGTTGGTAGAAAACAACATGCTGTCCCCAAAGAAAGAAGTTAACAACAGCGAAGAAAATGAAACTCAGGAAGTCACGTTGGCAAATGTTTCCACTACGCCTAAGGTGTTGTTACAAATCCTTCGTGTAAACAAAAGATCTGATAGAAAGACTGAATGTGTTCGTGCTTTAGTGGATACTGGTTCCCAAAAGTCATACATTTTGCAAAAGACTGCTTTAAAGATGGGTTACACTCTACTGCGAGAGGAAAACATCTCGCATTCTCTTTTTGTTGGTGTGACAACACAACGGAATGAATATGAAGTTTACAGGGCGCGTGTAGACCTGAATGATGCATGTCGGTGTAATTTTGAAGCTTTAGACCAAGAAGTGATCTCTGGAGACACTTCACATGTTACGGAAGGGGAATGGATGAATGAGCTAAAGAAATTTAAGATGGATCTCACCGATAATGAGGCACGTTTGGGGCCTATAGAAATACGTATTGGGGCAGACATGGCTGGCAAACTTCTAACAGAAAGAAGATACATGCTGTCGTGTGGTTTAGTTGCAGTAGAGACTTTGTTAGGTTGGACTTTGATGGGAAAGATTACTAATTCCAAGAGAAGTGAAGAAAATGAAGGCTTGCTCGCAACTTGCATGTTTATTAATGAGACAAGTATTATTGATTTGAGGTTCGATGGAATAGGCATTTCCGATTCTGTAGAGAAATTTACGAAGAGTGAACGAGAAATTGCAGCGAAGGATCATTTTCTCCAAAGTGTTCATCGCACTGAAGGAGGTCTTGCCATCAAATATGAATCTCGCTAAAAGAAGACTGGGTCCGATGAGGAAGAAATTAGCTGAATATCTTTTTCCAAGATTACAATGATTGGTTGGCTGAGGGAATTATAGAACAAATGCGTGAATCTAAACGTGTTCAGTGTTGCCACTACTTACCGCATGGACCAGTTGGAAAGGGAAACAATGGAACTACAATTATCAGACCTGTTTTGGATGCTTCGGTAAAACTAGGCAATTTCCCATCTTTAAATCAATGTCTTAAACTGGTCCAAATCGGATTGAGCTCATCCCGAATTTTCTGCTAAGATTTAGAAAAAGAAGATAGAAGTGGCTGCTGACATTAAACGAACATTTTTACAGATTGGTATTCACCCTGAAGACAAGAATTTTCTATGTTTTTTGTGGTGGAACTGTTATGAAAAAATGGAGGTTTGGTATTCCGGCACTCAAGAGTGAATTTTGGTGTAAAGTGTGGCCCTTTCCTCATAGGAGCTGTAATCGAACACCATTTACTGAGAGAAGAGGATTCAAATCATTCTTTTAAAGAAAAGTTACTGCACAGTTTTTATGTTGATAATGTTGTTTCTAGTGTGGACACTGAAGCTGAACTTAATGCATTCGTGTTAGAATAGGTCAAAGTCATGACGAAGGCCAAATTAGAGCTTAGGGGTTTAGAATGGTCAAATGAAAAATGTCAGAGTGCTCATAATAACTCTTATTCTACAGTATTTGTTGTGGAATCTAGAAAGTGTTGAACTCAAAGTTAACATGAGCTGGATTAGAGGTTTCCATTTTGACGCCATTACCAAGAGAACAATCCTGTCGATCTCTCACAAAGTGTTTGACCTTTTAGGTTTTAGTTGTCATGTTATGTTGTGTCGTAAATTGCTTCTGCAGAAAATGTGGAAGATGGAGCTTGATTGGGATACAGAAGTTGATGATACTATCAAGAAAGAATTTCTGTTGTGGTTGAAAAACACCCTCAATTAGAAAAAATTGGCATCCCCCCGAACGGTACAGATACCTGTGGAGGAATGCAGTTTACACACCTTTTGTGATGCCAGTCAGAGGCATATGCAGCATGAGTTTTCCTTTGGGTAGAGACAAGCGACAATTTTCAGCTTCATCTGTTGGCTGCCTGGTTTGGAGCTTATCGCTCCAACTATAGGAACAAGGCTTGCGAACTCAGTTCTGGACATATTATGATGGAAAATTGTGAAGAATTTGTTCTGGGGTGAACTACAGTAATTGTTTGGATTACCAGGGGAGACAAATGGACGGTCTTCGTCAGAAATCGAGTTAATGAAATTAAGGAATCACTTACTCTGAATCTTAGAAGTATGTTCCAGGGTAACTTAACCCTGTAGATTTACCTTCCAGAGGCTGCAAAACTATCCAATTAGTTGCTTATAGGTGGTGGGAGGGACCTGCATGGTTCAAAGAATCAACAGGAAAGTGGTTTGCTCGCAGTGATGATCCAACTGAAAACGAAATGAAATAGCGTATGGCTTTTAGTGCCGGGAGTGTCCGAGGATATGTTCGGCTCGCCAGGTGCAGGACTTTTGATTTTATACCCGTAGGCGACCTGCGCGTCGTGATGAGGATGAAATGTTGACGAAGACGACACATACACCCAGCCCCCGTGCCAGCGAAATTAACCAATGATGGTTAAAATTCCCGATCCAGCCGGGAATCGAACGCGGGACCCCTCGGACCAAAGGCTAGCACGCTAACCATTTAGCCATGGAGCCAGACGAATGAAAACGAGATCAACATCGAAGAAGTTAGATCTACAGCTGTTGTGAATGTTAATTGTTTGGTTTCTGAGAATAACAAGAACTGGTATTTCAAATACTTCTCTAATTTTGTAAGACCGAACTCGATAGCTGCAGTCGCTTAAGTGCGGCCAGTATCCAGTATTCGGGGGATAGTGGGTTCGAACCCCACTGTCGGCAACCCTGAAGATGGCTTTCCGTGGTTTCCCATTTTCACACCAGGCAAATGCTGGGGCTGTACCTTAATTAAGGCCACGGCCGCTTCCTTTCCACTCCTAGTCCTTCCCTGTCCTATCGTCGCCATAAGACCTATCTGTGTCGATGCGACGTAAACCAACTAGGAAAAAAAATTGTAAGAATTGTCCGCATGTTGAGGTGGTAGCTAAGGTTTATACTTAATAGACGTTTACCAATAGATCTGCGTCAGAGAAGGGAATTAACTGTGGAAGAGTATGCCACTGCAGAGAGAAGAGTTGTTCACTTTATTCAAGAGGACTCCTTTTCTGGGTTGAGGGATGACAGACTGCGAACACTCAGAGTGTTTGAAGACGTTGAAGGAATAGTTAGGCTGAAAACGAGGATCATCTTCAGAGATGACCATGAAGACTTTTGTCAGCCTGCAGTACTACAATCACAACACGAGGTAGTGAAGAGGTTAATCATGACGGAACACAAGATGCAAGGTCACGTAGGATTGCAAATGCTGCCAAATAACTTCAGGGAACGCTCTTGGATTTTAAACTGTCGGAAAGCTATAAAGTCGGTTTTGTCCAAGGGCGTCATATGCAAGACACTGTGAAAGACATCTTGAAGTTATTTCACTTCCACCTGCATCCAGTCGAGTACGGGATGCTGCCGTGTTCGACATAGTTGGACTGAATTTAACCGGGCCTTTATATCTACGAGGTGGAATTAAAATGTGGGTGTGACTCTTTACTTGTGCGGTCTTTAGAGCTGTTCATCTGAAATTGGTATCGTCAGTCTTGACAGAAGCATTCTTGCAAGCAATCCGTCGATTTGTGGCTCGCAGAAGGAGATGTTCTGTTATCTACAGTGACAATGAGACGAACTTCGCCGGGGCTTCTAATTTGCTTCGAACTCTGAACTGGGAGGATATATCTAAATTCAGCACAGCTAGGCGCATTGAATGGCGTTTTAATCTCCCAGTGCACCTTGGTGGGAGCTCTTGATACGCCTTTTCAAAGATTTATTGAAGAGGATGCTGGGCAGGTCATGTCTTACTTACGAGGAGATGATGACTACATTAAGTGAGAGTTTGATGCATTCTCGACCTTTGACTTATATCATGAAAGAAGGTTCTGAACTAGTGTCTCTCTCCCCTTATTTATTCCTGCAAGATATAAGGGAGATTGGTGTTCCTGAACTCGATATGATATACACACACAGCCTCGAAAGGAGGTTTAGGTACAGACAGACTCTCAAAAGGGATTTGAGGAAAAGATTCAGAAGTGAATATTTGGGGCAGTTGGTGTTACATCGTGAAAAAGAGGGCACCGTACAATAGCTGTGGGAGACGTTGTGTTGATTGGGTGTGATAATCTCAAGTGAATTTACTGGCAATTGGGGTACATAGCTGACGTTATACCAGGTAAGGATGGTGCGTCAGAACAGTGAAACTCAGAACTGGTCAGGGCGAGTAATTACGTCCAATACAAAGGATTTATCAATTGGAAGTGTTTTCTGATGACCATATTGTGTTCTCTAGAAACTGTGATTCTTCAGGTGTACCAAAGGATGACAACAGTGGTGATCCAGTTGTTACCCGAAGTGGTCGAGTTCCTGACAGACTTGACTTGTAAGCAAGAGGTTTGTATTTGTTGGTATTGTTGAGTAGCCTTCTGCTACTCAAGGTGGGAGTATGTTACGTCAGACTTTGCTGTTGACACTGTCGGCCATTTGCCGTCAGTTCCATCTGCTGGACACTTAAGAAAAATAAAGGCAGTTGAATGTCGTAATGACTGCTATGTCTGTAAAATATGAAGTGATGTAGGCTGTAAAAATAAGTGTTTTTTCATTAAATTCGGAGCAGACGAGCTTCAGTTTTCAATGGTAAGACTTCCTTAATACATGTTCCTTCGTGTAATGGTATTGCACAAGGGTACTTTGGTGTTAGAGTTGTTGCTAGAGAGGAATTGTGGGGGGGGGGGGTAGTGGGGTTAGCAGGAGGACGGCAGAGGGTAACTGGTCGGAGGCGACATTAGGGGCTGTTGAAATAGACTAGTGACGCCAGAGGAACTTATTTTGTCACTCGTAACTGTTACCAGCTTGGAAGAATGAGAGTCACCAAAATATACAAATAAACACGAGCGGCTGTGGGGAATTTAACGTTAACTGAAGTAGAGGGGTGCAGGTATCAAATCAGCTTTGTCTAAAATTACCTACTATTTAAAAGTATGGCTAAGTTAGGGGTGTCGTGACTGAATTAATAAAGTGCAAATTAAAATATTTAAAAATAAAATTTGTTAAATGAATAATTAATCATAAACAAATATGAAGACAAATGCTATGATTTAGTTAAATATATAAATAATATAGTTGCCAACTTAATACATTTAAACTAAGCTAAACGGGAATAAATGGAAATTAAGTAAACTATTCTAAAACGTAACACACTTGAGAACAATAAAATAAATATGGACTAATCTAGGAATATAAACACTCAGTTAGGTGCACTCAGTTAACTGAATTGTTACATTTATCTGTTGTCACTGTCCTTAAGGAATGTCATTCATCCGGTCAATTACGATTTTACTGCCACCTGCTTTCTTAATAATATCTCCACTCGAGGGCCAACAATTGCTCTGATTAAAGCGGAGAATTGCAGCATTAAGAATTGATAATCTGGTGAAGGTTAGATTCTCACGAATAGGTATAGGAGTGCCTTTCAATTTCCGCTCATTTCGAAACACTTCCTGCCTTGTTCGGTAAGATATGAATCTTACAATGGTTGGCCGAGGTTTCCCTGGAGATTTAGGTCTGACTTGATGACTCCTATCACTGTCTTGCAAATCCACATTCACGCTTATCTCCCTTAAACATTTGCCGCAAGTTTGTCCGTATTTTCACTCACACTTTCCTGTACCCCGTAAATTCTAATGTTGGCTATTCTACTGTATTGTTCCAGTGAGTCATATATTGCAGAAAAATCTTCCCCCATCTCGCGGATTTCTTTATCCCGGCTCTCAAGTTTTGCGTTCAGTTCTGCCACAATTTCAAAATTGAACTGAGGAGATTTTTCTAGTTTCTGTATGCCGTATTCAGTCACACGCTCCGATATGGCGGCTACTACCTTTTCAAGGAACTTACCAGAGCTGATGGTTTCGTTGAGTATCCTGGTGACTGCCTCTTCAACAGGGTTGGCACTGCTGCTCGAGTCACTGGTGTTACGCTTGCTGCGGCCCAGATTGCTTGAGCAAACACTGCTTAATATTGATGAACTGATTGATACAAAGAGTGATGTTCCCTCAGCACTGTATCACACACTCGTGAGCCACTGATTCTGTAACTACATTTGGAATAAAACCTTCTAATTCACTTAAACTGAGGAGGCAGTATTACGCACGTCCGTCATGCTACGCCTCATGAAGTGGCGGTTTGGGAGGGAGCGACAACCGTACACTTGCCATTAAACTTCCTGTATTACATGCAACATGCCAAAACTGATTCAAAGAAAATATTTCGGGTCTTGTTAAGATCGAGCGTAGAGCCCACTATGTTAGAGACAGAGCAGTGTGATAGCCAAGTGACACCGCCGCTAGCATGTGGGACTTTCGCAATGGGAAGTCAAATCCCTGTAGTTCTGAAAGTCTTGCGGTTTTGATCACGATATTAACAGTCACGTGATTACTTTTTGCTACAGTGACATATGGCTCACAATAACAAACTAGACGGAAGAAAATTAAACAGCTTTGGGAATCGGGAGACGGTGTTAGCAAACAGCGCTCTGTTGCAATGCGGATGTCACTTCGTACTTGAAATGACTCGCAGCCACTTACTGTACAGCTCAGGGATCGTCTGACACAATTCATTGGAGATTGAGAGAGGACAGCAGCTGGAAGGCTCTGTTCAAGATCGGGAAACTCGTCACAAGGGCGGAACCCTAGATCACGATTTACGAAACATTTAGGTACACAACAAATCATATTGTTTCCGAGTGAAGAGAAGGTATGTGGATTAAGTTCTGCTGATGTTCCAACTAGAGTAGATATATTCTACACGAGGATAGACTGAAATAGCCATAATGTGTAGCCATCAATCCCCCGATGATAGGGAAATGTATGTTAAAATACTTGTAGGATTATACGTATATGTTCAGCGTAAATACTTCTTCATCAGCATAATAATGACCGTTTCAGGAGTAAATAACAACTTGAAAACGTAACTAGTGATGAAGATATTTGTAGTAATTGAACGACATGCCAATAATCGGTGAGAATTCGTAGTTCTTTTCCTAGCAATAAATAAAATAAAATCATGCTCTTAATGCAAATGTATCTTTCATGCATCTTTATCTCCTCTTTCTGCATTACACTGTTTACGACTTCAGTTTCTAAACAAGCCATCATCTATGTACAGCCCGAAGATTGTGAAATGTATTCTATGGATTCGGAAGTTAGCACTGTAAACAGACTGCGCTGTAACAGAGCCGCCCATGTCCTTTCCGTATCCATGTGTGGTATGTAGGTCACTCTATGCTGTTCGTACTGTAATAACTTCTTTCATACGGCGAGCTGTCTATAATTAATGTTGAAGAGAAATGGAAACATTATAATTTATTTTACAGCACTCTAGTCCATCTATTCGTTATGAATGTTGAGTAACATTCAGTATTTACAACGCTTGTACACTTCCACCATTAGTTACGTCCGGCTCCATGCCTAAGTGGTCAATGTCTTGGTCTTCGATCATCAGGGTCCAAGGTTAGATTCCCGACCTGCTCGAGGTATCGTAATGGTAAACAGTTATTTCATTAAGCTCACGGATTGGGTGATTGTGATGTCCCCAACACACTTGTTAATAATATACCACATATAACGCTATCCTCCACCGTATACACCCTAAAACGCAACTTCGTATTCGTGGCAGACGTCGCCCACCCCCGTCGGATGGTCCGCCTACAAAGATTGCAGCAGGCAAGCAATAGCCACTCGAAATAATAATAATAATAATAATAATAATAATAATAATAATAATAATAATAATAATAGCTTATAATTTATTATAGGCCAGGCTGAGTGGCTCAGATGGTTAAGGTGCTGGCCTTCTAACCCCAACTTGGCAGGTTCGATCCTGGCTCAGTCCGGTGGTATTTGAAGGTGCTCAAATACGACAGCCTCGTGTCGGTAGATTTACTGGCACGTAAAATAACTCCTGCGGGACTAAATTCCCGCACCTCGGCGTCTCCGAAGACCGTAAAAGTAGTTAGTGGGACGTAAAGCAAATAACATTATTATTTAATTTATAATAGGGAATTTTATGTTAACATTTTCAACATGAATACCTGTAGGATTAAACGTATATGTTCAGCGTAAATACTTTTTCATCAGCATAATAATGACCGTTTCAGGAGTAAATAACAACATGAAAACGTAACTAGTGATGAAGATATTTGTGGTAATGGAACGACATGCCAATAATCGGTGAGAACTCGTAGTTCCTTTACTTGCAATAAATAAAATAAGTTCAAAATAAAGTTATTTATAATAATTTATAAATGATTATTATTATTATTATTATTATTATTATTATTATTATTATTATTATTATTATTATTATTATTATTATAATATCTGTTTTCTGGTGTCCTGATGTATCCTTACTTAAGATGAAAACGGTGCGTTTTCTGAGCCCTTTTCAAATATGTCTTACTTAGTGTGAGAATCTGCCGGCTATACAGGGATTAGTGATACAGAGATTAGTGATGAATTAGAGTGCAACAAAAATATACCAAGCTGTTTATTAATTTTAGTTAGATGTATTTGCAGTATGTATGGATAGATAAGAAGCAAAACAGTAATTAGATCTGGAGTCTGCCTATTATCCCTCCCGAGTCATGGACAATGTCTCCTTTTATTTTATTTTTTGCAAGTGGTTTAACGTCGCACTAATTCAGAAAAGTTTCTGGCGTGGATAGCCTTGGTCTTAACTAGCGTTCAGCTCCAACATTTGCCTGGTATGAAAATGGTTAACCACAGAAAACCATGTCCAGGGCTGCCGATGGTGGGGTTCCAACCTACCATCTCCCGAATGCAAGCTTTCAGCTGCATGGCGCGTACTTCGCAGCCAATTTACCCGGAACACAGCGTCTGCCAACACTTGTCTTACCCGCACACAACCCTTCAGAGCCATAGCCTATGATAATTTGCGACTGAAATCGCGAAAAATCGATTTCATATGCTTGGGAAATCGAGTTCCCTATTCTAGAACCGACTCCGAGGAATTCGTAGCGTTACCTTTGGTGCAGATGCGTAAACACATGGAGTACGAGTGCATTCTCTAACGTGCTTTTTATCCAAGCCATACCTGCTCTCACTGTAGTGTCCTGAAGATATGTATTCTAATAAGACTATAATTTGATCAATATACTGTTTCTCCATTGCAACTAAGCAAATTTTGTGGATTGTTAAAAAATCAAAATTCGGTCACAGTTATTTTTTACTATATAACACTATAATTTCTACAAAATATGATTATAATATTAATGTGGTAGGACCTTTTTGTGCACGTATTTGGAGACTGTAAACAGTGATGACAACATTAATACTTACTTAGTACTGGTATGAAATGTTCGTTACAAATTAGAGTGGAACCTTGGATTGCGAGCATAATTCGTTCCGGCAACATGTTTGTAATCCACAGCGCTCGTATATCAAAGCATTTTTTTCCATAAGAAACAATTGAAACGCGGTTGATTCGTCCACAACACAAAAATATTTATTCGCGTAACATTTCTAAAAGTATAACCTAAAACAAATTAAACTGGACTTTTCCTTACACTAGAATCATTGTTGACGTGAGGGAGACGAGAGATGGCATGATAGGAGTTACTGTGTAGCACGAATTTTACTAACGGAATCACTGCTGTCTGTTAGTTCACTGGAATCGGTTTTTTTTTCGTGCAACTATAACGAGGCTGTCCAATGACTGTTGCGTTTGCCTCATTTTGAGGATTTCACGAAAAGGAATTGTCATTGAACAGATTCATCGCTCGCACTGCTACAGCCTTATTCGGGTTTTTTTTTTTTTTTACAAAATTATGCACTGTTTCCCACATTTTGCACTTCTCCCGAATCCCAGTTGAAGTGAGAGATTCCATTTACTTTTCCTCTTCCTCTCCCCCGGACGAGATCTCCTCCATAACCTCCTCCAGTTATTCGCAATGCAGGTCCATCAGTTCGTTCGTGGTGATTTCCTGGCTATGTTCTTCCACCAGCTCTTGAATGTCCACGTCAGTCACCTCCAGCCCCATGGTCTTCCCTAAGTACACAATTTCATCGACAATCGGTGGCTCATTGTCACCAACAATCCCCTCAGAGTCACGTCCAAGAACACAGCCCACAGCTTCTCCCAAGCGAAAGTGAGAGGTCTCTTGGTGACCTCATCCCAGGCTTTATCGATGATCTTCAGGCAGTTCACGATGTGGAAATGATTTCTCCATAACTCTCGGAGGGTAAGGTTTGTTCCTTTGGTCACTTCGAAGCATCGCTGAAATAGCTTCATGAAGTTCGAAATTACATGCTGATCAATAAGCTGGCGAAGTGGAGTAGTGTTGGAAGGAAGGAATTTAACCTTAATGCACTTGAATCCTCCAGTAAGTCGTCCTCAAGGCCTGGAGGATGAGCAGTAGCATTGTCCCTAACCAGCAAGACTTTGAGCGACAGATTATTTTCTGAATAGTACTTCTTCACTACAGGACCAAAGACCTCGTTCATCCATTCAACGAAGAAAATACGAGTGACCCAAGCCTTAGTCCATAGTGGCTCTTTTGTACCTTGCATTTCTTGAAGGCGCGTAGATTCTCGGAATGATACACATGCATGGGCTTTACTCTTAAACCCCGCTCGCATTAGTACACAATAACAGATTTAAACTGTCTTTCATGACCTTGTGACCGGGCATTGAATTCTCTTCTGCCGTAAAGTAGGTCCCTCGGCATCTTTTTCCAAAAAAGTCCCGTTCCATCGCTGTAAAAAGCTTGCTGTGGCAGGTAACAATCGGTAACAATAAGCATCTGGAACTTAGCAGTGAATGACTCAGCTGCCTTAGCACCCTAACTGGAAACCTCCCCTTGCCTCACAACACTATGGATGCCACTTCTCCTCTTAAAGTTATCAAACCATCCCCTGCTGGCCTTGAAGCTTTCTTCAACTTCTGTTGACGTACGTGTACTACATGGTCATTTACTTACGCGGTCGGCGTACAACGTCTTTGCCTTCTCGCAGGTTAAATTCCCGATCGCAGTATCGCCTGCTAGTTGCTTATCATTTATTCAAACGAGAAGCAACTTTTGTATATCTTCCAGAACACGTGGCCGTTACTTTGATAATTTTGTGACTCCTTTTTCTGTATCTACCCCTTTTATTTCTTCTTTCTTCTTTAACATTGTGCAAATCTTTGACGTAGATTTGTTATAAAATCACTCGATATCAGCCACTCGCATACCTCGTTTGTGCTTTTCGATCATTTCCTTTTAAACTTTCATCGTAATCATCTCCCTCTTTCGACCGAATTCCTTTTTAGCCTTTTTTTCGTTCACGGGGCCCATTGTTGCAGAACAGTTATAACACTAATGAAAGAAACAAAACATGTGCACTCGTACGGTGTTGACTATGCGAGCGAGGCACGCCAACCGAAGTCCAGTGCGGGAGATTGGCTCCACAACCACCGTACGATTTTAAAGGTGATTTGCGATCTGGAGCCAGCCGCGCTTTCGGACGCCGGTGGTTGAAAGATCACTCTACGTGGCTATGCTATCCTCACGAACTGAAGGCACATTGTATCGAACGTATGTTCTGTTTAGGTCGAGCGTTGGAAAATGTCTCCAACGGTCATTTATTAGAAAAAACTTTCACAGAATGCAAGGACTTCAATACCCGCGCCAAAGGTCTTTCACAATCAAATTGGCAAACGCGAAAATGTTTCTGGATATCCATGAAGGACGGCAGCACACGGTGGCTGATAAGGTCAACAGTAAACTCATCTGACTGAACAAAAGAGAAAGAAGTTGGAACCAATTTTGCCTACTATCATTTTCTGTGGTACTCATATCTCACTTCGACGGAAAACATCAGACAGCGGAAATTTTCATGATTTATTGGAATTTCGCCTGAAGGCGGGTGATATTGTACTACAAGAACATCTCTCAAATTCTGCAAAGAATTCCAAGTACACTTTTCAACGAATTAAAATGAAAGGATAGCGCTTCGCTAACAGGAATATTTTTTACAATTGGCTTTACGTCGCACCGACACAGATAGGTCTTCTGGCGACGATGGGATACGAATAGGGTACTAGGATTTTTAAGGAAGCGGCCGTGGCGTTAATTAAGGTACATCCCCATCATTTGCCTGGTATGAACATGGGAAACAACGTAAAACCATCTTCAAGGCTCCTGACAGTGGGGTTCGAACCCACTATCTCCCGAATGCAAGCCCATAACTGCACGCCCCTAACCGCACGGCCAACTCGCCCGGTGCGAACAGAAATTACTAGAGATACTAGTTATGGAAGAAATTCATCCTATACCTTCTCTATTATTCCTGACGAGACAACTGACATATCTGGAACCGAGCATCTGTTTATTGGAAATCGTTTCGTAAAGAATATATCTACTGATGATTTCAAAGTACGTGACGAATTCCTTGAGTTTCAGCCTTTGGAAGAAATTAATGCCAAATCAGTCGGAACCACAATTTTTTTATTTTTTTAACAAACTCTGGTCTAGATTTAACCAAACTATGTGGTCAAGGATACGACGGTTGTGCTACGATGGCAGGAGGTGAAGGTGGTGCTGAAAATAAATAAATACCACACAGGTATCAGGAGGCTATTTATTTCCTGTCACTGTGCTAATTATAAACACAACCTGGTAATAAACAACCTCGATGAACCCTCAGTTGTGAATAGTGCGGGAGGTACTACACTTAAGAAAATGGAAATTGCAACACCATGAAGTCATTAGTCGCTTGTGTTGATTTTCAGAATATAGAACGATGCCATATGGGTATGTAAACGATCAAATTTTCAGACCCATTGGATTGTTGCTACAGGTCTCCCCACGTGATTGGTCGCGGAGGAATCAACTCCAATATACGGACTCTGGTGTAGCGTAGTTGACTTGCAGTCTACGCAGTGAAGTGTTCCCCGTCAAACATGCCTCGATGACAGAGAAGAGCATGCTATTTACAACTGTCGCCGTTTGAGAGGGCTCGGATAATTGGGCTGTGTGAGGCTGGATTATCGCTAAGGACTGTCGCTGCACGTGTTGGCCGACAGGCATCTACGGTACAACGTGTATGGCAGCAGTGGTCAAATGAATGTACCCACACTCGTAGACCTGGCACATGCCCAGCGCGACAGACGACTGTGAGAGAGGATCGCCGCATCATTCTGATAGCCCGGATGGAACCCCATGCAACAGCAGCGCAAATTCGAGCAGCTGTGGCACCCCACGTTACACAACAAACAGTTGGTAATCGCCTGCGTGCATCTGGCTTACGAGCCCGTGTCCCTGCAGAAGGTGTTCCATTGACCCCACAACAGCGACGTATAAGGCTGGCCTGGCGTCGAGAAAGATCGACGTGTGTCGACGAATGGCATAGGGTCGTCTCTGGTGATGAATCGCGCTTCTGTCTTGCCCGCAGTGATCGCCGGAATCGTGTGCGCCGACATACCGGGGAGAGGGGCCGCCTAGATCTTATTGTCGAGAGGCACACAGGGCCAACACCAAGCATTTATGGTCTGGGGAGCTATTGGCTTTAATGTGAAATCACAATTAGTGCTTGTTGAGGGTTTTATGACTGCTCGACAGTACGTTGATCGGGTACTCAATCCAGTGGTTGTCCCTACGATGGCGAACATTGATAATGGTATGTTTCAGCAGAACAATGCCCGGGTTCACACTGCACGCATCTCCAGAGAAGCTCTCCACGACACCACAACCTTAGAATGTCCCGCCAGATCCTCGGACCTCAGTCCTATTGAACATGTGTGGGACATGATGGTTCGACAACTGGCCAACCGTCCTCGGCCACCCACAACTCTGGAACAACTGACCCGTGCAGTGCAGCAGTCATGGGCCACAATTCCTCAGGAAGCGATCCAGGGCCTTATTGACTCCATGCCTCGACGAATTCATCAATGTATTGCAGGTCTTGGTGGGCACATCCTGTATTGATTGTTGTCCAAACTTAAGGTTAGAGGGACCTGAAAGTGCAATCATCGAATCACAACCGAACACTCGTCCTGCATGTTCAATTGCAGCAATGTAATACCACTCCTTCTGGGTGTTGTAATTTCCATTTTCTTCAGTGTATCAAGGAAATAATTCATTCTTTTCGCGAAAATCCACTTTGAAGGAAGCAGAGATGTAACTTGTCTCCTTTCTGTGAAACAAGATTGTCGGAAAAGAACAAAAGTATGAAACTCTTTTATGAAAACATTTCCACTATAACGAAGGCTCTGGAAAACATTTGTAACTGCCAAAGTTTCAATTCCAAGACTCAACGGATGTGCACATAACCTCCACTGTTCAGCATTCAACTCGGCATTTTTTGATTCAATGTACGTAATGCCAAAATACAGTGGCATTTCAGAACCTGTAACAGAATTCTTCCAAGCGGAAGGAGAACATGCCTTGTTGCTACTAGACCTTTATAGGAAACAACGTTCAGACGCAATTTCATTTCTTTTGCTAGTGGTTTAATGTCGCAGTAACAAATCGAAGGTTTTAGGCGACACAAAGATGGAAAAGTAGCGGCCGTGGCCTTAATTAAGGTACACCCAAGCGTTTGCCGGGTGTGAAAATGAGAAACCATGAAAAATCATCTTCAGGGCTGTCAGACGCAATTACCGACTGTGCGAAGCACAGTGAAACTAGCACTGAGGGATATTGCAGATTTTCACTTAATATTCCCCACATAGACCCACTGATACCCACTGATACAGTCTTTAGAATCGCATTTTGGAAATCAAAACAAGGCCATATTGATGCTGCATTCTCTCCATCCTCCTGTTATGAAAACATTAAGAAAGGAAGATTGTTTGCAATGAAAGAAAGCTATTTCTAATATGTGCAAAATAGACAAATTGATGGTGGACGCAGAACTGTGGTATAACGTGTGGCGCACCGAGGACTGTCAAGCAGACGTGAATTTCCTGGAACTTTAAAAGGAAAGTAAGGCCTTTTACCCAAGCTTAGGTGCTGTTTTTGAAAATTGTATTTCCCTGCCTGCGACAGCATGCACTACGTAGAGTAGTTTCAGCACGCTTCGTAGGGTAAAACCTTGGCTTATATCAACAACTAACTGTTACCCACGGCTTCGCTCACGTGGATTTCCTAATTTGATAAAAGTAATCGTTCCTCGGTACTGCACTAAGACCTTATCTGAAAATCCCTCAGTGATAAAACCTCGCAAAAGAAATATGTTTCATTTACCCAAGAATCTCTTTGTAAACCACGTTTGTGGTACTGTCTTTTGGGACTAAGATGGCCATGTGACGTACTATAGAAATATGCTTGCGAGAAATAGTCCTCTCCCGAGTCGGTAAAAAGTGTTCGTTTATTTTTAAAGGAGATTCCAAATACCTATTTCCACGTCTGTAACATCTCCAATTTTTGAGATATATGTATCCTCATAAAAAGAATTCAACCCCTTTATCAGTCCTTCAACTCCCCCTCACCCACATGAGTGGATTTTCCGAATACAAAATAAACACATGTTTCTTTATTTTTAAAAGAGATTTAAAATACCAATTTTCATGTCTGTAACATCTTGAGATATATCACCATAAAAATAATTCAACTCATTTTTCACTTCTTTTCACCCCCGTTAAGTGGCTTTTCCGAAAACAAAAAATTACACATTCCTGTATTTTTAAAGAAATTTTCAAGTACCAATTTTCATCTTATAACAGGTTACGTTTTGACGTATATATATGTGTGTGTGTGTGTGTGTGTGTGTGTGTGTGTATACTCATTTTAAAATTTCATCCGCTTTTTTCAATTCTGTTCACCCCTTTAAATGGCCTTTATGAAAACAAAACTACTTGTTCCCTTATTTTAAGGAAGATTTCAGATACCAATTTTCACGTCTACAACATCTTCAGTTTTTGAAATATAAGTATCCCCATAAAAAGAGTTCAACTCAAACAAAAATACAGGTTCCTTTATTTTTAAAGGAGATACTTCACCCGCCCCTTACCCTAAGGGTTCCGGCAAAATTCTACAGGGTCGCATACGGGTTAAATTAAATGGGCGCATAACTTAAATTAACTTAGCGGCATACAGGGTAGGAGAAGACGGGGCATACCTAACTAGAATGAGAACACATTCCTATTAAGTTTAAAATAAGTCAAATCGGTTTATTGAATCCTGATGATTGTGGAAATGAAACATATATACACATGAGATACATAATCGATTCTACATTTTAATAAGCTCTGGTTTTGTGGGATATGCCCGAGCACTATCTATTGCGATGCAGTATGCCATGACTCAACGTGAACGGAAAACATTTATCACAAACACTGAAGCTATCCCATATTACTGGGCAAATAAATTCTACACTCCATGCGACAAGTCTGAGTGACACCTACTCTAGAACACACACATTATTTCCCAACGGAATAAGTGAAGATAAATTATACACTCTGTACTAGGCTCAAACATCGGGGTTTGAACCGAACCCTCACTTGAGTACACAATTCGCCGTACCGATTGGACAGAACCATCATCGACGCTAAATATAATCACTACATGTTACATAAAATTACCATAAAATACTCACACATTTTATATACATGAATCAGGTGAGATACACGTCATTCATCCCACCACTGTGGAATGACTGTAAACACGCCCAGGACTAATCTGATGGCCCCAATGTCGCAGGTGACGCAGAAAATCCTAGCTCCAACTGTGTTCAAATAAATAATAATACTAAAAAAATATCAAGTATCAGCTACCGAGTCGCTTATTACCAAAATACACTAATCAGCTGTGCTAAATAACTCCGTCTACATGGTTCGCGCTAACAATATTCAGCCAAGCAAAGCCTCTCTCGGCCCAAGAAGTCCCTTCACTCGAGAACTTCACACACAAAAAAATATATGTGGTACAAGGCCGACTCTCACCCCTGTCGCGGGCGGTCAGTAGCCTCTCCTATGAAGGGCGTAACAAGCCGTCCCTTTAACTATACAAAATAAAAATGAACCTCACTTCCACACGTATTTCGTTCACAGCTGAATTTCTGGCTTCTAATGCCACGCCTTCCTCTAAACATCAAGACATCGGTTTATAATACTAACATTCATGTTATTATTATTATTATTATTATTGTTATCAAAGTTATTCTTCTTCTTATTATTATTATTATTAATATTATTATTATTATTATTATTATTATTATTATTATTATTATTATTATCATGAATGCTCTCAGCTCTCACTATAAATCAAAAATTAAATCGCAATAAAATCGTCACACGGTAATTAACTCATAATAATCACAATTAAACCATCGCGCGGTAATTAACTCATAATTAAATCCCAATTAAATCACCACACGGTAATTAACTCATAATTAAATCACAATCATCACACGGTAATTAAAAATCATCACACGCATTGATTAAGGCGACACAAATTAAATTGAAATAGTCCCTAGGTAAATTGGGGTCTCAGTCCCGTGAGCGTCTCCTGCAGTTCTGTAATTTCTCGCGTAGCTTAACATACAGTACATACACTAAACATGCAAAACTAACTGCGTTGGATCGATTCCAGCCTATCTTAAATTATCAACCCTCGAATCTATTAAACTACTGGTCTTATAAAGGCATAAGAAACTATGAACTTCCACAATTATGTAGGTAAATAAATTTCTTCTCCCGCAAATAAACTTCTCATAATTAAATATTTCCATATTAACAATTAAAGTCACCCAGACTTGTTCTTAAGAAAAAACTACGTGCTCATCTTCGGCACATCTACATTTAAATAAGGTTTAAATCCTTAACATTATAGCTACTAGTTTTATGACAAATAATTCCCTTCCCCTCTAGCCATGCACTACAATTAGAAAGTACTCAGCCCACATCCTTGATGACACCTCCGTCAGCTTGGGTGGCCATATCGAAGTTTAGTACTGCTCCATCAGCACTGAGGTGATCGCTGACAGCACCAATGCACAGTTGAGATGAAGTTCCATGATCCTCTGTTGACGATGACACGTGGGCACAGAACACGTCACAAGTTTAATTCCATGAGACGTACGACTGCTCCACCGCGCACGATCACGTGCGATCTCTGATATTAGTCCCGAATCAAAGATTACTGGTACTGGGTATTCGTTACGGCCGTACAGTGTATTCCGCGATTCAACATCGAGTTACCCTGTACCTTTCAGCCTCTGTTCATTTATCACTACGCGTCGCGATCTTGGTGTAATAATAATAATAATAATAATAATAATAATAATAATAATAATAATAATAATAATAATAATAATAATTTTATAAATTTCACCAAGTGTTTCACAAGTCGACATGGATTAAGAATTTTGTTATTAGCGTCGCGTGCGTTAACATAATGCGCTATTCACTCGAATTACTCAATTTCCTTTGAGTTTTTAGATTAGAGTTCACTTAACAATGAAATACGAGGAACACGACTGACATAGCTTCGTCTTACATGACCTCAAAGGTCCGACTGTGTGGCCGCTCCATCTGCGGTCCTTTTAACGGGAAGGAGGCTATCCCCCACTCAAAATATGCATATGACCTATCCACGGCCCAATGGAGGTAAAACAGTGCGACAATTAGGTGACCAGTATTCACCTGATGTCAATGAGACACATCCGTGCATTTATTGTTCGTAGGATCTCATAATTAATAAAAGTTTTTCCTCGCCCTTCCCACTCCTTGGGTGAATCCCCGCGTCAATGAGGTGTGTTGAGACTAACCAGATGGCCGCTAGTACTTTTCTAACGAGCTCGATAGCTGCAGTCGCTTAAGTGCGGCCAGTATCCAGTATTCGGGAGATAGTAGGTTCGAACCCCACTGTCGGCAGCCCTGAAAATGGTTTTCCGTGGTTTCCCATTTCCACACCAGGCAAATGCTGGGGCTGTACCTTAATTAAGGCCACGGCTGCTTCCTTCCCACTCCTAGTCCTTCCCTGTCCCATCGTCGCCATAAGATCTATCTGTGTCGGTGCGACGTAAAGGAACTAGCAAAAAAAAGTACTTTTCTATGATTATATGACCAAGTATTATTCCTCTATCCGTAAGTTATTAACAAAAATGACGTTACACACTCTAAATAAATGCTCCATTTGTAACTAGCTCTTCTGGATCAGAAAGCCACGTCGGAATCTGGATGTTATTAATTCTCACGGCGTAGACAGTCAAGTTGGCCATGCTGATTTAAAGATGGCTCTCATTTTCCGATTCGTTTTACTTGTACGTGAGGTGGGGTAACTTCTCCTAAGCTCCGTCCTGGTGGATCACCGGCACAGCCCCACCTATGACGTCACAGGCTTCAATCTTTCGCTCACTTACCGCTGGACAAAGGAAAAGGTTGCGCAATAAATCGTAAAAACGGGAATTTTTCAGACTAAATTTAAAGACTTATTTTATCTGTCGCAATGATGTTGATATTTATTGATTTCAAGATTTCTCTCCTCAAAATAATGTTACGTCTGCAATTTAGATGACCAGTCTTGACCAGAGGTCCTTAGATCATGCCCCTGTCGGGTGCAATACCAAATACCAATGTTAACTTCTGTGACATCTTCAGATTTTGAGATATAAGTATCCTCATTAAATGAATTCAACTTGTTCTTACCGGGCGAGTTGGCCGTGCTGTTAAGGGGCGCGGCTGTGAGCTTGCATCCGGGAGATAGTGCGTTCGAATCCCTCTGTCGGCAGCCCTGAAGATGGTTTTGCGTGATTTCCCATTTTCACACCAGGCAAATGCTAGGGCTGTATCTTAATTAAGGCCATGGCCGCTTCCTTCCAACTCCTAGGCCTTTCCTATCCCATCATCGCCATAAGACCTATATGTGTCGGTGCGACGTAAAGCCACTAGGAACTTCTTCTTCACTTTTTCCACCAACCCCCACCCCCTCCCTTAAGTGGACTTTCTGAAAACAAGCACAAGGTGTTACTTAATTTTTAAAGGAGATTCCAAATACCAGTGTTCATGTCTTAATATGTTAACGGGCGAGTTAGCCGTGCGGTTAGGAGCGCGCAGCTGTGAGCTCGCATCCGGGAGATAGTGGGTTCGAATCCCACTGTCGGCAGTCCTGAAGATGGTTTTCAGTGGTTTCCCATTTTCACACCAGGCAAATGCTGGGGCTGTACCTTAATTAAGGCCACGGCAGGTTCCTTCCCATTGCTAGGCCTTTCCTGTCTCATCGTCGCCATAAAACCTATCTGTGTCGGTGCGACGTTGAGCAAATAGCAAAAAATATCTTAACATATTCAGTTTCTGAGATATACTCATTTTAAACATTCACCCGATTTTTCACTTCTTTTCACCCCTTAAGTAGATTTTGTCGAAAACAAAAAGTGGGTGTTTCTTTATTGTTAGAGGAGATTCGAAATACAAATTTTCACGTCTGTAACATCTTCAGTTTTTGTGATATTTGTATCCTCATGAAATAATTAAACTCCTTGACTTCTTTTCAACCAGGTCCCCCATTAAATGGACTTTCCGAAAACAAGGGTACGTATTTCCTTATTTTTAAAGAAGGTTTCAGATACCAATTTTCACGTTCTGTAACATCTTCAGTTTTTGAATATAAGTATCCTCATAAAAAGACAGACACAGACAGGTCTTATGGCAACGATGGGATAGGAAAGTGCTAGGAGTGGAAAGGAAGCGGCCGTGGCCTTAACTGAGGGGCAGCCCCAGTATTTGCCTGGTGTGAAAATGGGAAACCACGGAAAACCATCTTCAGGGCTGCCGACAGTGGCGCTCGAACCCACTATCTCCCGGATGCATTTTCCTGGAGGAGAAGTAGGAAACCACGGAAAACCACTTCCAGGATGGCTGAGGTGGGAATCGAACCCACCTCTACTCAGTTGACCTCCCGAGGCTGAGAGGACCATGTTCTAGCCCTCGTACAACTTTTCAAATTTCGTGGCAGAGCCGGGAATCGAACCCGGGCCTCCGGGGGTGGCAGCTAATCACACTAACCACAACACCACTCGTTCTTCACTTCCTTTCACCTCCACCCCTTAAGTGGATTTTCAAAAAACAATAAGTACGCGCTTATTTTAAATGAGATTCCATGTAACTTACCAATTTTCACGTCCGTAATTTCTTCAGTTTTTGAGATATAAGTATCAACTTAAAAATTATTCAACCACTTTTTCTCTTATTTTTACCCCTTAAGTGGATTTTTCGAAAAAAAACACGTATTTATTTATTTTTAAAGGAGACACCAAATACCAATTTTCACGTCTTGAAACTGTTAAGTTTCCGAAATGAAATGGCGTATGTCTCTTAGTGCTGGGATGTGTCCGAGGACTTCGGCTCGCCAGGTGCAGGTCTTTTGATTTGACACCCGTAGGTGACCTGCGCGTAGTGATGAGGATGAAATGATGATGAAGACGACACATGTACCCAGTCTCCGTGCCAGGGGAATTGACCAATTATGGTTACAATTCCTGAAACTGCCGGGAATCGATCCCGGGACCCCTGTGACAAAATGCCAGCACGCTAACCACTTAGCCATGGAGCCGGACTTGAGTTTCTGAGATATACTCATTTTAAATATTAACCGTCTTTTCACCCCCTTAGCGACGGAATATCCAAAAATCCTCTCTTAGTGTAATATAAATATTCCCCCTAAATTTTATTTCTTTATGTTCAGTAGTTTTGGTTCGGCGATGATGAATCGGTCGGTCGGTCGATCGGTCCATGTTATTATATATATAGAGATGACAAACGATGGACTTAGCAGTCTTTGTGCCTTGAAAGAGTTGCAGAAGACAAACAGGAGTTTATAAACATTTTCTCGCACGATTTTTCAGACAAGCTCCTAGAAAAGTGCTACTTCTCTTACCGGGTTCTGACATATAAGGACATATTACAATAGGACTGCGATAATTCGACATGCTCGGGGATCTGCCAATGCCGAATTATCAAATATGCCTAATTATCAAGGTCATTTTGACAAACCTATTTAAACAAGAGGATATAAATAAAACTACAGTTTTAACGTACAAAAGTAAACAATTGTTATTTATCACACACAACAGAAGTATTGACAGTACAAAAAGAATAAAAGTATGTAGCAGTGTAAGAAACAAAATCGAATTAAAAATCAAATACACCAAGCGAGTTAGCCGTGCGGTTAAGGTCGCGCAGCTGTGAGCGTGCATCCGGGAGATAGTGGGTTCGAGCGCCACTGTCGGCAGCCCTGAAGATGGTTTTCCGTGGTTTCCCATTTTCACACCAGGCAAATACTGGGGCTGCCCCTCAGTTAAGGCCACGGCCGCTTCCTTTCCACTCCTAGCACTTTCCTATCCCATCGTTGCCATAAGACTTGTCTGTGTCAGTGCGACGTAAAGCCACTAGCAAAAAAAATCCAATACTGTACTGCACAGTTAAGTCAGTTTAAGGCTCAAAGTTTAGGGAAGTTCAATACAAATCATTTTTGTAGACCTTTTATGAAATAAAAAGCACCATGGCTTTGAAAAACCAAGAACTTCATTTTAATAAAATAAAAATAGTTAAATGCAAAGAAAGTCCGCCTCTGTGGTGTTGTGGTTAGTGTGATTAGCTGCCACCCCCGGAGGCCCGGGTTCGATTCCCGGCTCTGCCACGAAATTTGAAAAGTTGTACGAGGGCTAGAACATGGTCCTCTCAGCCTCGGGAGGTCAACTGAGTAGAGGTGGGTTCGATTCCCACCTCAGCCATCCTGGAAGTGGTTTTCCGTGGTTTCCTACTTCTCCTCCAGGAAAATGCCGGGATGGTACCTAACTTAAGGCCACGGCTGCTTCCTTCCCTCTTCCTTCTCTATCTCTTGCAATCTTCCCATCGCCCACCAAGGTCGCTGTTCAGCATAGTAGGGCGAGGTACTGGTCATCCTCCCCAATTGTATCCCCCGACCCAATGTCTCACGCTCCAGGACACTGCCCTTGACTCGGTAGAGGTGGGATTGCTCGCTGAGTCCGAGGGTAAAACCAATCATGGAGGGTAAACAGATTAAGAAAGAAACACAAAGAATTTTGTACAGTTCAAACTGAATCACTGTCTATAGGCCTAGCATAGGTGTCTGATGATGTCGAGGGCGTGGAACATGTCGGACTGATAACTGTACCTGGAGGTCTAAGTGAACGAAGAATCGTAGTGATAAGTTACTATCTCGAAGCCAATATGGCGACTGGCTGATGCCGCCGGTAGCATACTCGCACAGTGAGGCAGACGGTTCCGATATCTCCCGAACTCGTCCGACTGTACTGCCAACCGTGAAAGAGCTAAATCCCTCCAAATACGGGAAAATGTGCCGGGCTATCAAGTGCCGGATTATCGCGGTCCTACTTTATAATCAAATTAATTTAAATCATTGTCGTGACATTTAAGCGTGTTTTAGGTCTATTTGTATAAAAATAACTGATGATATTTGTGGGGTGTAAAATATGTTTTGATTTAATCAGTGCGTGTGCTAGACATTCATAATATAAAACTGCTGTAAGACTTTATTTACATTTATATTCGGAACGCTAGTAAATCGGCACGGATTTTGTTTCCTTCGTACTTATTTATTTATTTCCATATAAAGTAGACATAACACTGTAACGGTGATTAAAAACTACATTTTTAAAATTTTGGAAACATTACATTTAACTGACAAATTAGCCTATTCATTTGTATCCTTTGAATTATTAAGCGGGTTAAGATTTGGGGATATTTCTAGAGTTTAATTTAATTGAGCGATTTGGGGGTATCTGATAATATAGCCAGTTGTTTAGGGCATCGGTTAACATTACCATTTTTAACCTTATAAATACATTAAACTTCAGAATACAACTACATGTTATGTCTTCAGGAACAAAATAGGTTTTTGCCTAAAATCCGAGGTCAAACTATAACACTCGTAGGTTGCTCGAAAACGGTAGAAACATGTGTTGTCTATTTGTTTGGCGTGCTGTTAGGGGCGCGCAGCTGTGAGCTTGCATCTGGGAGATAGTGGGTTCTAACCCCACTCTCGGCAGCTCTGAAGAGAGTTTTCCATGGTTTCCCAATTTCGTACCAGGCAAATGCTGGAGTTCTACCTTAATTAAGGCCACGGCCGCTTTCTTCCCATTCCTAGACCTTCCCTATCCCACCGTCGCTGTAAGACCTATCTGTGTCGGTGCGACGTAAAACAAATTATGAAAAGAATGTCTATTTATTTTGAAGTCAAGTTTTTGCATGTACCCGGAAATCTGTGGCAATAGAAGGCATTGCCGCTGTGTTAAATCAAGACCACATATTGTACAGGGCTACACTATGCTTCCTGTTCCCAGTGGCCACATGCAGTTTCCTTTTGTATAAAATAGCCTAATCCATTATGAGATGTTGGAGGACACTGTTGCAGGAGCGTAGTGATGAATCTGACGATCAGTTTTTGTTATTGCGTTTATAGTGCAAACATGAAAGGACATGGGAGCTAGAAATGAGCGTAAGAAGAACAACTCTGATTAACGATAATGTATTAGAATACTCACGTGAAGGAAAGGTTAAATTCAACATATTATAATGAAAATACACTGACTGACAGAGCAAATGCAACACCAAGAAGGAGTGGTCAGAACTTTATGCCAATTGCAGGGTAGACTGACGTCACTGAGGTATGCTCATGATGTGAAATGCGCCGCTGTGCTGCGCACGTAGCGAACGATAAATGGGACACGGCGTTGGCGAATGGCCCACTTCGTACCGTGATTTCTCAGCCGACAGTCATTGTAGAACGTGTTGTCGTGTGCCACAGGACACGTGTATAGCTAAGAATGCCAGGCCGCCGTCAACGGAGGCATTTCCAGCAGACAGACGACTTTACGAGGGGTATGGTGATCGGGCTGAGAAGGGCAGGTTGGTCGCTTCGTCAAATCGCAGCCGATACCCATAGGGATGTGTCCACGGTGCAGCGCCTGTGGCGAAGATGGTTGGCGCAGGGACATGTGGCACGTGCGAGGGGTCCAGGCGCAGCCCGAGTGACGTCAGCACGCGAGGATCGGCGCATCCGCCGCCAAGCGGTGGCAGCCCCGCACGCCACGTCAACCGCCATTCTTCAGCATGTGCAAGACACCCTGGCTGTTCCAATATCGACCAGAACAATTTCCCGTCGATTGGTTGAAGGAGGCCTGCACTCCCGGCGTCCGCTCAGAAGACTACCATTGACTCCACAGCATAGACGTGCACGCCTGGCATGGTGCCGGGCTAGAGCGACTTGGATGAGGGAATAACGGAACGTCGTGTTCTCCGACGAGTCACGCTTCTGTTCTCTCAGTGATAGTCACCGCAGACGAGTGTGGCGTCGGCGTGGAGAAAGGTCAAATCCGGCAGTAACTGTGGAGCGCCCTACCGCTAGACAACGCGGCATCATGGTTTGGGGCGCTATTGCGTATGATTCCACGTCACCTCTAGTGCGTATTCAAGGCACGTTAAATGCCCACCGCTACGTGCAGCATGTGCTGCGGCCGGTGGCACTCCCGTACCTTCAGGGGCTGCCCAATGCTCTGTTTCAGCAGGATAATGCCCGCCCACACACTGCTCGCATCTCCCAACAGGCTCTACGAGGTGTACAGATGCTTCCGTGGCCAGCGTACTCTCCGGATCTCTCACCAATCGAACACGTGTGGGATCTCATTGGACCCCGTTTGCAAACTCTGCCCCAGCCTCGTACGGACGACCAACTGTGGCAAATGGTTGACAGAGAATGGAGAACCATCCATCAGGACACCATCCGCACTCTTATTGACTCTGTACCTCGACGTGTTTCTGCGTGCATCGCCGCTCGCGGTGGTCCTACATCCTACTGAGTCGATGCCGTGCGCATTGTGTAACCTGCATATCGGTTTGAAATAAACATCAATTATTCGTCCGTGCCGTCTCTGTTTTTTCCCCAACTTTCATCCCTTTCGAACCACTCCTTCTTGGTTTTGCATTTGCTCTATCAGTCAGTGTATTTTATGGCTTCTAACGGAAGTTATAAAAAATTAATACCTGCCAGGAGGGCTGGTACGTGGTTAAAACAGTGCATGCAGCTCACCTCCATTGGGGGTGTGCCTGAAAAAGAGCTGCACCACCTCGAGATCGGGACGCAAGTTTAGTTTGTCCGACTCATTTCCTAAATGGTTAGCGTGCTGGCCTTTGGTCCAAGGGATACCGGGTTCGATTCCCGATCGGGACAGGGATTTTAACCTTCATTGGTTAAATTCGAAATTTCGGGAATTGGGTGTGTGTACTGTCTTCAGCATTAGAAGAATTCATCATAAGTTGGATCCTATTCTCAGAGACGCGCAGGTCACCTATAAGGCGTTAATTCGAAAACCTGCACCGGGCCATTCCGGAGGCCACACGGCATTATTATTATTATTACAAGGTAACCCTTCGACAACCTGGATACATCATCCATTAACTACTCCAAACAGACTGAAGGGCATTGCAGTTTCGTAACAACCGAAGAAAGGGCATTATGATTGGCTTCGTAGCGGAGTTGCGATTACAGAATGTTGTGGGATCGAGTCCCGGCTAAGTCAGTTGGCATTTAATAGTGCTCCAATAATCACTCACCACTGATCTGCATTTGGGGCTGTCACCCAGTTTGTAGATTGCCTATCAATTGTTTACCTAAACATTTCTTAAGTTATTTCAAAGAAAAGGGGAATGTATTAAACATCTCCCTTCGGAAATAATTTTAATCATTAATTCTTCTTCCTATAAGCGAATATTAGCTCCACCTGGACCTGGTATACAGTATTCTTCATATTATGACCTTTCCTAAGTTTAAAAACTCAGTTCAGACTTACTCGTCTACTAACATCATTTCACGCCGTCTCTCTCCTGACAGCAAGGACCAAGCGAGTGGCTGCGCGGTTTGAGTCACGTAGCCGCCAGCTGACATTCGGGAGATAGTGGGTTCAAACCTCACTGTCGGCAGCCCTAAAGACGGTTTTCTGTGATTTCCCATTTTCACATTAGACAAATGCTGGGGATGTACCTTAATCAATGCCACGCTTGATTACTTCCCACTCCTAGCCCTTTTCTGTCCCATCGTCGACATGAGATCTATCTGTGTCGGTGCGACGCAAAAATAAAAGAAAATGTCCTTAAATCCAAGTCTCCTCACTCTAAAGTTTTCAACACTTTGGTAACACTAACATACTCTTTTTGTCGGAAATCATTCAGAACAGATCGTGCTGCTAACCTTTGGATCTTTCCCAGTTCTCGAATCAAATAATCCTGGTAAGTCCCATACATTGGAACCATACTCAAACTGGGGTCTTACCAGCGACTTACACGCTCTCTCCGTTACATCGTTTCCACTGCCATTAAATGCCCTCATAAGTATACGATGATGATGATGATGATGATGATGATTATTGTTGTTTAAAGGGACCTAACAGTTATCGGCCCACTATACGATGAGATCTGTAAACTTTATTCACAACTTTGTTAGTGTAATTACCCCAATTACGTTGACACTTGGGTACTTGTGTGACGGGTGCGTCATCTTTTAAGAACTACTGTACTCCATCTTCGTATGTTCAAAGGAATAATAATAATAATAATAATAATAATAATAATAATAATAATAATAATAATAATAATAATAATAATAATAATAATAATAATAATAATAATAATAATAATAATAACGCTTTTTGTTTTTACGTCCCATCAACTACTTTTACTGTTTCCGGAGACGCCAAGGGGTCGGAATTTAGTCCGGCAGAAGTTATTTTACGTGTCAGTAAATCTACCGACACGAGGCTGTCGTATTTGAGAACCATCAAATACCACCGGACTGAGCCAGGATCGAACCTGCCAAGTTGGGCTCAGAAGGCCAGCGCTTCATCCGTCTGAGCGACACGCCGCGGTAAAGGAATATTATCCATAGCTTCTGGTAACATATCCAAGGGAAACATAGCATTCTCCTGTCAAACTAGATGGGAATACAATAGGCTGCATACGTTTAAGGAGAACCGTTCTTGAAAGTGTCTCTGGACAACATAGTAGGTATTTTCTACACTCCAGATATGAGTGTTATGAAAATTCTGTACTCCATCTCATGTGAGAAAGGTTTGTCAGTGGCAAACATTCTGGTAAGTAAAATCGGTTGTTGCCGTTTCTTACTCAGAAACCACTCACAGAATCGCTCCCTGCGTGAAAAAATTATTTCTCCAAGGTGCTGGACACGTTGTACAAGGTATGGATACAACAGCAATTTGCTAAGTTTTCGAGGTAGAACATAGTTTTTTTTTTTTTTTTTTTTGTTTTTTTTTTTTTTTTTTTTTTTTTTTTGCTAGTGGCTTTTACGTCGCACCGACACAGATAGGTCTTATGGCGACGATGGGATAGGAAAGGCCTAGGAGTTTTAAGGAAGTGGCCGTGGCCTTAATTCAGGTACAACCCTAGCATTTGCCTGGTGTGAAAATGGGAAACCACGGAAAACCAACTTCAGGGCTGCTGACAGTGGGGTTCGAACCCACTATCTCCCGCATTTAAGCTGACAGCCGCGCCCCTAACCGCACGGCCAATTCGCCCGGTATACAACATAGTGAGAGACACAGTGACCTCATGGCATATTCCTCCGATGCTCCTCCCAGGGTCATTTCGGCCAAGCCTGAAACGTCTTCTTCCTCCGCCGTCTGAGCTAGTTATCGTTCATGTTTCACTTCAATACAATGCCACACTCCAGATGAAAGTTATCAAAAACAATTTTCTAATTCCTATATCAATGCTCCAAGTGAGCAAATTTTATTTTCTTAAGAAAGGTCTTCTTTGCTTGTCTGCATTGTCTGTATTTTATGTCCTCCTTACTTCTTCCAACATTAATTTTTCTACTACCCAAGTAAGAAAGGGGCTGTCTGGCCGAGGCGGTAAAGGCGTGCTAGGTTCACCCGGAAGGACGTGGGTTGGAATCCCCGTCAGGAAGTCGTAACATTTAAGAAACGAGATTTCCACTTCCGGAGGTGCATATGGCCCTGAGGTTCACTCAGCCTACACCAAAAATGAGTACCAGGTTAATTCCTGGGGGCCGGGCGTAGAGCTAACCACTCTACCCTCTCACGTGCCGAGGTTAACAATGGTGAAAGCCTTTACCTTCCACTCCTCCAAGGGCCTTCATGACCGAGCTCGATAGCTGCAGTCGCTTATTTGCGGCCAGTATCCAGTGAACAGTTATTCTGGCTATTTTCATGCACCTCTGTAGAAAGAAATATTGTTATCCGGCTCAATTTGGGTCTTGAGAGACTATACATTGATCATATTATGTACAATATATCCCTGAACAAGTTGTCAGGAATTATTGGAAAATGTTAAGGAAATATGACTAGAAAACAATACAATGATTTCTCTAATTTGAAAATTAAAGAGGCTTAAAAGAAAAAATAATCGGGCTCGGAAGAGCATGCTTACACTTCCTCGAATGAAATCACCATGATTACCACGTATTTCACAATGAGACTATTGAAAGATCTGTAAAGAATAAGTTTGGTATTTCCTATTAATTCCTGAAATCTTGCTCAGTTTAGGGAAACGGGAAATTAAAGAAAATGTTATGCACCACCACCATCAATCCCGACTCCAACCCAATTGAACGTCTCTGGGACCATCTGCACAGACAGACACCCTTAGACAATTTAAAACATCTGTGGAGAATGAATGCAGAAAGATACCCAAAGAAATACTGAAAAAAAATTGATAGAATGAGACAAGGTACCAAGTAAGCAATAGGAGAATACTTTGAAGAGGGAAAACTCTGAATCTTCCATCAAACAGCTCCTAAATAGACTGAGGATAGTTACCTAGTTGCATTTCCTCTTAAAACAAAAAAATCACCAGTCGTTTCCTTAGTTGACTACACGAGGCTGAACGAACACCTCTGACAAGGATTTACAATTTCTGAACGAGCCGAGTATCCCGAATAACGTGGATGGTATAAAACACTAAAATTATAACTTCATGAGGCGGCTTTTTTTCATTTTATATTTTTTACATACAAGACAGACCCGAAATCGGAAATTTATTAACATCAAAAGAGAAACCTGGGTTCAAAAAAGGGCATGTGACTAAATGACCCTAAAATAAGTGAGTGTGGATCTCTATGCCATAATTTCAATTCCATTTATTTAACTGCATTATTGTACCGTTGATAAAGTGTGACAAATTTTATAAATTTAGGATTACATACAAGCATTAATTTCAAGTGTATGGACCACTAGAACAATGCTACATCTAGTCCAGTTTGTGACCCACGAGTCATTCGTATAGGCCTATGTTCTGGGCTCTATATTCGTTACTTTAGTGCAATCCTGGAATCAATAATATTTCAGATTTTTTGAGTGGAAACTGTAAAGCGAATAAGCTTCTAGTTTTACGTTACTGTTGGTGGGCTACTGTGATCATAGCCAAGGGACCTCTAGTTTTAACGTGGAATTCAAACCACATGGATGTAAGTCTATTTCAAACATCCCCCATGCTGTGAGCGGGATTCGAAGCACGGCTTTCTTTGTGAGAAACCAGTGAAAATGCCATTCTGTATCACACCCAAATGGAATCTCACCGGGAATATTTTTCTTAGAAAAGAAACGGACTAAGGTCGATGAGTTGATTCAAAACTCAGAGCAAATTTCTGTTGTATTATTTACTTGGTTCAATTAATGACCACTCAATAAAAATTGAGTTAGAATATTATCTATCGTAGCCTCCGCGGCTCAGGCGGCAGCGCGCCGACCCCTCACCGCTGGGTTCCGTGGTTCAAATCCCGGTCACTCCATGTAAGATTTGTGCTGGACAAAGCGGAGGCGGGACAGGTTTTTCTCCGGGTACTCCGGTTTTCCCTGTCATGTTTCATTCCAACAACACTCTCCAATATCATTTCATTTCATCTGTCATTCATTAATCATCGCCCCAGAGGAGTGCGACAGGCTTCGGCAGCCGGCACAATTCCTACCCTCACCGCTAGAGAGGGGCTTCATTCATTCCATCCCTGACCCGGTCAATGACTGGAAACAGGCTGTGGATTTTCATTATCTATCGTGTTGCTAGAATATAGATCAGTAATTAATACGAATATGACCTTAATGCCAGTTATTGATATATGGAGCTATTAAACATATATGATGCCCATCCTTGGTCTTAAGCTACTGAAATAATTGTCTAAGAGTCGGCATTGAATTTCTTATTTTTTAGTTGTACAAGAATGAGAACTGACATATTCATATCTTATATTTTTCTTACTTTTTTCTCGCGTTTCCCACACCCTGGTGGGATGGCGGGTCTACACTGTGTTTTACAGTCGGATCCTGTTCCTGACGTCAGTTCTATGTAGCCTACAGGGGTAGTTGTATGTCTCTGTGGTGGTTGATAGCATTGTGTGCCCAGTGGTAAGTGAGGAGCTATACAGTAAAACAGACATAAACACTCAGTCTCCAAACCAGAGATAAAAAAGGGAGAGTTCCATTTCCGAAGAATGAAGGTATCGACAAGAAAGGGGGTTAAAAAGACGTGACTAAAATCCTTCGCCCGTCTGGGAAATGAACCCGTAGCCGTCTAAACCATAGGCTGGAACATTTATCATTTAGCCAGGAATATACATGCATAACTTATATTATTTAAAAAAGACTGAGAATGTTTTTTAATGTCGTGTGGCTATTTCTAGCCGGGTGCAGCCCTTGTAAGGCAGACCCTCTGATGAGGGTGGGCGGCATCTGCCATATGTAGGTAACTGCGTGTTATTGTGGTGGAGGATAGTGTTATGTGTCGTGTGTGAGTTGCAGGGATGTTGGAGACAGCACAAACACCCAGCCCCCGAGCCATTGGAATTAACCAATGAAGGTTAAAATCCCCGACCCGGCCGGGAATCGAACCCGGGACCCTCTGAACCGAAGGCCAGTGCGCTGACCATTCAGCCAACGAGTCGGACACTGAGAATGTTAAGAAATATCCACTCAGTTATTTCTTGGCGTTGAGTTCATTTTATTTCCCACCTCTGTTACATTTGATCAGATGCGTCACTCTAACCAAATAAAAGCAAGAAACTGAAGTTAGAGCAATGTTTCATTTTAACACAAGGAGGAGCTGAGTTCTGGTTCATGTCAAACGAGAGCAGCTGGTGTGTGTTTAAACGATTAGTGGCCATTACGAGTTCCGGCGTGCATGTTCCAGATTTTAGATACCGTATACCTGTGCGGCTCAGCGCGTTCGTGCTGTGTACAACACCATTTTAAATATAAAGTCCCGATATGCTCTTTCTTGACCGTCTGTAGGTGAGGTAAAGCATGCAGGGTCTTACAGGAGATATAATACGGCTACCGCGGCCGAGGAAAGGAACCGATCTCACGTAGACATGCTGCATCCGTGTTCCTTACCCTTCACAGTTCTATAGACAGACTTTTTAACGTAGACTTACGTTCCTCGACAACGAATACATGGGAAGAAAAATTTTAAGACGCTTTTAGTGTTTGGATAGAACGCGGATATCAATTGCAAAAACAACTCTGAAAGATATTTTTAGTGCTTCAAAGTAAGGCAAAATTTGTTCAAAATATTTGACGTCACACGCACACTCTGTCATAAGATAGCGCTGTGTTGACTCGCGCGCTCAATTGTAGGTTAGTTGTTGTTGTGACTGCATCGTGGTCAGTTGTATAGAATAACAAATTCAATAATGGAAAAGAAAGATTTGATTAGGATTCGGCAAAAACGTGCAATAGAAAGAGCTGGAAACAAGAAAAGTGAATGATGAGGGAATAAGAGAAATGAAACGAGAGGAGCGTAATAGGCGTTACTATGATAAAACAATTTAAAATAAATAAATAAATAAATAAATAAATAAATAAATAAATAAATAAATAAATAACTACTTTGAAGTAATTGAAGGTGCATCTACATCAAGTACGACTTTGTTAGAAGATAAGAAAAGGTTTCTTTTCGCTATTTGCTTTACGTCGCACCGGCACAGATATGTCTTATGGCGACGATGGGATAGGAAAGGCCTAGGAAGTCGAAGGAAGCGGCCGTAGCCTTAATTAAGGTACAGCCCCGGCATTTGCCTGGTGTGAAAATGGGAAAACACGGAAAACCATCTTCAGGGCTGCCGACAGTGGAGCTCGAACCCATTACTGGATACTGGCCGCACTTAAGCGACTGCAGCTATCGAACTCGGTAATAAGAAAAGTGAAGCAGTAGGTTTGAATATTCCACAATTGGATGTGATTGAAGAAACTGCTCGTGAACAACGTTAGAATGACAATGATGTATCTAGCAGCAAGTATTTCAGGCAACATTTTCTGGACAATGAATTTGGATTTGCATATGATGTTTGCAACATATTTGGTTTATGAAATGTGTAACATTGGCAATGAAGAATGAAAACTTCTTTAGTATATTGTGAGAAACATTTCCAGTTTCAAAAGTAGACAGATTTATGTTGTGTGGCGCTTGCAAGAGGTCATTGTATAAGAAGAAGATACCTTCACTGTCTGGTTTAATTTTTCCGGATCATGCAGATTTGCCGCCGCTAGATCCAGTAAGTGAGCATTTGATTTCACCGAGGTTGCCATTAATACAAGTTCGAAGACTTCGAACAGAGGGATATGCAGTCATCGGCCAAGTACACTGACTGACAGAGCAAATGCAACACCAAGAAGGAGTGGTTCGAAAGGGATGAAAGTTGGGGAAAAAACAGAGACGGCACGGACGAATAATTGATGTTTATTTCAAACCGATATGCAGGTTACACAATGCGCACGGCATCGACTCAGTAGGATGTAGGACCACCGCGAGCGGCGATGCACGCAGAAACACGTCGAGGTACAGAGTCAATAAGAGTGCGGATGGTGTCCTGAGGGATGGTTCTCCATTCTCTGTCAACCATTTGTCACAGTTGGTCGTCCGTACGAGGCTGGGGCAGAGTTTGCAAACGGCGTCCAATGAGATCCCACACGTGTTCGATTGCTGAGAGATCCGGAGAGTACGCTGGCCACGGAAGCATCTGTACACCTCGTAGAGCCTGTTGGGAGATGCGAGCAGTGTGTGGGCGGGCATTATCCTGCTGAAACAGAGCATTGGGCAGCCCCTGAAGTACGGGAGTGCCACCGGCCGCAGCACATGCTGCACGTAGCGGTGGGCATTTAACGTGCCTTGAATACGCACTAGAGGTGACGTGGAATCATACGCAATAGCGCCCCAAACCATGATGCCGCGTTGTCTAGCGGTAGGGCGCTCCACAGTTACTGCCGGATTTGACCTTTCTCCACGCCGACGCCACACTCGTCTGCGGTGACTATCACTGAGAGAACAGAAGCGTGACTCATCGGAGAACACGACGTTCCGCCATTCCCTCATCCAAGTCGCTCTAGCCCGGCACCATGCCAGGCGTGCACGTCTATGCTGTGGAGTCAATGGTAGTCTTCTGAGCGGACGCCGGGAGTGCAGGCCTCCTTCAACCAATCGACGGGAAATTGTTCTGGTCGATATTGGAACAGCCAGGGTGTCTTGCACATGCTGAAGAATGGCGGTTGACGTGGCGTGCGGGGCTGTCACCGCTTGGCGGCGGATGCGCCGATCCTCGCGTGCTGACGTCACTCGGGCTGCGCCTGGACCCCTCGCACGTGCCACATGTCCCTGCGCCAACCATCTTCGCCACAGGCGCTGCACCGTGGACACATCCCTATGGGTATCGGCTGCGATCTGACGAAGCGACCAACCTGCCCTTCTCAGCCCGATCACCATACCCCTCGTAAAGTCGTCTGTCTGCTGGAAATGCCTCCGTTGACGGCGGCCTGGCATTCTTAGCTATACACGTGTCCTGTGGCACACGACAACACGTTCTACAATGACTGTCGGCTGAGAAATCACGGTACGAAGTGGGCCATTCGCCAACGCCGTGTCCCATTTATCGTTCGCTACGTGCGCAGCACAGCGGCGCATTTCACATCATGAGCATACCTCAGTGACGTCAGTCTACCCTGCAATTGGCATAAAGTTCTGACCACTCCTTCTTGGTGTTGCATTTGCTCTGTCAGTCAGTGTAATAAATGTGCCATTGGATGTGAATATTATCTCCAATTTCTCATATCACAGACCCATACCACACCGAGTAATTACAAGTGTACCACTTTCTATTGAATAAAATGTATTATCCATATAATACTTCTATTTTATTTCTAAGAAGTAAGTCTAAGAAACCCTGAAAACGCTGCGGCCGTTACAGTAGTGACAGTCTGTTGTTCTTCGCCCATATTACAATACTGTAAAGCAGGCCGTTGTTCTTCGTCCATACTATGAAACCACGGAAAACCATCTTCAGGGCTGCCGACAGTGGGGCTCGAACCGACTACCTTCCGATTACTGGATACTGGCCGCACTTAAGCGACTGCAGCTATCGAGCTCGGTAATAAGAAAAGTGAAGCAGTAGTTTTGAATATTCCACAATTGGATGTGATTGAAGAAACTGCTCGTGAACAGTAGTGACAGTCTGTTGTTCTTCGCCCATATTACAATACTGTAAAGCAGGCGGTTGTTCTTCGTCCATACTATGATACTGTAAAGCAGGCGGTTGTTCTCCGCCCATACTACAATACTGTAAAGCAGGCGATTGTTACTTTCAGGATGGATCACTGTAACTTTCCTATAATAATATTAGAATATTAACGAAGAAGATACTACTACAACTAGAACCACTTGAAGTCAAACCCACGAAAGACTCAGGTCAGTGCTTTCCATCTTCAAAACAGACAGACAGGAAGGAAACTGAAAGTAACTTGGGAAGGCGCCGAATTGGAGCACTGTTTTACACCCAAATACCTTGGTAATTACCTTAGACAGGTCACTCACCTACCGACGGCATTACCTAAATAGACAACACAAGGTGTCAGCCAGTAACAACATCATTCGGAAACTTGTTGGTAGTCATTGGGGGCTGGACCTCAGGTGGTCCGTACTTCTGCCATGGCACTTTGCTTCTCCACCGGTGAATATGCCTGCCCAGTATGGTATAAATCCGCCCATGCAAAGCAAGTAGATGTGGCCATTAATGAAACTGCGAGACTAATTACTGGATGTTTGAAGCCAACTCCAGTTGACAAACTGTATTGTATGATAGGAATTGCTCCTCCTGATATACGCGGGGAAGTAGCAGCAAATGACGAAAGGAAGAAAGTTGAAGAAAATGAGTTACATCCACTACACAGACACACTCCACCAAAGCCTAGATTGAAATCTAGGAGGATCTTCCTGCAGTCAACATTTCCACTAAATACATCTCCGATGAACGCCGGAGAAAAAGTGCGGGGAGCCAGAACAAGCCATCTTCAAACATGGATAAAACCAGCTGAATGCTTATCAACCGGACACAACTTGGACTGGATCACATGGAGATCACTGAACAGGTAAAGAACAGGTGTTCGAAAGTCTGAAGACAACTTAGTGAAATGGGGATATTTGGATGTCTCGGATGCAAGCTCACAGCTGCGTGCTCCTAAACGCACGGCCAACTCGCCCGATAACAATAATAATAAGACGTACAATAATAATAATAATAATAATAATAATAATAATAATAATAATAATAATAATATGCATTTAAGACAATGTTTCATGTCCATAACCGTGTTTGATATTAAACTGAATTTATTTGGCATATTTAAAATGGTTCCAATCTCTTTCCAGGCTTCCCTTGTCACTATAAGGTTTTCGAAGTTGTTCTCTCTGTCGCTCCATAGGAAAGTTCGGGTTCGATCTTCAGAAATTAGCACTTTCATCTCTTCTCTTGTTAACGAACAGTCATTGGGAGCGGCGCAGCTGAAATCTCAAACTTGAGTGAGCGGCGCAGCTGAAACACGAGTGAGCGGGTAGCGTTGTCCTTGAACCAACTTCCCCTCCAAAATGACGCGCCGCTGGCACTATGGCCACATGCATTTTAACGCAGGTTTGAGTTTTATCTATGCCTCCACACAACGCAACGTTTCGCTCGCCGCTTGCACTGTGGCCGAAGCCATATAATGATGACAAACCACAATGAAGGTGCTTGTGCGAGTGTGGTGCGCACGTGCAAGACACTGATACAAGTAAAATGAAATGTCGTATGGTCTTTAGTGCCGGGATATCCCAGGACGGGTTCGGCTCGCCAGGTGCAGGTCTTTCTATTTGACTCCCGTAGGGGACCTGCGCGTCGTGATGAGGATGAAATGATGATGAACACATGACAACACATTCACCCAGCCCCCGTGCCATTGGAATTAACCAATTAAGGTTAAAATCCCCGACCCGGCCGGGAATCGAACCCGGGACCCTCTGAACCGAAGGCCAGTACGCTGACCGTTCAGCCAACGAGTCGGACACTGATACAAGTGACTTATGTTGATATTCAGATTGCAGTACTGGTACATTAAAATACGGTAAAGAACAAGAACAAAACGATCAAGGTCAACAATTTTACAGCGAATGGTATGTTCTGCTTACAATCTAAAATCCAATTTTCGAGCCTTCTTACAATATAGATTCAACAGATCTATATAGATTCAACAGATCTATTGGTTCTAGTCTCTGAATGTTTATCTACTTTATTGTTTGAGTGGTGGTGTTATATTTATTGGTGATTACTGTGTGCTTATATTAGGCTAACATGGATCGATCGTGTTGTGTACCTCTGCTACAGGTCAAATTACGGAAATTCTTCGGGTATGTTTGCCATCACCGAAGGATAAATTTTCGAGAAGAATGGATTCGGTGCATTGATAGGGATGATTTTGCTGTAAATATTGAAATTGTCGTGTGCATCAAATATTTAACTTTAAGTTTATTTTCCGAAAATATATTATATTTTCCCGTTGAGAATAGTGAACCTATTCGCATCCCTGGGAAATATCTTAGGGAAATAGTCACGCGAGACCTGTCTAACCGTATTATACAACCAGCTTTCGCTTAACATTTTTTTTACCTCGAGGAAGAAAGTGCCCTAAAGAACATCAACAGCAACTGTCACTGAGAGACGAAGAAGCAATTAAACGTTGGTGTGAAGACGATAAGACAGATATTTTCAGTCTTTTACGACAATAATGTGAGTCCATTCAATGTGATTGCGAAAGGTTATAGTGTTCTCAAAACCTACTGTAGATATTCCATCAATATGAAAGTGACGAGTGACCTAGAAGTGCAAGTGTATTTAAAAATTATTGCTTTACTAGCAGAAAAATTAAAGTTGATATTGGGATGTTAAGGACAAGATAACTTGTAGTGTGACAGATAGAAAAAATGTGAAATTCTGGCAAGTCATCTTTGTAGTTATGAAGAGAGTATTATTGAAATGAGTTAGAGTCTCCTTATTTTGTGGAACTTTCTGAAAAATGAAGCCCTTGTTTTAGCCAGTGTTTACCTTTGAAAGTAACATAAATAATTCAAGTGATGTGTGGAAGTGTGATGTTCCTTCGACAAAAATTATAAAGGGGTGTGTAAAAATTCTGGCCAATATTTTTATCAACAATTACACGATCTCAAATGAAAAGAAAATATTAAAAGAAATTGCCAAGAAACTTCAAAACCAGGGAAGCAAAATGAATTGTTGGATGTGTAGTGCTAGTTTTAGTCAAATGGGCAGACTGTCATAATGTTAATAACCGGAAAACAAATTATTTGTTGGTATTTTGTCGGTTTTTCTTATGTCCGTATTCATGTCTTAAATTAAGTGAAAAATTTTTGGATGTTGATAACTTGATGTTTGTTGTAATGCAGTCATTTAACGTCGCTCTAACACATCAAAAGTTTTCGGCGACGGAAGGATGGGAAAGGGAAGGCAGCGGCCACGGTACATCCCCAGTATTTGCTTGGGGTGAAAATAGGGAAACCACAGGAAACCAACTTCAATCTTCAGGGTTGCTGATAGTGGGAAACGAACCCTTCCATCTTCCGAATGCAAGCTCACAGCTACTCAACCCTAACCGCGTGGCCAACTCACTCGGTGTAATGCTTTTAAAATCCGCTCAAAGCATCTTACTCTCCGAGATACAGAGTGACTTAGCCGTGAGGTAAGGGTCGCGCAGTTGTGAGCTTGCATTTGGGACATAGTGGGTGCGAACCCCACTGTTGGCAGCCCTGAAGGTGGTTTTCCGTGGTCTCCCATTTTAACACCAGGAAAATGCTGGGGCTGTACCTTAATTAAGGCCACGGCCGCTTCCTTCCCTCTCCTAGCCCTTTCGTATCCCATCGTCGCCATAAGACCTATCTGTGTCGATGCGACGTAAAGCAGCTTCAAAAGAATGTTATTGTTTTACGTCCCACTAACTATTTTGATGGTTTTAGGAGACGCCGAGGTGCCGGAATTTTGGCCCACAGAAGTTCTTATATGTACCAATAAATCTACCGACATAAGGCTAACGTATTTGAGCACTTTCAAATACCACCGGACTGGATCAGGCTCGAACCTGCCAAGGTAAGGTAAGAAGGCCAGCGCCTCAACAGTCTGAGCCACTCAGCCCGGAAAAACAGTCTTCTAGTTGTCCGGCTAAATAACCTGGGTTATTTTTTATTATCTCTTTCATGGTACAGTACAGGTTAAGATACTTATAGATTATTGACTTGTCTTTGCATGACGACGTCGATTTTGATATGTATTGTTATATGTATATTTTGTAGGTCCCTCTGGGGATCAACGGAAGAGTGTCGGCCTCCGGATCCCAAGATAGTGGGTTCCAAACCGGCAGAGTAGTCGGATTTTTAAAGGACGGGAAAAAAATCTATCCGACACTCCATGTCGTACGATGTCGGCATGTAAAAGATCTCTGGTGACACTTTGGGCGTTTACCCGACAAAATTCATTAAAATCTCATCCATAGACACCCAGGAGAGTTTCGGTTTACACAGTCTGCTATCTGGTAGGCCTAGAATAAAACAGAACGTCGAAATTGACGAGCAGACAGCTGGATGGCGCCAAATTGAAATGTCTGCACACTGTAGTTGAGGCCATACGATTATTATTATTATTATTATTATTATTATTATTATTATTATTATTATTATTATTATTATTATTATTATTATTATTATTATTATTATTATTATTATTATTATTGTTCCGGGGTATCTGTGGAACAGCAAAGGTGAAAAAAGGTGCGGGCTGGAATGGGTCTAACTACAAGTCCGAAAGATGAATTAAAAATTTAAATAAAGGTTATATTTTCAATAGACAACAAGATTTAACAAATTTGCACTAGGTGTAATAACAATGAAGAAAATCAGGTACAGTTATAACTTTAGAAACGAAAGTACAAGTGAAGGGATCCTTACAATCTTGGGCTTCGAGCCCCAATTTCACAATCCTTGAGCTCTCAGCTCACAACCACAAAATACCAAAGGGCAGAAAGCCCCTAATTCCATGGAGCACTTGCTCCCACCTAGTAATGTCAAGCCTCCTAGAGGCACCTTTCAAAATACCAGAAAGAGCTGACCCGCTCTCAATCTTTCAAGCCTATTAAAGGCAATACCAGACTTTACAATTAGCTGCCATCAAGGCAGAACTTACAAATATAAACAGGGGTATCTCGTACCCAATCTACTGGGCTTTCGCAGGAAGGAAACCAAAACGGGTTAAGTTAATGGCCCAACATACAAAGCTGAATGGAGGCGAGTACCTGCACTCCTACATGAAAGCTTGTTAAAACCTATGTGGCGCTAGGCCGATTCCACAGGGGCTGTTCCCACACTAGGGAGGTGACTCGTATAAGAAAATTTTAATACATTAGGAAAGAGAAGAAAATCGGTTATGAAAACGTAGTCACCTCAGATCAAAATGAAGGGGAACTCGAGAGGGTAAGGCACTCTCTGTCCCCGATTTACAGTTAAAGTAACATGAAAATTTTACATCGAAATGGTATAGGTTACATCACAACGGTTTCGGACCTTCCTTGAGGATTAAACTGCTGAGCTAGCAAGAAATTAAAGATGTCAAACGGCCTTTACCTTTTTGAAGGGCTGCTGACTGATGAAAGAGGCGCTTCCCGCCTCCCGCTATTCTTCCATACACTAAGCTAGACGTTGTACGAGTGGCCGTGAAACCAGAAAATCAGCAGATTTTATACCCTCGCGGAAGATTCGAGACCTTTCATGAATAATTAAGACATGCCCACATGCGTTTATTGGTCGACTAAAAGTTACAAGTCAAAAATGAAGAAGAAACCTGTGATTGGAGGGAAATTAATTACAGAAATTACTGATTGGGTAAATTCAAAACAGGCGGAAAGAAAGGATTAATATTGCCAACCCACCAACGAAAGAACGAAATTTAGTAAAGACAACAACTTATGAATACAGAATATCTTCAAGAAAAGTTCCTTCACTTCGCACCAGGGTGCATGGTCATAGTTTTTGGTAGAGACATCTGTGAGAGACTGTCCACACTTCTTGATAATTAGTAAACAAAAACAATTCGAAATTAACACAGTGACATCTTCAGATAAAGGGTTGAATTAATTCAGTTTTAAAGTTCAAGAGTTTCAGCTGTAGAGAATACTTTAAGGCGGAAAATTCAAATGTGCGGCGTATAGGTGTACCAACCGGTACAATTATTATTATTATTATTATTATTATTATTATTATTATTATTATTATTATTATCATTATTATTATTATTATTATTATTATTATTACGTATATTTTGTTATATTTTTATACACGTATTTGAAATTTGTATTAATATGTTTAAATTATTAAAAACACAATTTGCTATAAAACTAGACAAACCTTTTAGTTACACTTTATTTATGATAAAATGAGTGTTGTTTAAATAAAAAACGGGGCATGTCAACCATTTTCTACATCAATTTCCCAGTATGTGTCTTTATTAGGCTTATATGATTACATACTTTGCTATATGACTTTAATCTTCCTAATGGGCACGTCGGATGATCTATAAAACCCCATGGCGCAACAGCCCCAAGGAGCCTTGGACTACTAAGCGACAGCTGCTCAGCCCGAAGGCCTGCAGACTACGAGGTAACATGTGGTCAGCACGACGGATCCTCTCGGCCGTTATTCTGGGCTTTCTAGACCGGGGCCGCCATCTCACCGACAGATAGCTCCTCAATTGTAATCACGTAGGCTGAGTGAACCTCGAACCAGCCCTCAGATCCCTGATCTGGTCGGGAATCGAACCCGGAGCCTCCGGGTAAGAGGCAGGCACGCTACCCGTACACCGCGGAGCCCGTTCGGGTTATCTATAAGGTGTAGGAATATAATTATTCAGAATGATATGAAACTTTGATATAACTCAAAACTACTATTCAATAACATGTCCCGCTTATGATCTCAGTGTCTCAATTATTATTATTATTATTATTATTGTACCGGGCGGTACACCTCTACACCGTTTATTTAAAAGTTGCGCCAGTTGAAACTCCTCTTCTGGAGGAAGGTTGAACTTTATCTATTCTATTAATTCTCTACTTTCTCAGAAGATGTCACCACGTGGAAAATTTTGAGTTTTTGAACTGTGTCACTTTTGATGTGTTTTTGTTTCGCTTGAAGTAAGAAGTGTGAACTTTCTCTTCTAGAGGACACTACTGAAGATCAACAATAGCGCACCCTAGTGCGGAGTCAAAGAACTATTTTGTTGGAGAAATTTTTATTTCAAAAGTTTGTTTCTTGTTAAATTTCTTTCTGTTATTGTTTAAGTTGGCTGTATACCCCTCTCTTTCCCCTTGTTTTGCATGTAGCCAATCCCGAATTTCTTAAATTAATTTCTATCCAATCAGATGTATCTTCCCCCAACTTGTATCTGTTGCGGGGTCCTATCCAATAAAAACTTTGTGGGCGGGTGTTTTCATTCCCCTAACGCCTAGAAACTTCCGCGAGAGTATTTAAACTGCTGATTTTGGGGTCTCCGGGCCACTTCTGTTCCATCTTTCAGTGTATTAAGTACATAGCAGGAGGCGGGAAGCGCCTCTTTCTTCTTCAGCCGTTCATCACCAGGTAATGGCCTATTAATAACTTCCTTTCTTGCTAGGTCGGCAGTTTAACACTCGCGGCGGGTTCGAAGCATTTCCATCATGTAACCTTCTCCTAAAATGTAATTACTCTTTTCATCTTTTTCTTGTAAAGCTACATATTGGGATAGAGAGTGCTAACCCTCTCGAGCTCCCACTCACATTTGTTTTGAGGTGAACTTATTTTCTCAAACTATTCTTCGTTTATGTAATGTAAAGTGTTCTTCTCTAAGTCACCTCTGTAGTATGGGATTAGCCCTTGCGTTAGCGGCCCAGAGCCAGATTAGGTTTTAAAAACAAAGTGTATTAGGAGTGCAAGATCGCCTCCTCTCAAATTGTTATTTTAGAGGTCATGTAATCAACCTTCTTTTCATGTAATAGACCTCAGTAGGTTGGGTATTTTACCCCTGTGAATACGTCCTTAGAGGACATCTTGAAGGTAGAGTTTGGTGTGGCCTTGTGATAGGCTTACAATTTTGAGAGCGGATCGCTCTTTGAAATTTGTTTCTGTATGCCTCGTGCAGGCTTTATGTGTAATGTTTGGAGCCAGTGCTCCTGGGCATGAATGGGGTTTTCTGCCCCTTGGCTAAAATTTTTTTGGAGTAAGGCGGGGCTGATTGCCCAATGAAGTAAGGGCACTGAGCCCGAATCCAGTAATATTGTACCTACATTTTTGCTACTCTGTACCTGTTATGATTGTTATCTCTTGTTTTTGGAAAAGAAAATATAACCTAGTTAAATTTTAAATTAATTTTACATTGCACGTTAATTCCGTAGCTTGAAACCCATTCACACCCGCACCTTCTTTAACCTCTACCTACCACGGATATGTCCGTAACAAGTGGTAGCAGAGCGTGGTTGAATGGGTCTCAATTTAGCCCCTTTTGACGGCTAAACATTGCTTTAATTCGAACTCTAACAATTTTCTCAGTTGCTGGAATTTTTTGAGTTTTTCAAAATTGTTCTGTCATCATGCCCGGCCCTCGCGATGTTCTCCTCCTTAACTACTTGCGCAAAGAGGAGTTGATATACGAGTTAACTATCAGAAATGTGCAATCTGGAGGCACGGTTGCAATAGACACTAACAAGCTTAGAGAGTCCCTTGATTTGCCCATTTCCATCCCCAATTTGGGAGAGAAAGAAATTGACGACTCTCTTTCCACGATCACGGAGAATATTACTGGGCTAGCTTCCGTAGTTAGTTTTTTTGATGAAAATGATCCGTCTCCTAACCAAATTAAGCGTGTGCAAGGCAGATTATATCACTTTTCAAATAGAGTTAATGATCTGTTGTCTCTGAAGGTGAATGACGTTCAGAGGAAGCAAGCTAATACGCTCCTTGAAACTATCTCTGAATTGTCTAGTAAAGTCACTCAATTGTTAACTGGGGAAGTTCCTCCCAAATCTGATCAGCCCACCATAGTGAATGTAAGTAGTGAGGAAGAACCTGCTAAGGGAGAAGGCAATAGGATAACCGTTGCTGCTCAAACTATCTCTGCCCCATTGGACAACGAGTCTGAACGCCGCACATCGTTGAACAATGTACGTGCTGAATTAACTTCCTTGCCATTGAAACCTTTACCTACTATGTCGCCCGGGTTTAGCAGCTTGCCTCATCCATTGGCAATGTTGCTCAGAGGTATATCCAAGTTTTCTGTTAATACCACCAGTGACGTAATTTCATTTTTAAGATTTCTAGTGGAATTTCAGGATCATGCCCTTGTGTTTTCTCTTTCCCCATGTCAAATTTTGCAAATTATCTATCCTTATGCTATTGGGGTTCTCTCAGATAAAATAGTAAGAGCCATAGCTGAACAGTCATCTATCGAAGATTTCCATGCACATCTGCTTGCAAATTTTATTCCTGCCCGCGCGAGGTCATCTCTTATTCAGAAATACTATTATCGGGTACAGCGCTTGGATGAAAACCTGGCAGACTTCATCCAAGATATTAAGTTTTATACTAGGGTGTTTGCTCTCCACTTCCCTGAGGATCAGATCGTGCAAGCTATTATCGAAGGGATTTCACCACCCTACAGGTCATATTTGTGTTTCGCGGCGTGCCCGCAAACCTTCTCTGAACTGGAAGCATTAGCCGTCTCTGCGGAAGGAGTTAGGTATGCCGATTCTTTGCGTGTCGCGAAAGAACCCCCGCCTTCCTTTAGTAACACTCGGCCTCCACCTCGCCGACCAGTCAATCCCCGTAAATGTTATGCTTGCGGGTCGCCTGACCATTTGCGGAATAAGTGTCCTCTGATCAAGTCAAGTGGGACAAGGAATGGAGCAGGGTCATCACAAGGCTGTTTTAAGGGTGGGGCCTTCTCACATATCGCCAAAAATTGCCCAAACTCAAATAGCACCCCCTCCTGCTCAACTTCTGGTGCAAATTCCACCTATGCCAATAATAAAAAGTGACTAGTGGCATCGGCTGAGTCGACTAATCCATCTTCCCGAGACTCAGCCCCTAGTAAACAGGTTGTAAATGCAGAGAACAATCAGCCTTCAAATTCATCTTTTGAATGCCCTAAAGAATGTCTTAGGATTGCGGCGGATACCCCCGCACCTGTTCCTTTTCTTAAGATTGAGTTAAATAACGAGCCTATAACAGCTCTCTTAGATTCAGGCAGTGTTTGTTCGATTATTTCGGCTGAATGGTATTCTAAATTGAAATCTGTTTGTAAACTACCTGACCATGTCTCAGCTCTTATTCAATATGTTTCGGCTAATTCATCGCCATTAGAAATTCTAGGTTCCGTACTGGTCAAAATTCGTATTTTTAAATTTACATGGAAAATCAAACTGTTTGTGGCTAAGCACTTGTCTTGCCCCATCATATTGGGAGCGGACTTCATTTCTCACACTGGTCTTGTGCTCGATCTCCAGAGTAGGTCGTGCACATTCAAATTTGCGTCCAATTGTAGAATTCCCTTGTTAAAGTGTAATTCTGTATCATGTTCATCTATTTCGCCTACCCAGGATGAGATGTTGTTAGACCTTAGACATCTACCTGAGGAGCAGGCTGATAGTATTCGGAAACTGTGTCAGTCGTTTCCCGAGGTGTTCTCTGATACTCTTGGTGTTACTGACCTTATTGAATACAAAATTGAGGTCACGGATTCGATTCCTGTCCGTTTTCCACCGTATAGGCTATCTCCACCTAAAATGAAGGCTCTGAAAGAAATCATCGATCAGATGTTGAAGGATGGTATTATTAGGCCCTCTAAGTCAGCGTATTCTTCGCCTATTTTTCTAGTCCCGAAACCCCAAGGAGGCTTCAGGCCTGTCATTGATTACAGGGCTCTCAATCGGAAGGTGGTGTTGCAATCTGTGCCCCTTCCCGACCTTCATTCTTGCTTTTCGTGGTTTCGTAAGGCCAAGTTCTTCACCATCTTGGACTTGAATCAGGCCTATAATCAAATTCCCCTTGCCGAAGAGTCTAAACATCTTACAGCGTTTGCCACGGACTGGAACTTATACGAATACAACCGCGTGCCTTTCGGGCTCCCCACGGGGGCAGCTGTGCTCACTAGGCTACTAGATAGGGTCTTTTCCGACATCAAATTTGAGTACTTATATCACTACTTGGATGATGTCGTCGTATTTTCCGAGACTTTTGAAGAACATCTAGATCATCTGCGAGAAGTTCTGAATCGCCTTCGTAAGGCTGGGTTAACTGTCAAGTTGTCCAAGGTTGCCTTTGCTAAGCCCTCTATGTCATTCCTAGGGCATATTGTGTCACCCGATGGGGTAGCTGTCGATCATTCTAGAACACAGGCCATCCGTGATTTTAAACCTCCTAAGGACATCAAAGGTATCGCTAGATTCATTGGTATGGTGAATTTCTTCAGGAAGTTTATTCCTAACTTCGCTAATAGAGCGGCGCCCTTAAACCTTCTTCGTAGGAAAGGCATCAAATTCGAGTGGGGACCTTCTCAACAAGCCGCTTTCGAAGATCTTAAATTAGCTCCCTGTAATGCCCCTGTACTTGCTATGCCTGATTTCTCGAAGAAATTCATCGTCCAAACGGACGCGTCGTCGTCAGCTGTAGCTGCAGTCCTTCTTCAAGAGACTGAACTAGGGAGGCGTCCCATCGCCTATGCATCTAGGACTCTATCGGCTCAAGAAGCCAAGTATTCCATCTATGAGCTCGAAGGGTTGGCAGTCTTATTCGCCTTAGAAAAGTTCCGTCTCTATCTGGAACATGTCAAATTCGACCTGGAGACAGATAACCAAGCCTTAAGCTGGGTCTTAGGTAGACCGCGTCGTACTGGTCGTATAGCCCGTTGGGCCATCCGTATTTCCGCCTTCCAATTCGATGTCAGGCATATCAGAGGTACCGAAAATGTTGTGGCTGATGGACTCAGCCGTATGTTTTCAAACGAGGTCGAGACCCATGAACCGGTCGACAGTTCATCACCTTCCGAGTCCATACTATCCGAGGTTAATGCCATCCTAACCGATGCTCCCATGCTCTTTAGGGATATCGAGAAATACCAACGTGAAGATCCTACGCTGGCTCCGATAATGGAAACCCTTTCTTCTGGGGAACATGCTGTCCCTTATGTTCTGAGGAACGGTGTTCTATGTTGCCCTTCGAGGCATGATAAGTTGATGAAAGTTGTTGTTCCAGCGGTTCTTGTACCTATGATCTTCAAATACTATCATGAGACCCCATTGGGGGGGCATCTTGGAATCTTTAAAACTCGTGAAAAGATTCGTGAAATGTTCATATGGAAAGGTATGGACGGTGAAATTCGGGAACTCGTAAAAGCTTGTAAACCTTGTTTGATCAGTAAACCCACCATGTCCACTAAAGTAGGCCTTTTGTCTTCTCATCAAGCGTCGCGCCCCATGGAACGCCTGTATATTGATTATGTGGGACCCTTCCCCCAGTCAAAGGGCAATGCCAACAAGTTCATCTTTGTGTGTGTAGATGGTTTTACAAGATTTTCCTGGTTATTTCCGACTAAGCTGGCTACCGCTCAGTCAACCATTACTTGCTTAAATTCTATTTTTGCTTCTTTTGGTCCGTGTCAATATATTGTATCTGATAATGCTAAGGCGTTCACATCAAATTTATTTCGTAAATTCTGCTTTGACTTGTCCATCTCTCATGTAACTACTTCTGCTTATTACCCTCAACCATCTCTGGCTGAACGGGTTAACCGTAATCTCAGGTCCGCACTCATTGCCTATCATCATGAAGATCCTTCCAGGTGGGACACGTCCCTGCATTGGATAGCTTTTGCTTTGAATTCGGCGGTTCATGAATCTCACAAGTTTACTCCAGCTTCTTTGATGTTCAAGTTTGTTCCCAACTCGCCGCTCTCTAACCTCTGGTCTTTGAATGACATTCTACCCGAGACAATAGATCCGGATAACATTAAAGATCTTTGGAAGAAGGCTAAAGCCAATCTTAAAGTGTCTCATGAAAAGGTTAGGGAAAGGTATGATCGTGGACGGAGACCCACCACTTTGAAGGTAGGTGACCAGGTTATGGTCAAAAATTTTGTTCCCGCGGGCAAGCTTGCCCCCAGATTTCATGGGCCTTGTATCATTCTCGATTTTCTTACGCCGGTTACCTTATTGCTAAGTAATCCAGCCACCGAGAGGATATTTAGAGTTCACCTGTCCCAGGTGAAACCGGTGTAATTTCTGTGTTAACTTGCTTCATATTATTTTGAAAGGATATGAAGGTTATATTTTGTTTTGAGTTTCACTTTTAAGGCATTCTGCCCCTTCTGTAATATTTTGGTTTTAGATGTAAGCCTTGTGTAAAACCTGCCCCGACCCGTTAAACTGCCATCCTGTTCTTGCCACGGCCATTACCACGCTCCCGTCTCCTGATCCACCTTACACTGTGGCTTCATAATAGTAAATGCAATGGATATCTACACGCCGCTGGCCCCTCAACCTCTCCACAAGTCTGTACCCTCAAAGAAGATGATAGTCCAACACAATTCTGCCGCCTAGCTTTAATGTTTCAGCGCCCCCGCAGCCGCGCAGCGCCGTGCAGCGACTGGGGAGGGGGATGGGCCCCCTCCTCTCCAGCGAGGACGACATGTGCACGGCGAGCCGGAGCTCTCCTCCCGGCCAAGGCTGTTGTGCGGCGCACGACCTGCTACATGCCCGCAGACTGTATCTGTTCACCGCGGGCGCGGCGTACTTCAACACCTCTGCTCCCCTCATAGTGCGGGCGAGCGGTATCTCAGGGTACTTGAGGGGTCCGAGCGGCCTCCGTTGGACGCAAGCTGCAACGGCCGGTCTGGCCATCCGACTCAATCTACATCAACTACATGGACAGTCACCATAAGCAATAACTACACTTGGGAATTCAACAACAATATTTGGTGGACATTGCAAAATGTTTCTTCACCTTTAAGTATTAAAAGTTTATCTTCAGAAATTCAAATTCTACAAACATAAAGACTTTCATTCACCTGCAACAACTACATTTTGAAACTGAATTAAGAAATCTTGTAAATGCTTCTGCTATCTATCTTCGTATCAACATCATTACTTGGACTTTGTTTCAAACTGATTTCATGTGTCACCCCTGGAGGAACTTTTGGGGGGGGAGGTCTGTACCGGGCGGTACACCTCTACACCGTTTATTTAAAAGTTGCGCCAGTTGAAACTCCTCTTCTGGAGGAAGGTTGAACTTTATCTATTCTATTAATTCTCTACTTTCTCAGAAGATGTCACCACGTGGAAAATTTTGAGTTTTTGAACTGTGTCACTTTTGATGTGTTTTTGTTTCGCTTGAAGTAAGAAGTGTGAACTTTCTCTTCTAGAGGACACTACTGAAGATCAACAATAGCGCACCCTAGTGCGGAGTCAAAGAACTATTTTGTTGGAGAAATTTTTATTTCAAAAGTTTGTTTCTTGTTAAATTTCTTTCTGTTATTGTTTAAGTTGGCTGTATACCCCTCTCTTTCCCCTTGTTTTGCATGTAGCCAATCCCGAATTTCTTAAATTAATTTCTATCCAATCAGATGTATCTTCCCCCAACTTGTATCTGTTGCGGGGTCCTATCCAATAAAAACTTTGTGGGCGGGTGTTTTCATTCCCCTAACGCCTAGAAACTTCCGCGAGAGTATTTAAACTGCTGATTTTGGGGTCTCCGGGCCACTTCTGTTCCATCTTTCAGTGTATTAAGTACATAGCAGGAGGCGGGAAGCGCCTCTTTCTTCTTCAGCCGTTCATCACCAGGTAATGGCCTATTAATAACTTCCTTTCTTGCTAGGTCGGCAGTTTAACACTCGCGGCGGGTTCGAAGCATTTCCATCATGTAACCTTCTCCTAAAATGTAATTACTCTTTTCATCTTTTTCTTGTAAAGCTACATATTGGGATAGAGAGTGCTAACCCTCTCGAGCTCCCACTCACATTTGTTTTGAGGTGAACTTATTTTCTCAAACTATTCTTCGTTTATGTAATGTAAAGTGTTCTTCTCTAAGTCACCTCTGTAGTATGGGATTAGCCCTTGCGTTAGCGGCCCAGAGCCAGATTAGGTTTTAAAAACAAAGTGTATTAGGAGTGCAAGATCGCCTCCTCTCAAATTGTTATTTTAGAGGTCATGTAATCAACCTTCTTTTCATGTAATAGACCTCAGTAGGTTGGGTATTTTACCCCTGTGAATACGTCCTTAGAGGACATCTTGAAGGTAGAGTTTGGTGTGGCCTTGTGATAGGCTTACAATTTTGAGAGCGGATCGCTCTTTGAAATTTGTTTCTGTATGCCTCGTGCAGGCTTTATGTGTAATGTTTGGAGCCAGTGCTCCTGGGCATGAATGGGGTTTTCTGCCCCTTGGCTAAAATTTTTTTGGAGTAAGGCGGGGCTGATTGCCCAAGAGTTATGAAGTAAGGGCACTGAGCCCGAATCCAGTAATATTGTACCTACATTTTTGCTACTCTGTACCTGTTATGATTGTTATCTCTTGTTTTTGGAAAAGAAAATATAACCTAGTTAAATTTTAAATTAATTTTACATTGCACGTTAATTCCGTAGCTTGAAACCCATTCACACCCGCACCTTCTTTAACCTCTACCTACCACGGATATGTCCGTAACAATTATTATTATTATTATTATTATTATTATTATTATTATTATTATTATTATTACTATTGTTCCGAGGTATCTGTAGAACAGCAGAGGTGAAAGAAGGTGCGGGCTGGAATAGGTCTCAACTACCAAATTAAAGTTAATTTAAAACTTTAACAAAGTTTATATTTTCTTTTCAAAATCAACAAATAACAAAGTATAACAGGTACCAAGTAGCAGATTAACAAATTAAGAAATTACAGATTACAGTTCGTTACAAGTTTTGGGCTTCGTGCCCCACAATTACAATCCTTGAGCTATGAGCCCAACTTTACCAATGTACCCAGTTCACACAAAGGGGAAGAAAACCCCAATAATGCCAAGGAGCACTTGCTCCCAATTACCATGTTAAGCCTCCTAGAGGTACGTTTCACACACAAGAAAGAGCAGATGCGCTCTCAAAGTCTTCAAGCCTATTTAAGAGGCCATAAACTGACTTTACACTAACTGCCCTCAAGGCACACATACAGTGAAACAGGGGTATCTAATACCCAATCTACTGGGCTTTCGCAGGAAGGAAAACAAAACGGGTTAAGTAAATGGCCCAAAATACAAAATTGAATGGAGGCGATAACTTGCACTCCTACACAAAGTTTTTGTCTAAAACCTATGTGGCGCTAGGCCGATCATACAGGGGCTAATCCCAAGCTAGGGAAGTGACACGTATGTGAAAACTTACTACATTAAAGAAGAGAAGAACGGTTATGAAAACGTAGTCACCTCCTTTTCAAAATGAAGGGGAGTTCGAGAGGGTGAAGCACTCTCTATCCCCGCTTTACAGTTCAAGAAATAGTAGTTTTTACATAGATAGAAAAAGGGAATTACATTTTAAGGAAGATGGATTACATTTTAAAGGTTTCGAACCTTCTCCGAGAGTAAAACTGCTGAGCTAGCAAGAAATAAAGATGTTAACAGGCCATTACCTTGTTGAAGAACTTCTGCTTGAAGAAAGAGGCGCTTCCCACCCCCTGCTACATATTCACACACTAAGAGAGATGTTACTGAAGTGGCCCCGAGACCAGAAAATCAGCAGTTTTTATACCCTCGTGGAAAGTTAGAGACCTTTCATGAATGATAACAACCCGCCCACAAACTTTTATTGGATAACAGCAAAAACTAATACACAAGACGAGGAAGAAACACCTTATTGGTGGAAAATTAATTACAGCAATTCTTGATTGGCTACATTCAAAACAGGTGGAAAGAAAGGATTTATATTGCCAACCCACAAACCACAGAACAAAATTTAGTAAAACCAAAGCTTAGGAATACAAAATTTCTTCAGGAGAGTACATTCCTTTACACCGGAGTGCGTTATCATAGTTTTGGTAGACACATCTGTTAGAGAATCTCCAAACTTCTTGATACGGAGCAAACAAACACAAATCGAAATAGATACAGTTCAGAACACTTCAAAATTACCAAATTTACAATAGTGACATCTTCCGAGAAACCGTTGAGTAAATACAGTTTGTTAAAGTTCAGGCTTTCTCTTGTAGAGGAGTTTCAACTGGCGCAATATTTGAACTAGCGGCGTGGAGGTGTACCGCCCGGTACAACTATTATTATTATTACGTTAAACGTCCATTCTAACTGGTGAAGGTCTCAACAGACACCAGCGTGTTAGAATTGTGTCTCGAAGGAATTCTCGAACGTGTTAGATGCCAACGGCACGCCATTGTCGCTCTTAAACACCGTCAAATATCATCGATCCCAGCTATGATCAAACCCGTGATTTTTAGAAAAGGACAAGGACCAACCGACTGTGACAGTAGGGTCTACTTTGCACGAAACTTTGTGAAGATTTTAAATTTCTTCCATTAGTGAGGAATTTAAGTAAAAGCCCAAGGTCATTTATGTTTTTCGTTCCAGTAGGTGGATTAATAACGTTATTGTTTTGCATCCCGATAATTAGTTTTACTGTTTTCAGAGATGCCGAGGTGACCGAATTTTCGTGTCGATGAATCTACCAGTACAAGGCTGGCGTATTTCAGCTCCTTCAAATTCCACCGGACAGAGCCGGGATCAAACCCACAAACTGGGGGTCAAAAATTCGGTGTTCTACTGCATGAGCCATTCAGCCCGACAGTAGATGAATTGATTGACGACATTTAATGTGATGTTAAACTTCCAAGTCCATATAATAATAATCTTTCTTCTTTTCCTTCAAGGTTTGTTCCTTCTGGTGGTGAGGTCCACTATAATAATAATAATAATAATAATAATAATAATAATAATAATAATAATAAAATACGAGTGTTCATTAAGCGCATAAAGGCCTTGACTTATCAAGATGACTACTGCCCAGCCAAATGGTCTGCAGGTATTGCATTTCCATGTGGTCAACGTAAACACATCCTCAGCTGTATTTCTCGACCCATAAAATAATTCGTAATTTCAATTATTCAACTTCCAGAAGTCCTTACGTCACAATGGCAGAACAATGTGAAATTGATCCCATACAGTCGGAGACAGTCATTCGCAATTAAACTTCCTGAGACATCGTGAAGATATAAAATAAACCATATCAAAAGTCGGAAGTTGTGATTTTATAGAAATTAGGGGGGGGGGGGGAGGCGTTGTGAAAAAGTTACCAATTTTTAAACTGCAATGTATTTTGTTACTTTTATCAATAAACAGAGTCGTGAATGTGACAGCATTGTCGCGAGTGAAAAAAAGAAACAGATGAAAAATTTATTATATTATATACTAAGATTGCAAATAAATATGGCTTGTTCCCAAATAGCATTTCCATCCGCCGAAATTTTCAGTATTTGTTAAAATCATTTTTAGGGATACGAACCTAATTTATTGTTCACTTATTGAATACACAAAATAAAAACCTACACAGTCATTTTGAAGTGCCAAATATTACATGTAAACCACACAATTGTCATGAGCAATGGCTTCATTTCAATAAGCTTCAGGAACACAATTGGAATCACATCTCACAGCCAAAGCAAACCTATGGTAATAATACCAAGTTTGCATATAGCCAGTATTTAAAAACTATTGCTATGAAATATTTAACAAAAAAAATCTCAATATGAAGCAAGCTACAATTAACATCAATTTTCAAAACTTGCATAATTTAATACACAACAGAAGGCTAAGCAATGCATGTAATACTATTTAAATATATTGCAGTCTTCAGTATAAGAGTATTCTGCACTTATAATGCAATTTCTACAAGTACTACATTATCCAGATTAATTTTGATATGACGATGACTTCCAAGTAAGTTTCTCCTTGCTAGTAATCCTGAGTATTGCTACAGATAAAAATCTGAATACTAGAACAGCTGCTTAGCAAGACATCACATTCTAGCTGAAAACTGGGCAGTAAAATTATTGTACATAAATCTTTGGTCTCAATCATAGAATGATATTTCAGAAAATATTTACTCCATACCAGTTTATTAAAAATCTATCACAGCAAGGAATACTTCTTGTAGACTTATTAGCATGATGTAGCATTGATAGTAAGTAACTTGACTGATAGAGTCCATTACAATGGTAGAGAACTAACAAGGGTTAGTCACTCAAATATTTGGGAGTCATATTCCAAACCAGAGGTGATGTTTTCACAAAACACACAGAGAATAGGACAATCTTGGCATTTAAAGCAATGAAGAACGAAATCAAAGATTTACGTAAGATGTCAGTTAAAGCAGCGGCACAGCTCTTCAATATTAAAGTTGTGCCTATAATCACCTATGGTCTACAACTCGTCTGGGAATACCTAAACATTAATAGTCTACGACGAATAGAGAAAGTCAAAGCCGCACACTTAAAGAGAGCTCTGGGGCTTTCGAAGTATACACTATCTCGACTTGTGTAAGTTCTGACGAGGGAATCATTCCTGATCGAAGAGCTACGCTTCAAGATGTCACTACCATCCACGACAAATTACGATCGACTACTTACGGAACTGAAGCAGAAAAGAGAAGACATTTGGTTAGATTTCTATGCAACGGATGCTATGACAACGCGGGGATGGATGGAAGCGAACTACGAATTAAGACATATTGTAATTAGATTGGCTGTTCATGGTTTTCACTTTAAGTTTTGCAGAACCAAAACATTTCGTGAACCTGAATTCGGATGCATGTGTAAATTGTGCGATCGTGAATGTGATAGATACCATGTCTTAACATGTTCTAATAGAGGGAAATCGTTTATTAAGTTCTGTTCAGAAGAATGTGACCTAAGTGGCTTGGAAATGTTAAAATTAATGTTCTTACTTATATGGCCATTTGGCTGCAATAAAACTATTATTAATTTATTTTTCAAATTGCTTCGAAAACAAAGTTTAATCCAATTCCATAAAAAAACACCCTTACCTACTTTTTTTTTGCTAGGGGCTTTACGTCGCACCGACACAGATAGGTCTTACGGCGACGATGGGATAGGAAAGGCCTAGGAGTTGGAAGGAAGCGGCCGTGGCCTTAATTAAGGTACAGCCCCAGCATTTGCCTGGTGTGAAAATGGGAAACCACGGAAAACCATCTTCAGGGCTGCCGATAGTGGGATTCGAACCTACTATCTCCCGGATGCAAGCTCACAGCCGCGCGCCTCTACGCGCACGGCCAACTCGCCCGGTTTACCTACTTTTAGTCTGGTTTCCAACACATAGACACTATATTGGTTGCAGTAACCCTCTTACTATAATATGTACGGTTATGTGGACCAGAATAAAAGAGCATTAATTTGCACTGAAGCATATAGTACGGAAGTTGTTGAGGTGTACATATTTGCGTACTTTCTTGAAATACTCTAGAAGACTCACTGACTCTACTACAGTAGGTTCTTCTCTGTGGTATACTGTTCAGTTCAGTAATCTTCCAATGACCGAGCGAGTTGGCCGTGGAGTTAGGATCGCGTAGCTAGGAGTTTGCATTCGAGAGATGGAGAGTTCGAATTCCACCGTCGGCTGTCCTGAAGATGGTTTTCTGTGGTTTTCCGTTTTCACATCAGAAATGTACCTTAATTACGGATACGGCCACTACCTTCCCAATCCTAGTTCTTTCCCATCCTTGCGTCGCCGAGGAACTTCGATGTGCAGATGCGATGTTAAACCACTATCAAAAAGAAGAAAACAACAATGATTCAACGTTTCTATTAACAACACTCATTATCATTGTTTAATTGTTGAGTGGAAGGTGTACTAATGTTTATAACGCACAATGAACTAATAACCTAATGACACTTCTTGTTGTAGGTGGCTGCTTATCGAGCGTACGGGGGAGATGATCCTGCGAGCGCCCTGTTTCATCATCTAGTGAGTTGCACTGGTCCATCCAAGTATTGAAGTCTGTTCAGTTAACTTGCAGGATGACTTACTTGTTCAGTTGTTCAGATTACAGTCGTCGATTCATGAGAATTTTGAGATTTGAGTCATAACTGTGATAGAGGTAACTTTGCAGTGATATTGAAATGCGTACCATTTATCATTGAAACCACAGTGACATAACTTGCTCAATCATTTAGCAAGTATTTAGGATATTAGAAGGACAAAGTATGATCTAAAACAATGGGTGCTGAGTCAGCATTTTCCCACGAAGTCATTGACCCCTAGTAGTGTACCTATGGCGGTTCGTACCCGGGTTCAATGACCTCTCGGTTAGGTTAAGACGCGGAATAACGTCATAACTCCGCGTACGAGAACAAGCCTAACCTCACAGACCCCATTGGAGGGGCCTAATTGGTCAGGGATTGATCTGGGTTTTTTTACCCCTAAGTGATTATGCAGTCATACCCATACGTACGAGGCAATGCTAACCTCACTGGCAAACCTGGAGTGTTTTGTACGCTAAGTGAGGTTACGACGTCATACCCTGACGTACAAGGGCAATGCTAACCTCACGGGTCACTTTGGAGGAAACGAATCGGACGGCCCCCCTTAGAGGAGCCGAGTCGGAAAGGTCAGGGACCCCTTTGGAGGAGCTGAATCGATCGGGCGCCCATGGAGGAGCCACAAATCGGTTAGGTGACATGCAGATGAGGTTAAGGTGTCATTATGACGTGTTAATATAACCTTGCGCACGAACGCTACCCTAACCTCACACACAGGCTCCCTTTAGAGGAGTCCAATCGGTTAGGTGACTTGTAGTTGAGGTTATGACGTGTTAACCTAACCTCGCTATGAGGAACGCTAATTTAACCTCAGACGGGTTCCCTTTGGAGGAGCCGAACTAGTGAGGTGATTTGTAGGTGTGGTTAACACGTGCGTTAACTTAACCTTGGCCACGAACGGTAATCTAACGTTATTTTGCTAGTTGCTTTACGTCGCACGGACACAGATAGGTCTTATGGCGACGATAATCTAACCTCACACAGGCTCTTTGTCGTCTGCCACTTGGAGTAGTTGACGGAGCTGTGACGTAATAAGCGCGGGCGATTTTAAAATGCATGCTTATCTTTGTATAACGGAAGGCGCAGGGCTTCTTATGACAGAGCTGTGACGTCATAACGTGACAAATGACTATCGGATCCCTCTAGAAGCATATCAGTGCACTCTCACGGTGACTTCGTGAGTTACTGTAATCAAAAGACTATCAGATCCCGCTAGACACAACAGTGCACTCTCGCCGCGACTTCGTGAAATACCGTAAACAAATGACTATTCTATCCCGCTAGAGATATAACAGGGGGAATAGCTAGTGCGCATATGCGCATGTACATCAGCTTGAGGTACACTCTGACGGTGAGTTTGCAAGTTACTGTAAAACGGATTACTCACGCACTCTGTTAGCCGTGGGAGAAAGTAGGATTGCAGGGGGTGGAAACTATCTGAGAAAATGACAAGCAGTTCTCCATCCTACGGATAGGTGTCGCATGCATGTATGCATGACGGATGATATAGGCGAAAAATTCAAACTCTTGTATGTATGTTTTTAGAAGCAAGGGGATACTGCGAGGTCGACATCGAAAAGAACAAGAGGTGACTAAGGGAGGTTGGATAGGAGCGTGTTAAGAGCCGAACAACGGTTGTGATAAAAAGAGAACTAGAAGTTCTTCAGCCTACATTTTCATAAAAATAAAATGGCGACGACCAGAAAAACATTTGATATGTGTGAGGAGGAAAAGGGAATGCAATAGGTACGGCATTTTAAATTTAATGAAATATTTATTGTGTAATTATTTACAAAATTAAACAAACTATTCCCAGTTATGCTACAGTCTTTGTTATGCTGCCGACAAGTTTGCTCTACTCCTTAGCATCTTACTGTGAAGCGGTAGCATGCTTCCAAAATTGTTATGCCCCCTGCAACATTAAAATTAAACAAAACATTTATTGTTTATGAAATTAAGTTTTCGAAATATGTTATACTACGCATGTTATGCCTTGCAAAGAGTTGATGCAGTACTTAGCTTGGCGCCATCTATATGCTTACTTCCTCTCTGACTCATTATCAGGTACTGTAAAGAAGGAGAAACTTTCATACATACATTGTCTACAGTTTACAATCTTCGGATTAGGTCCATCGCAATCGCATTCCATATGATTTTCACTTTGATGCTTGTAATCTCGTCGACGGCGTCTGCATGAAGCTACATCGATTGACATCTTACTGTGGAGAGGAAGGATGTCCCAAAAAACATCTTCGGAAGGAGCAGCGTACGTAGATAAGAATCCTGGTGGTAAACACTGAATCAGATGTTTTGACAACTGACCTAAAGTTCTATGTTTATGCACATTCACAGTTTTGTTTGTTATCAAGACGATTGTCTGTAAACGTGTAGACTTTTTCTCATTCCCATTCCATAGTGTGCGGTGTAGAAGCACACACTAATGATCATGATGAAGGGCTATCCTTATTTATAGCGTTGTAACAATATTCATTAGTGGATGGTAAGTGTCATCACGCATATGAATAATAACAATAGGCTGTTGTGTTAGCAGGAATATTTGCTGATGTTTCAAATTCTAAACGAATATCGACAGGAGATTCTTTTATAGATTCTTCATGATAATATCAGTCTATAATTACAATCGGTGCTTTACTTTTAAATTCTTCAAGCAAAAGTAGCGTACGACCTTCTTTCTGATAATACGAAGATTGTAATTTACAAAACCTACCATAGAGCAACCTAAACGTATTTTTCCCAAAATTAATGCCAATGTTTTCTTAGGAATGCATAATTCCGCTGAGATATAGTCTAATATTTCTTAATTTACAGTTATCAAACTATGAACTATCTTTTTCATGGTTGAATTTACGATGGGTTTGAAATCCACAAGTAATATACAAAGGCTCTTCAGTAAAACGTGACGTTTTAACATCCCAGCTATGCTTGTTTGTAGGTGGTAATACAGGATACTCATGCAGCTCCCAACTTTCAAAACGTATAGGTAATGGTGTGTCATTTTCGACAATCTTGAGCAATCGATGCTTTTCTCGATCAGATAATGTTACACGAGGAATCCTCCTCAATGTACGATGGAGAGTAATTTTCGAGTCTACTGGTGATTCTGCTGCTTTAAGAGAATTGTAATCACTTCGATCACGGATCATAATATTAACTCTTGTTTTGCGTTGATTATAATACGTCTAAAATCATCAACAAAGCTGAGAATATGTTTTAATGATGACATACCAGAAAGAGTACCGTGCTGATTAATCATCCAGTTGTTCATAGTTTTTGGACACCATCCTGCCATCCGTAAATGATTACTATCTTCCTCACTATAAGAAGCTTACAGTTTCATTGCACTTGTAATGCCAACATTATTCGATCTACCTATTTACACATTATTTATTTCATGACGCCCTTCAGAAAAGAGAAAAGCTAGACCATGGTTGTTTAGTTGAGATTTGCTTGGTGCAGTTCCATCTGACTTATCTAGGCGTCCTGAAATATAGAGGTAGCTATCATGCGGTAGGGTGTATACATCTTGCTGATTAATGAAAAAGCGAATTTCATCATTGTTATTCAGTCCAAACGTGGAAGGTTGATAAGAATGAAGCTCACTTCGTACTACACCTTCATGAGTTTCTACTGTGTTCATAACGCCTAGTATTTTTTCCATTTTGTGGTAGTAGCGTATAACCTATGTCTTGGAGAATCTGCTTAAGGCCATCTGTTAACTCGTTGCGACTTCGCAAACATGTAGTATGTCTCCGGAATGTACACTGTGTTTTATAGACTTTTTCATACTGGTTTAAGATTAAGTTTGTAAGCTACGTACGTGTGTCGATCTAAATTAATGTGTTGATTATGTTTATTCACAAGCCTAAGAGTGATGTTACTAATGAGTCATACGGGCACAGGATGATAAATAAGTACTTACGGTTTCTCACAAGTAGTATAACCACTTTCCTCTGTAATAATTAAGTACTACAAGACGTGTGAAGGTTTTTGATAACTGTACAGGTCTGTAAAAATTTTACAAATAATGGTTACATGATGATCATCGAAGACTGTTATAAGTTGATCAGACTCATAACGTACGTTCGGTATGAGCTCTCTTGGTGAAAATCCAAGCAATGGTCCAATCGAATCAGGCTGTGATTTGAAGTCAATATTGAATGAAGGCTGAATAACACATTTATGTGTGATGTTTCTCACAGTAACTGAGAACTTGTAATTGTTATTACTAAAACTCTCATCACTAAAGTGTTCAATTAACGTACTTTCAATGTAGTCATGAATATCGTCTACTGAATAACTGCCTGACGGTAGCGTTAGCACATACTCATCGTAATAGAACTTGTTTACGCCATCACGCACATTATAGATTTTCTTGTAGCTTTCAAACGACACAGTCCAAGACTATGTGGCTGATGACAGAGTTCGGTCGGTGGGTTAAAGTAGACGGTTGTTTCAGGTCCTTCTCCGCGTACAGCAAACATTCTTACACCGTTGGTCATCACGTGCACACTAATTCTCTTTGTCTACTGTCTGGGTTTGATATAAGAACATAATACATAATCGCCCGCACATGCGTGTATTGAATATTTCACACGGTTTTTAGTGTAAACAATGTCTGCACTGCTTCCAAAATAACGTATGAGCTCAAATGGAGGAGGTATGTCTCCACAGCTATCGAAATACCATACTTTAGGTTTACGTTTTACATAGGCTACATAATGAGTTACAGGTCCGCGACATTTGTCTAAGTTAATTCCAGCACTCTCACGTTCACGTGGGCATACTGGTAGTTGATCGCGCATGTACACACCACAAAAATAATGAATTCATAGTTGTTTAGCAAACGTAATAATTTCTTCATGGGTTAGAGGTCGATGTGGCAGTGCATTCAGTAGATGTTTTTTGGTGATATGTAGATGCCAAGCCCTTTTTTGTATGTCGCTAGCGTCATGTGCAAGATTTTGCCTCGTAATGCAATTGCCTTCAATGTTTTTTCAACTGTTGCTTCGCTTCTTCTAAAGCCCTAACAGTTCTTGATACAGCACTAGCACTACCCATCAAAGACCCTAAAGCTGCTGGTAAAGCAAACAGTGCAGGAAGAAATCCTCCTCGTTTTGGTACAGGAATAATTCGTGCACGTATACAAAACATTTCTCTACTCTTTGGAGAAATTCTCGCTCTTGCTGCGCGTAGTGCCTCAGTAATGGCTACTCGCGGATTGTATTCCCCTCGAGTAGCTTTTCGCTCAGCGTTTACATCTGAATCCTGAAGAACAAGAAGAGAAGTAGGATGAGGAAGAGAAGTAGGATAGGGATGAAGAAGAGGATGTGGAAGAACTTAACGATACTTCACCATCTAAGCGAGTTAATTTTTTAACTACAGATGTTGTTGCTGAAATTCTACTACATCAACACAAGATCTACCTTCTTTGTCTGAGGTTATGATCATACCAGAGTATCGTAATCAGTTTAAGGCTTTTATTTAAAATACCTATGGATCTCTCTTTGCTCCTTATATAGAAAAACTCTTTACGGGACAAACTGACACATCCTACGGTATTCGCTATGAAGACGACTGTTTCCGGATAGGTAATGTAAATGTTAAGATTAATGGCAACAGTCTCATCGTAAAAGGTGTTACTTATAAACATACAAAAGGTATCTTCGAACTTCTTTTTTCACGAATACCTGACAAGGGTATAATTTCGCAAGATAACATTAAAAAATATAAAGCAGTACTTTTTGCTACTGACGCAACACTACGTAATTACAAGAGGACAGATGCTATAAATGCAAATAGGAGTCGCAATTATCGAGAGTTTGTTTCTAAGCTGTTTCCTTCACATCAACTGACTGCACGCTGTCTTAATGTTATCTATAATACTTTGTTGCCGTATGTAGACGTAAGGTACTGGAATGACCCTTACTCGTTGAACGTTTACAATTGCTAAGAGCTTCGCAAGATGCTGGTCACACCAGTCACGAATCAGAAATTCTAGAAACAGAGAGAGAATTATGTCGTGCGGGTATTATTCAGTAATGACTCGTCAAGATAAGACCTCACCCGTAAAGATAAGCATCGCACACGAGTTACATAAACCAGCTCGTCGAACCTACTATCGCAAACGCGTTATTACACGCGGAAAAGATGATCACTTGCAAGCAGACTTAGTAGAAATGATTCCATATGCCTCTAGCAATAAGGGGTATAAGTATCTACTTACTGTAATCGATGTGTACTCTACGTTTACTTTTGCACAACCTGTGCGTTCTAAACCAGCAGCTCAAGTCAAACACGCATTTAAACATAATATTGAATAATCAAAACGCAGCCCAAGGCTTCTTCAAACCGACCAAGGTTAAGAATTTTACAACAAGGATTATTCTTCTTACCTCAATTTATTTGGCATTCATCCCTACTCTACGTACAGCAATCTCTAGGCAAGTGTTGTAGAACGCTTTAATCGTACACTCAAAACAATAATGGGGCGAGAATTTGCAGCAAAAGGTTCTAGTCGTTGGATTGCACTGCTACCTAGACCCGTGTCTACCTACAACGATACACCTCATCGCACTATGAGCAAAAAGCCACGTCTTGTTACTGAGAAAACACCGCGCAAAGATGCTGTTCATCCTGTAATCCATACGGCTGATCCGCGTCGCCATCGATTTAAAGTAGGTGATTTCGTTCGCATCAGCAAACACAAGTCTATCATTACAAAAGGATTCACACCTAACTTTAGCACAGAAATTTTTCAAATCAGGAATGTTAAGCTTACTAATCCAGTTACGTATTTGCTTCGTGATCTTTCAGGATACCCTATTGTGGAGGATTCTACATCGAAGAACTGCAGAAAACAAAATATTCTGATCAATACTTAATCGAACGCGTTATTCGACGTTGTGGAAATAAACTGTATGTCAAATGGCTTGGTTTTAATAACAATTCCAATTCATGGATTAATAAAGGGGTTATACTTTAAAACTTGATTTTGTTATTCTAGGACCTCTACCTCTCCTTTCTTCTACTGCATAAGACAAATTTAAACTTGAAAGTCATCATTATTACTACTAGATAGTTTACGGCGTGGTGTAGGATAGGATACAATTTTAAAAAATCAAGCAACACCTTCATTATATTTCACAAATCGTATTTATTTTAGTATATGGGTATGTATACATTTTTATTTCTTCAAGTAAATCTTCCTGTACTTTCTTCCATAGCTTATTTCTGCTGTATTCGCTATTTAATGCCATCACCCAGTAACAGTTTTCCTTTCATTGCACCGGCAACAAGTGCTGCTATCTTTTTCGCAACTGTAGCATTAGGTGACGTCACACGCTGCATAGCTTTACGGAGCAGATTTTCATCAGCTTCACGTCTTAGTTCAGGTTTGTTTTGGCGATAAGCAATGTCATGCTCTTTGCAGGCAGCATCTAACGTATTAATACCAGAATTACCGCGTGCCAAGCGGACGTTAAGTCGAGTTCCAGGGCCAGAGTACTGGTAACTAGGAGGATGAATCTCAAAAGGAAGAAGATCAATCACCTTATTGATGAGTCCATGCCCAGCATGCTTCCTCATTTTTCTCCAAGCACGTTTCTTCACCTTTTTCTGGGGCAGCTTGCTTACTCTTTTCGCAGCCATGATAAATGTTTATGAGCGAAGGCAACTCGTTATTTTTATGTCCGTGATACAGTTTAATGAGTTGACATGTACGGCACTGTCTCATTGAAGGTCTCTTCGCTAAACTCAGTTGTACATGATGTATATTACACGTTTGAAGCTCTGACAAAACGGGAACTTGAGTCCACTCACGAGGCACCTTATCCCAGATCTTCTTTGCAGCATTCGCAGCTACATTGAACAAAAAATGCATTTGGTAATTCCAATATTCTTCAGTAAAAGTGTTTAGTGTCTTTTTGCAAACATAAAACTTTACGATTGCCCTTTCAACTGCGTTACACTTAGTATCAGATAGAAATGACATGATGTCTTTACTCTACAAATGTTTATTTCAAACTGTCGTCATTTCAACTCTGCAATTTACATATGTTTTTCACCTCCCGGCATGCACTGTGACACAGCGAATCAAAGAGCATGCACGCATAGCGTGAAGACTGTTTAAATGTTTCTCCACTTTGCTCCATGAGAAGAGTTTTAAATGATGGAAATCCTAATTCATGCATTTGGATAATTTAACATGTTGAATCTAGATACTCACTCAACCATTCCTTCTTTTCACAACCCTAAAAAAACAAGATCTGCTCTTGACAAATGAGTGTCCATGATCATGACTAGAAAGCGATGAGGTATTCCTTATTTTCCCACAGTAGACCTAAGTATTTTTCTAACCATTGTGTCTGCTTTTTGTCTTCAACTGTTTGCAAACAGTAAAGGAAAGGTGGACTAAATACTAAACGGACGAGTTTTGGCGCCCACAACACAGTGCAATGCAACACAGCCACCTGTTTGATCACAAATTATGTTCCCGTTCACTTTAAAGCCTTGTACATCAACTATTGATGTTCTTGTCATAATGGAATAAAAGCGTTCTACTCTCCATCGCCGTATCTTAAAGACTAAAGACGATATTCTCACTTACTGGATATATAATGTTTTTAGCTTACTAAACAAGTCTAAACATTTATAATCATGTTGACGTGATCGCTGCATGTTAAAACAGCGTGACCTTAGTATGATACATGCTTAGTCCCGCCATTATTATTATTATTATTATTATTATTATTATTATTATTATTATTATTATTATTACTATAGAACTCTTACGACAGGCAGGGGATACCATGTGTGTATTCTACCGCCCCCACCCACAGGGGTAAGTGCTGACTGAACAAATTTTTCCTTTTGCATCACGCGAGCCGAACATGTCCTCGGACACTCCCGGCACTAAAAGGCATACGATAAATAAATAAATAAATAAATAAATAAATAAATAAATAAATAAATAAATAAATAAATAAATAAATAAATAAATAAATAAATAAATAAATAAATAAATCTCAACATCATTCTCAATATTCGCATGATCGCGATTCGATTGCGATTGGCGGGGCCACTCTAAACTGGTACCGCGAGAGGTAAGGCGGATGGGGGAACCACCATCGAAAGTCACGCGTTTTGTTACGTCACATCCAGGCATCACCGGCAGGGGCATTGTATTTTCTGCCAGTTTGTGTTTTGGGATTGCAGTATATAGAATGGCCGGGAAATGCGTGAAATATTAAGGATTTCAAATTTTACCGTCCTATTTTCGTCATTACACACATTTCTTGGGCATTCTGTGAAAAGCTTGACTTCGCACATTGCTGGAAACATGCACAACACATCCAGGACAGTTGAATACATTTCATCTTAACGTCACACCATGCGCATATCATACCGAAACCTACCATGGATGCATAACTACCAGGAATTCGAATATAAATTACGAAAACTTTGAAGTCCCATAACTCGTGTCCCGAAACACTCCGAAAAGAAGCACTAAACCGGTGTTCATTTCAAAACATTAGCAGTACAGTGGCAAAGTTTCACTGTAATCCCACATTTCCACAGGAGACAGCTTCCTGGTTGGGTATTAAAATACACTTCAATTGAAGTACTGCACTTGATGTTAATATTGTACTTGTTCATTTCTCCTAGACCGGGCGAGTTGGCCGTGCGGTTAGGAGCGCGCAGCTGTGAGCTTGCATCCGGGAGATAGTGGGTTTGAACTCCACTGTCGGCAGCCCTGAAGATGGTTTTCCGCGGTTTCCCATTTTCACACCAGGCAAATGCTGGAGCTGTACCTTAATTAAGGCCATGATCGCTTCCTCCCCATTCCTAGGCCTTTCCTATCCCATCGTCGCTATAAGACCTATCTGTGTCGGTGCGACGTAAAGAAAAGTGTTCATTTCTTCTATATTCGTTAAAATCTAAACTTGCCTGTCATTACAATGAAACATCGTTTCTTCTGTAAGCCTCATTTAAACATTCTTGCTACCCTAGGCATAGGAAATAGCGCTGAGCTAACAACCTGCATAGTTAACTATCATTTCTTCAGTCAGATGATGGCTACTTTTATGTAATATCGCATTCCCTCTATTAAAGTTTTACTGCTGGTCACACTATTCTTGAAGATAATTGTACTGCTTTCCTCATTTCGAGGGACACTGGAACACTTCACCTCCCTATATTCACCCGTGGTGCAGATTACCGAAAGTTAATAAAACCTTCAGGCAAATTGTAACTCTTCCCAATCTCGTGATAAATTTATAGGTATACAATACCAAAGGGTGGTAATTTCCCGCAAACTGAAGATTAGGTGTGATAACGATATATGCATTTCCACAACATAATAGGTTCCCACAATGAAATCTACGAGGTCAACGATAATTTCGCGTACTACTTGCTCCTATTATAATGTACGGGTCAAAATATGCAAAGACAGAGTTTCCCACTTCATCTAGACTTGGGACTGGCAACTAGATTACATTGGTAAGTGTTGTTTAAAACGTTGTCTTTTAGTTTCAAATACATTTCTTCTGGTTTATTAGTCTGCTGTTTTTGTTACGCGTTGTCCATGTGGCAAACTTTTAAAACAGGTAGTTTTTTTAAATTAAAAACTTAAATCTAATGAGTAATTACATACTGTGTTGAAATAACTCTGTTACACCTTATGTTGGTTAGATAAAGGGTGCATTGACAGTACCGAACACAAGTATAGGTAAATCCAATATAACCAAGAATACTGTCTGCAAATTAAAGGTGGCCGAAGACAAGTAACGGTAACTCCGTTGGAGCCAACATTCCTCCCATTCATTCATCTCCTTTCCCCTACGGTTTATGGGAATTTACGTATCCCATTCAAGAACCTTTAAAGAGGACCGTCACTTTGTAGGAACTCAAAAATCCGATCTCAAGAGATTACTATCCATCTATCTATCTATCTATCTATCTATCTATCTATCTATCTAGACCCTATAATAACATGTCCTGACTGACTGACTGACTGACTGACTGACTGACTGACTGACTGACTGACTGACTGACTGACTGACTGACTGACTGACTGACTGACTGACTGACTGACTGACTGACTGACTGACTGACTGACTGACTGACTGACTGACTGACTGACTGACTGACTGACTGACTGACTGACTGACTGACTGACTGACTGACTGACTGACTGACTGACTGACTGACTGACTGACTGACTGACTGACTGACTGACTGACTGACTGACTGACTGACTGACTGACTGACTGACTGACTGACTGACTGACTGACTGACTGACTGACTGACTGACTGACTGACTGACTGACTGACTGACTGACTGACTGACTGACTGACTGACTGACTGACTGACTGACTGACTGACTGACTGACTGACTGACTGACTGACTGACTGACTGACTGACTGACTGACTGACTGACTGACTGACTGACTGACTGACTGACTGACTGACTGACTGACTGACTGACTGACTGACTGACTGACTGACTGACTGACTGACTGACTGACTGACTGACTGACTGACTGACTGACTGACTGACTGACTGACTGACTGACTGACTGACTGACTGACTGACTGACTGACTGACTGACTGACTGACTGACTGACTGACTGACTGACTGACTGACTGACTGACTGACTGACTGACTGACTGACTGACTGACTGACTGACTGACTGACTGACTGACTGACTGACTGACTGACTGACTGACTGACTGACTGACTGACTGACTGACTGACTGACTGACTGACTGACTGACTGACTGACTGACTGACTGACTGACTGACTGACTGACTGACTGACTGACTGACTGACTGACTGACTGACTGACTGACTGACTGACTGACTGACTGACTGACTGACTGACTGACTGACTGACTGACTGACTGACTGACTGACTGACTGACTGACTGACTGACTGACTGACTGACTGACTGACTGACTGACTGACTGACTGACTGACTGACTGACTGACTGACTGACTGACTGACTGACTGACTGACTGACTGACTGACTGACTGACTGACTGACTGACTGACTGACTGACTGACTGACTGACTGACTGACTGACTGACTGACTGACTGACTGACTGACTGACTGACTGACTGACTGACTGACTGACTGACTGACTGACTGACTGACTGACTGACTGACTGACTGACTGACTGACTGACTGACTGACTGACTGACTGACTGACTGACTGACTGACTGACTGACTGACTGACTGACTGACTGACTGACTGACTGACTGACTGACTGACTGACTGACTGACTGACTGACTGACTGACTGACTGACTGACTGACTGACTGACTGACTGACTGACTGACTGACTGACTGACTGACTGACTGACTGACTGACTGACTGACTGACTGACTGACTGACTGACTGACTGACTGACTGACTGACTGACTGACTGACTGACTGACTGACTGACTGACTGACTGACTGACTGACTGACTGACTGACTGACTGACTGACTGACTGACTGACTGACTGACTGACTGACTGACTGACTGACTGACTGACTGACTGACTGACTGACTGACTGACTGACTGACTGACTGACTGACTGACTGACTGACTGACTGACTGACTGACTGACTGACTGACTGACTGACTGACTGACTGACTGACTGACTGACTGACTGACTGACTGACTGACTGACTGACTGACTGACTGACTGACTGACTGACTGACTGACTGACTGACTGACTGACTGACTGACTGACTGACTGACTGACTGACTGACTGACTGACTGACTGACTGACTGACTGACTGACTGACTGACTGACTGACTGACTGACTGACTGACTGACTGACTGACTGACTGACTGACTGACTGACTGACTGACTGACTGACTGACTGACTGACTGACTGACTGACTGACTGACTGACTGACTGACTGACTGACTGACTGACTGACTGACTGACTGACTGACTGACTGACTGACTGACTGACTGACTGACTGACTGACTGACTGACTGACTGACTGACTGACTGACTGACTGACTGACTGACTGACTGACTGACTGACTGACTGACTGACTGACTGACTGACTGACTGACTGACTGACTGACTGACTGACTGACTGACTGACTGACTGACTGACTGACTGACTGACTGACTGACTGACTGACTGACTGACTGACTGACTGACTGACTGACTGACTGACTGACTGACTGACTGACTGACTGACTGACTGACTGACTGACTGACTGACTGACTGACTGACTGACTGACTGACTGACTGACTGACTGACTGACTGACTGACTGACTGACTGACTGACTGACTGACTGACTGACTGACTGACTGACTGACTGACTGACTGACTGACTGACTGACTGACTGACTGACTGACTGACTGACTGACTGACTGACTGACTGACTGACTGACTGACTGACTGACTGACTGACTGACTGACTGACTGACTGACTGACTGACTGACTGACTGACTGACTGACTGACTGACTGACTGACTGACTGACTGACTGACTGACTGACTGACTGACTGACTGACTGACTGACTGACTGACTGACTGACTGACTGACTGACTGACTGACTGACTGACTGACTGACTGACTGACTGACTGACTGACTGACTGACTGACTGACTGACTGACTGACTGACTGACTGACTGACTGACTGACTGACTGACTGACTGACTGACTGACTGACTGACTGACTGACTGACTGACTGACTGACTGACTGACTGACTGACTGACTGACTGACTGACTGACTGACTGACTGACTGACTGACTGACTGACTGACTGACTGACTGACTGACTGACTGACTGACTGACTGACTGACTGACTGACTGACTGACTGACTGACTGACTGACTGACTGACTGACTGACTGACTGACTGACTGACTGACTGACTGACTGACTGACTGACTGACTGACTGACTGACTGACTGACTGACTGACTGACTGACTGACTGACTGACTGACTGACTGACTGACTGACTGACTGACTGACTGACTGACTGACTGACTGACTGACTGACTGACTGACTGACTGACTGACTGACTGACTGACTGACTGACTGACTGACTGACTGACTGACTGACTGACTGACTGACTGACTGACTGACTGACTGACTGACTGACTGACTGACTGACTGACTGACTGACTGACTGACTGACTGACTGACTGACTGACTGACTGACTGACTGACTGACTGACTGACTGACTGACTGACTGACTGACTGACTGACTGACTGACTGACTGACTGACTGACTGACTGACTGACTGACTGACTGACTGACTGACTGACTGACTGACTGACTGACTGACTGACTGACTGACTGACTGACTGACTGACTGACTGACTGACTGACTGACTGACTGACTGACTGACTGACTGACTGACTGACTGACTGACTGACTGACTGACTGACTGACTGACTGACTGACTGACTGACTGACTGACTGACTGACTGACTGACTGACTGACTGACTGACTGACTGACTGACTGACTGACTGACTGACTGACTGACTGACTGACTGACTGACTGACTGACTGACTGACTGACTGACTGACTGACTGACTGACTGACTGACTGACTGACTGACTGACTGACTGACTGACTGACTGACTGACTGACTGACTGACTGACTGACTGACTGACTGACTGACTGACTGACTGACTGACTGACTGACTGACTGACTGACTGACTGACTGACTGACTGACTGACTGACTGACTGACTGACTGACTGACTGACTGACTGACTGACTGACTGACTGACTGACTGACTGACTGACTGACTGACTGACTGACTGACTGACTGACTGACTGACTGACTGACTGACTGACTGACTGACTGACTGACTGACTGACTGACTGACTGACTGACTGACTGACTGACTGACTGACTGACTGACTGACTGACTGACTGACTGACTGACTGACTGACTGACTGACTGACTGACTGACTGACTGACTGACTGACTGACTGACTGACTGACTGACTGACTGACTGACTGACTGACTGACTGACTGACTGACTGACTGACTGACTGACTGACTGACTGACTGACTGACTGACTGACTGACTGACTGACTGACTGACTGACTGACTGACTGACTGATCCAAAACTACCGGATTTAAAGAAATGCAATTTCGGGGAAACATTTATATTAGAGTGTAGGTGCTCACTAAGGGAGAGTTTTTTAGATATTCCGTCGCCAAGGGAGTGAAAAAGGGGGGGTGAATTGTTTATATGAGTATATCTATATCTGGAAAACTTAAAAATTTACAGACGTAAAAGTTGGCATTTGGAATCTACTATAAAAATAATGAAACACAGCTTTTTTATTTTCAGAAAATCCCCTTTAAGGGGGTGCGGGTGAAAAAGGTAAAAAATGGGTTGAATACGTCTTATGAGGATACTTATAGGCCCCTATCTCGTTATAGACATACAAATAGGCATTTGGAATCTCGTTTAAAAATAAAGAAATATGTATTATTTTGTTTTTGGAAAATCCGATTAATTGGGGCTGAATATGAATGACAAAGGGGGTGAATTTAAAAAAAGACTATATCTACAATATATATCAGAAACGTAGCATGTTACAGATGTGGAAATTGGTATTTGGAATAACTTGTAAAAGTATAGAAATACACATATTTTGTTTCCAGAAAATCCACATTAGGGGAACAGAAAAAGGAGGTGAAGTTTTAAAATGAGCATATCTATAGTATATCTCAAAATCTTAACATTTTACAGACGTGAAAATTGGCATTTTTAATCTTTTAAAATAAAGAAACAATTATCTTTTTGTTTTCGGAAAAAAACACTCAAGGGGGGGAATAAAAAGGACTGAACATGTGGTTGAATTATTTTTATTAGGATACTGATATCTCAAAAATTGAAGATTTTACAGACGTGAAAATTGGTATTTGGAGTCTACTTTAAAAATAAACACGCATTTGTGGGGGAAAATAAAACTTGGGGGGGGGGGTGAAAAGGGAGTTGAATTATTTTTCACGAGAATATGTACGTATGTCTCAAAAACTGATTATGTTACAGTCGTGATAATTGGTATTTTTGGAAGCTCCTTTGTAAATGAAGAAGTTACTTTTTCGTAAAATTCACTTAAGGGGGGGAGGGTGAAAGGAAATGAAAAAATTGAATTATTTTTATGCGGGTACTTATATCTCAACAACTGAAAATGTTACAGACGTGAAAATAGGTATTTGGAATCTTCTTTAAATAGAAACATTTTTGTTCGACTTGAGAGAAGACTGTTTCTTGCTTGCTTCTTGTTTAAAGGGGCTTAAAATCTAAGGTTATTGGCCCAGACTGTTTCTCACATGTACAGTACTATGTCTCATGGCCATCTTAGCCCCAAAAGGCAATTCCCAAACGTGGTTTATAAAGTGTTTCTGGGGTAAATGAAACTCTACTCTGGTGAGTTTTTATACTTTAGGGATTTTCAGATAATGTCTTAGTACAAAGCCGTTGACGATGACTTTTATCAAATTAGGAAATCCACGCGGGTAACTGCTAGTAGTAGATATAACTAAGAGTTTTTCCTCAGATCACCGGCAAATGTTTTCCTTCGGTAAAGCACGTGATCCTTGTAGCGTAACGGACAACATATCCAGCTTCCTTTTCTTGTGAATTACGAGTGTGTACAGAGAACAGTCTATAGAAGGCTTTAACTTCTTGTTCCTGACCTAATGTCCTTTGTTTGAAGAACAATTGAATAAGGAGAGGTGATGCAATCCGGATCTCTATTGTTAGATGGACTGTATATCTTGGAGGATCCAGTCGCAGTGCGCTGGGATGTCGAGATCGACTAGTGTAAGTATACTGTGCGGTACGTGCCGCAAACGAAAATAAGCAACCTTTAAGCTAGGCTCAGACATTGACGAATCGGTCGATGTGCTAAAACTGTAACTTCCATTCTCTGTTTCAAACCACTGATATTCTGTAAGTTTATGCAATTTGAGGAAGTATTCTTCAATTGCCCTCCATCATAAACGACTACGTTACTTTTGCCTCACGACAGGACTGAAAACCGAACTCGCTCCATTCAAATACTGAAGTGCTGCCAAGAATCAAGTTCAGAGCACCAATCTTAATCTTGCGTCCAACTGTGACTGTCCCACTCATTACCACAGACTCCAATGTAGTCTCATTTATTAGAATATCTCTACACACTGAGGTATGTGCGGCTAATTTTAATTATAATTAACACACATATCCCTAGCCTAAAATGTAGAAGAGGGCTTCATGACCGAGGCGATAAAGGCGTGCTCGGTTCACCCGGAAGGACGTGGGTTCGAATCCCCGTCAGGAAATCGAAAAATGTAAGAAAAGAGATTTCCACTTCCGGAGATGGATATGGTTCTGAGGTTCACTCAGCTTACACCAAAAAGGAGTACCAGGTTAATTCCTTGGGGCAAAGGCGACCGGGCATAGAGCTAACCATTCTACCCCAGCAAGTGCCGGGGTTACAGATAGTGGAAGCCTTTACCTTCCACCCTTCCATGGGCCTTCATGGTTTGCACGGAGGTGACTTTGCTTTGCATAATGTAGAAGACTTAATTTAAACAACAGTAGCTTAGCAGTAACAACAATAACAACAACAACAACATCAACATTATTATCATGCGAGCATGGACTGCAATCAATCTACTTCACCTTATTTCATTTCTTGTTCTGCCTAGGTAATGGGGGCCTTTTGTGAAGTTTGTGTATTCCCTTGGACAAAGAGTTTTAGTATTTTACTCTATTATTCACAGCTTGAAGACAAATTTCTACACGAGTGCACAGACAAGTTTAGGATCAGAAAGGCATTCAGGACCCACCAGGACCACGATCCTAAGCACAAGGGATTATAGCGAGGAAATTGCTATTGTACAAGAACACGCCGGGCTGAGTGGCTAAGGCAGTTGAGGCGCTGGCCTTTTGACCCCAACCTGGCAGGTTCGATCCTGGCTCAGTTCGAAGGTGCTCAAATACGTCAGCCTTGTGTCGGTAGGTTTACTGGCACGTCAAAGAAGTCGTGCGAGACTTAATTCCGGCACCTCGGCGTCTCCGAAAACCGTAACTTTTAGATGCTCAGGCACTCAAGCCTAGCGTCGGTTGATTTACAGGTATGTAAAAGAACACCCGAAGGACAAAATTCCGGCACCCTAGCGTGACTAAGTGAGGGATCCCACTACTACCGCCTCAAGGGAAGTATCCTGGAGCATGGGATACAGCTGTGGAGGAGGACCAGTATCTCACCCAGGCAGCCTCAACTGCTGTGCTGAACAGGGGCCTTGTAGGGGGATGGGAAGAATGGAAGGGATAGAAAAGAAAGAGGGAAGGAAACGACTGTACCTTAAGTTAGGTACCATCCCGGCATTTGCCTGGAGGAGAAGTGGGAAACCACGGAAAACCACTTCCAGGATGGCTGAGGTGGGAATCGAACCCGCCTCTACTCAGTTGACCTCCCGAGGCTGAGTGGACCCCGTTCCAGCCCTCGTACCACTTTTCAAATTTAGTGGCAGAGCCGGGAATCGAACCCGGGCCTCCGAGGGTGGCAGCTAATCACGCTAACCGCTACACCACAGAGGTGGACATATTAAAGTGATATCCAGTATATTTTCTTTTCTAACATTTTGGTGATCATTTAACGATTTTGGTTATAATTGTTTATTTATTTTACGATGTACATGACATACATTTCATGTATGATATTCTTCCTTCGACTCATTGGCTGAATGGTCGACGTTGAGGCCTTCGGTTCAGAGGGTCCCGGGTTCGATTCCAGGCTGGGTTGGGGATTTTAATCGCCTTTGATTAATTCTTCTGGCCCGGGGAGTGGGTGTTTGTGTTTGTCCCAACACTTTCCTCTTCATATTCAGGCAACACACTACACTGCCAACCAGCACAGGAACACGCAATAGTGATTACATCCCTTCATATAGGTTTGGCGTCAAGAAGGGCATCCGGCCGTAAAACATGACCAAATCCACATGTGCGAAACAGTTTGCACCCGCGAACACACAGGTGTGGGAGAAGCAGTAGAGAAAGAAGAAGAAGAAGAAGACTCTTCCTTCTCAATCCGTTAACCCTCCAGGGTTGGTTGTTCCCTCGGACTAGGCAAGGGTTCCCACCTCTATTTCCTTAAGGACAGTGTCCTGGTGCGCGAGACTTTGGGTTGGGATACAACTGGGGAGGATGACCAGTACCTCACCCAGGTGGCCTCACCTGCCATGCTGAACAGGGGCCTTGCAGGGGGATGGGAAGATTGGAAGGGATAGACAAGGAAGAGGGAAGGAAGCGGCCGTGGCCGTAAGTTAGGTACTATCCCGGCATTCACCTGGAGGGGAAGTGAGAAACTACGGAAACTACGTAGGAATCGACACCCCCATTACTCAGTTGACCTCCGTAGGCTAAGTGGACCCCGTTCCAGTCCTTGTGCCACTTTTCAAATTTCGAGGCAGAACCGGGAATCGAACCCGGACATTCGGTGGTGGCAGCTAATCACACTAACCACTACACCACAGAGGCGGAATGATGTTATACATATTTTAATTTCATGGTTTATTTTACTAAAACGAAGTGTTTTAAATTTCTTCTATATGTTGAGATACTACCGATCAGGTCAGTGTGTGATACCTAGAGTTTATTAGCATAATTCTGAAAACAAATTTTAAGGGAATGAGGATTAAGACCGAGGTGAGGAAAATAATTCGATCAATAGGGACCTAAAAGGGTGGAAATAAATAAAATAAGAGTAATTAATGGACTGTATGCTCTTAAGTTGATGGTCGTCGACCGAAAGAACGAGTAGCAACTACATGGGTGGACCAAATGAAGAGTTTGATCGGACCGAACATGCATGTGTCCATCCACCTCGCTCAAGACAGGGATGTTTGGCAAAATGTTATAGGCTACAACGATTTGCCGCATGATACCACCACATGTTTTCGGGGGTTTGGAATGAGTGAGAGAGAGAGAGAGAGAGAGAGAGAGAGAGAGAGAGAGAGAGAGAGAGAGAGAGAGAGAGAGAGGAGCTATTTAGAAATGGAAGTAGAACGCCTACTTAAAGTCTGCAGAAAGACGAAAAATATGTGGAAAATGTAGCATAAGGAAGATATCTATAAATTTCTAAATGAACTTGGTGATATAAAGTTACTAATGAGTAAGTGAAGAGAAACATAGAGACATACATCATTAGATGAGTGTGGGATGGATACTCAAGAGTTAGTCGATACATTTATTAAGAAATGAAGAAATGTGTGAAGAAACGTCTTCAAGGAATTCCATTTGGATGTATAATAAGTAAATAAATAAATAAATAAATAAATAAATAAATAAATAAATAAATACCAGTCTTTTTAGAAATAAAACATAGCCTCATTAATGTTTAGAGTTATAAATACGGTACATATACTGTATTTTGTTAGTCACTAAGAGAATGTATCAGTACTCTCTTCCCTTGCCTCTAATATAATCCTTGATCGGAAGAGAGAAGTATTTATTCTATTCTGCTTTTCTGTAGTCGTGTGTGGTGTGAGGAGCAGGTTTCATAGGAAAGATAGTATTTATTTTTGAAGAGGTGTTCAAATGAAAGAAAAAATAATCCAACATGCATTTAAATGTTCTGCCATCATTATAAACATTTTATAATGAATAAATTGCTAAACAAGTAACACTTCGAATATTTTTTTTTTTAATCCTTCTTATAAGGAGAAGTGTTAATGGTAAGAGTAAAATTCGTTTACCTTTAAGGATATTATACATTATTCTTTAATCTATAGTTTGCAACACCATGAAGTTCTTATTCCAGTTGGATCTCAGAACATTTCCTCGTCTGAAACTGAATTTATGTCTGGAAATTAACTCTGAGGCATTCCAACGGCTGCAGCCACCACCTGCTGAGTGTGCTCAGCTTCCCTCCTTCCTTTAGCACTTCCTGTCATCGATTCCAGTAATCACATTGTGGAGGCATTATACAATCTGTACACCATGTAGCCTACAAACATGAGCACTCAAATCACTGTATTTGCTCGTACAGATCGAATCCTAATATTTCAAATGGACTAGTATATTAAAAGTTTAGAAGAATGTTATCTCAAATATCCGATATTCTATTTAAGAAATTTCCCATGTCAAATTTTTTGTGGCCAGTATCTAGTATCCACATTAGTATAAGTTTACTTTAACTGAAAAATCCGAGTGTCTTGGAACTTGTCATGGTAAAGGAATTGATAAAGCAAGGAAACTTATAGCTGTACGTAACTGTTGAAAACATGATTAGAGCCACGGGGCTCTTTTACGTGGTGCTCGAACACAGAGACGTGATTATTCATGTCAAAAACCTTACGTCCATTGGCTGGGGTTTGAACACGGCCGCTTTGATGAGGAATGCTTAAATATTACAAGCACGCACTGTACCTGGAACGCGCGGTACATGCCATATTTATTAAGAGCAATGTCGTATAATTATCACGCGCGCCGAGAACTCCAAGCTCGAAGTGCTTACATCTACCAGGACGAGCTAGCTTACGAGTGAACAGCTGTGAATGACGTAGACGCACGCGCGAGGTAAACTAACCCGCCCAAATCGTCAACTTTCCTCGTGGCAAGGACTGGATACACCTCGAACAATGAGTCAGGCATTCGAGAACTTTCGATTCAGAAATTTTCAAAACTTTTTAAGTAATGGTCGTATCGTCTTGGGAGATACGCCATTCTGTAGCCAATTACAAGAACGTCTCTATTATCAAATATCAAGAAAGTCCATCGAGGGTTGTTCGAGTAAATAAACTTTAAAATAATCACGTTATCGTATGACGTGTAGGCCTTGACCATATAGAAGGCAGAGCTACACAAAAATAGACAGGCATTCTTCGGCAAGTGATCTGCATGGTCAGACCCTATGCTATTCTGCCCGTCAAAAGTAGAGTCGAGTGAAGACGTGGTGATTATCAAGCGCGACGTGTAAGTTCTCACGCCGAGAACCGAACTGCGGAACTTAATATTCCAGTGTTAGAACATTATTTCAGTAACTGTGATATTTAAAAGTGTATCAAATATTTCATTGTTATATCACGAGTGTTGCCTATTGCTTGCTATCCAACACTTACGTACTCCTCAACTAGTGATAAACTTTGAGTACGATAAACTGTGCCAACCGCATTGTTAAAAGTGAGCGACGTAAACTGATAGTGTTAATCTTAACTGGATTCGAACTGATTTCTGCACATACTTGTACATAATTACTTCTAAATATTCTTCATTGACTTTATTATTTCACGAGACTCACTGTCCTGAGAGTGGCTGACAAGTTATTATTTATTTCATCGCTATTAGCAGTGTCTTACGGATAAACTCTTAAATAGCTATTGTTGTGTCAAGTGCAATGTCTTATTTTACGTTGTGGCAAGTAACCACAGACAATGTATTGCAAGTGAACTCCGTTTAGTTTCATAATTTTCAGTGGTAAGTAACTATGAACTTTGTTCCATCATTTCGTTTCTTAAATTAATGCTATCTGCATTTTCAACTTCTGAAGTGACATTCAATAATTTCTATCTGCAAGTGTCAAGTGAAGTTTTTCTGGCATATTTCAAACTACGTGTTGTCCGCCTACATCAATTAAAGGCAGTATTTTACAAATTTTGGTACAAGTGACTGTGAAAGTGTCGAGGGACTGTACGACTGTGGACACTCGTATAAACTTAAACTACGAGTGATTACCCCGCATCAAGATCGTCGTAGACCTCCTAGAAATTCGAGACCTTCAGGTACGAGGTACGGGTTCGATTCTATGGTGACGAGGGAACCCTGGAGTACGAGTCGAGTTTCATGGTACGAGAGGACCCTGTAGCACGAGTTGCCTGGAGAGCAGTTCGGGAAGACGATTCGGGAGATGGTGGTTTACTGCACCAAGGTGATATGAATTTCAACTTGCCAATATTTCGAATAAAGCCAATATTCAAAGTATATCTTCACTTATTGTAGATAGTACCTATCCTCCTGTACCAAGCCCTAGTTATTTTTGCCTAGGAAACGTCTTGAGAACATTTCAAAAAACATTTTAGTACGGGCTATCTTTTTTGGTACAGTACACAGACATAAATCATTGAATATTGTGTGGTACATTAATGAAAATTACGCACGTTTATTCAGCACAGAACAGACTTGACGAAGCTCTAAAATGGAAAAAGCTAATCAAAGTCATTTCCTTTCAGTCAGTGGAGGTCTTGTGAGAGGCGGAATTGAAAGGCTTCCACTATCAGTAACCTCGACACTCGACGGGGTAGAGTGGTTAGTTCTAAGCCCCCGGCCGCCTTTGCCCTCTGTTACTCACTTTTGGTGTAGGCTGAGCGAACCTCAGGGCCATGTGCACTTCTAGAAGTGGACAAAAAGTTATACAAAATGAAATTTGTTACATTACGTTCAATCTAGGAAACAACTTCAGATCCTGCACAGGTTATAAGTGATTACGAAACTCAGAAAAATGAATGCGTAATTGTTATAAAGCAATTCGGTACCATTACTTGACTAGAATTTACCATTTTCCTATGTCGAATTCCCCATTTTGTGGACTTAAATCATTAATGCCCAGAGATCTTTTTGGTCCAAAGTATTTGAAATTCTAATAAATATTTACAAGGTCAGTATTGATGTCAAAAGTAGGGGGAAAATATTTTTAATTTGGTAGTGCCGGAATAATGACCGAATAATGACCCGTATGATATATCATACCATGGGCATTAACAATATAAAAATGTCTAGCAACAATAAACCAGTAAATTATTAAAAATTACTCCGCTAATATACATTTGGCGTCAGTTACGAAGCACGATATCATTTGGCATACTTTCCGCATTATCCACAGCGCCATTCGGTGCTCTGCCAAGCAACTAAGTGATCTATTCAATCATATCTGATATTTCCCTAATTAGCCTTTCTTAGGCTTATGCAGCCTATCTGCAGGCCCCACAAGCAGTGCAGTAACAATTCTCCGGCATAATTATAGCAGAGGAATAGCACCATGGAATGTTCTGTATAGCATTTGTAAACTGAAGATAGACGATGTGAGACAGAACCTGTAGAGTATCCATTATCACATTTGTAGTATATCCTCATTCCGTACATTCCTCTCAATGTGCCCATTAGGTCTACAAGTCCCATACCTGAGTTACAAATACTGGTGGTGTGAACTCGGTTTCTCCTGCTCATTCGCACTGTAATGTGCACAAGTTCCCAAACCAACTACTTCAGGGATCCAAACGTTAGTTGATACAATAACGAGCATTGCCATTCCATCTTACTAAAGAATATTTGCTCATCCTGAAAGGCATAGCAACTCCTCATCGATGCATTCTTCAGGTCGGGTAGTGGTGCTTTTCTAATTCGATCTGCACTGATTGTACCAATGCATATGCTCCTCGCTCTTTTATAAATACCGTAAAATAAATGCTTACCAGAACATGAAGTATTGTGAGGCGACAGGTACTAAGGAAATGAAGCTGATACCTACAAATTACTTTACATTTACTGTGCGATCCACTAATCCCGCCTTTATTCATGTTGGCAAATTAGATAAGCAACAACCGAGCTCGATAGCTGCAGTCGCTTAAGTGCGGCCAGTATCCAGTATTTGGGGGATAGTGGGTTCGAACCCCACTGTCGGCAGCCCTGAATCTGGTTTTCCGTGGTTTCCCATTTTCATACCAGGCAAATGCTGGGGCTGTACCTTCATTAAGACCACGGCCGCTTCCTTCCTATTCCTAGGCCTTTCCTAACCCATCGTCGCCATAAGACCTATCTGTGTCGGTGCGACGTAAAACAAATAGCAAAAAAAAAAGAAGATAAGCAACAGCAAGTTACGATATCGTAAATGCCCAACGTATGATATATCATACACCATTGGAAGACAGACAATTGCTCTCTAAATATTTTAGAAAACCAATAAATTATCAAGAAAAGACATAATTTACATTATAAGCTATCACTCTAAACAAAAATTATATAATTAGTACTAAAGTGAACACAATAACTTAATCTTTTCCTGACAATTGTTGAACAAGTTTAAACACTTCTGTTATAAAACAGACGAGGAGTTAAAGAATAAAAATCACACAGAAGTCAGCAGACAACAGTATACTACCAACCTAAAGCAAATAATTCTCTTGACTTATAATCGTCAAAAGGAAAGCAAAAATTCTGTGAGGCGTACGATATATCCATATGCTTATTGTGTTATGAGAGTAACGAACAACACACTACTTCTATCAATTTACTTGATGTACATTATGTATGTATATATGTAACGTATTTCGTCATTATGGCCCAAAATCTGTGACACGTTCAGCCTATTAATGATCTAGACCTGCCACGACTACTGGCAGCTGGATGGCCTGGATGAATTAGGGTGCAACATGATCAGTGTGAGGCCTTTCTCAACCGCATTTCCTAGGTTTTATTACCGGGCTACTATGGACCACCCAATTCATTTTACTATACTAGTGATCGGACACGACGTGAATCGGGTATATGTGTGATAGAATCTTCGTCATACTGATAAATAATTTGAAGAAATCGATATCTCGCGCCGTTGTCATTTTCTCACCTGCTGAAGTTAGCCAATCAGGTCGTTTCATGGGCGAATTAAAATTGGCTTTGCGAGGTGATATTAATAAATCTGTTTTATTTTATTTTTCTTAATCTATTTGCCATACAGAGTTGGTATTCCCTCCGACTCAGCAAGAGATCCCACCTCTACCGCCTCAAGGGCAGTGTCCTGGAGCCTGAGACTTTGGGTCGTGGGTATACAACTGGGAAGGAGGAACAATACTTCGCCCAGCGGGCCTCACGTGCTGTGCTGAACAGGGGCCTTCTGGGGGGATGGGAAGATCGGAAGGGATAGACAAGGAAGAGGGAAGGAAGCGGCCGTCGCCTTAAGCTGGATACCATCCCGACATTTGCCTGGAAGAGAAGTGGGAAACCACGGAAAATCATTTCGAGGATGGCTGAGGTGGGAATCAAAACCCCTCTACTCATTTGACCTCCTGAGGCTCAGTCGACCACGTTCCAGTCCTCGTACAACTTTTCCAATTTTGTGGCAGAGCCGCGAATCGAACCTGGGCCTCCGCGGATGGCACCCAATCACAATAACCACTACACCACAGAGGCGGACTGCCAAATCTGTACGTGGCTTAAGACGGCTTGAGAACCATGCCGGAAAATCACCTTGAAGTGCAAACACACCATGAGTTTCAGCCTGTGTCACCGTAGAGTACCTGCTACGGCATGATCCAGTCAGCTCCATGTTCAAAACCCTCCCTGGCGAAGTTTTTTCTTCCATAGGGGCTATCAATCCATTAAGTTTTCTAAGTAAGCACCATTTTGATAAAGAAAAAAGTAATGCAGTTTTTTAACGATTCTTTTTTACATGTAAGCCTGTACCCGAAACTACTCCTCACCATAAGATCCAAGCATATTAAGGCACTTATCATTTCGTGCAACCAGCTTCTGAATTCCATCCACATAGAACTCTGCCGCCTGATGTGCCATACACTGCAGCACGGTCCTTTATAGAACATGACCATTGTCGCGCTGACCTGTTAAATGCTTTTTCGAGCGCAGGAACAAGTGGCAGTTACTTGGCGCTAGGTCAGGGCTGTACGGAGGATAACCAAATTGTTCCCAACCAAATTAAACGATGAGGTCTCGGGTTCGATAGGCTGTGTGAGGTCGCGCAAAAGAACCCGCATAGTGAACATGTCACGCCGTTTGTTTGGATTGCACGACGGAGTTTACTTAAAGTCTCACAGTAAGTCTCGGCATTTATTGTGTCACTTCGGTGCAAAAGATCCACGACAACACACCCTGCCTAACCCAGAACATGAATTTGCGAGATGAAAGTGTTTGCTTGCATTTCACTTTCTTGGGCGATGTTGAGTGTCTCCATTCCATGGATTGCGGCTTTGATTTCTGCGGAATATACGCCACCCATGTTTCGTTGCCGATGACAGTTCGGCTTAGGAACGCATCACCTTCATTACTGCACCGCTCAAGGAAAGTCAAAGCACTGCCTACGCGCTTTGTTTTATGAACCTCCGTCAGCATCCTCGGTATCCAGTGTGAGCACAACTCCCGGTAATCTAAGCGTCCTGCCACAGTTTTATAAAGGATACTCCTTGATATTTTAAGCAACTTATAACTTAATGACGAAGTTGTAAAGCGTCTGTTTCCTCGAACTTCTGCATCAATATTTTTCACCAAGTAATGACAGACGGTCGCCCACTACGCTTTCCGTCGTGGATATTAGTACAGCCTTCTTTAAATGCTCTAACCCACTTACTTACCATTCTTCTGTTCATAGTGTGCTCTCCATAAACTTCACTGATCTGCCGATGAATTTCAACGGCTTTTATGTCTTCTGCATTTAGAAAACGAATGACAGCGCGTATTTCATACTTGACGAGACCCTTCATTGTCAGGGCATTTTCAGTCCGAAAAGCAAACGTACGGTAAATGCGGGCGCTTGCTTCCGTAACGGCGTTTGTTGCTAGCCTACATATGTACGCACTGAGCGACGACCAAAGCACTGCAGCGGTTATAGACCTATTTAAACGGCACTTACTTAAAAACTCATGGTAGTACCCTACGTTCCTTCCTTTCACGAAGATGTAAACATTGCCGACGTTTCTTCCTTGCGAAAGAGTAACAGACAGGTTGTTTAGACTCTTATCCTTTGCAATAGAATGGTCCGTCATCTCACCGAATGCAAGCGTTAGTCTGTCTTTTCTCACCATTCACCAAGACAGAGACACAGTTAATTTCAGAGACCGTACTCTCTTGTCCGTGTAATAATTGATGAAGTGTACAACAATATTAAGATCATGACATAATTCGAGATCATGACGTCCTGTGGTGTCAGTACAGCAGTCAGTTGCTCCCCGTCGAGATGATGTGAGGGAATCGCTCACGACATCAGTATGTGGGTTCTGTCATCCTGTCTTGCTGATCAAATATGCGTTTCATAACAGATTTATGACCTCACAGGAAGGAACCTCTCATAACAATATATTAGCATGGCATGCTTTCAGTTCTAAGTGAGAGAGTGAAAAATATTACTCTTACGGTGGAATTCCGTTATTCTTCGTAATATTAAACTCGTAGACTCGCGGTGTAGCACATTGTAGATAAAAGAAATTAATGTGAGTGCTCCCGGTGGACTTTATGAACTATATCTCACACACGCTACGAAATGTTTGTAGAATAGCTTTAACGTTACACTACTTTGAATTGAGCTATGAGCTGAATCTTGGAATTTGCTTTCCGTTCTTAAAATGTAATTAGTGTAAAAAGTAAAAGTCTCGTGCACTCAGTAATATATATAAAGAATTCTTCCCTTTTACTAACATAATGTAGCATGTGCAACTAAAATATCCTGTTTTTCCTTTCTTTAAACTTTATTGTTCCCAGAAATTGGTCACTCACTGAGAAGATCGTGCTCTGGAAGAAATGACAATAATAATTTTATTGGTTTTACGTCCCACTAACTACTTTTACGGTTTCCGGAGACGCCGAGGTGCTGGAATTTGTCCCGCAGGAGTCATTTTACTTACCGAACCAGATGGCCGCGCGGTTAGGGTCACGCAGCTGTAGCTTGCATTTGGGAGATAGTGGGTTTGAATCCTACTGTCGGCAGCCCTGAAGATGGTTTTCCGTGGTTTCCCATTTTCACACCAGACAAATGCTGGGACTGTACCTTAATTAAGGCCACGGCCACTACCTTCTATATATTAGACCTTTCCAATCCTTCCGTCGCCCAAAACCTTCGACGTGTTAGTGTGATATTAAACAAAAAGAAGAAAAGTTACTTTACTCACCAGTAAATCTACCGACAGGACGCTGGCGTATATGAGCACTTTCAAATATCGCTGGACTGAGCCAGGATCAAATCTACAAAATTGGGCTCAGAAGGCCAGTGCTCCACCTCCTGAGCTATCTCTGTAAGAGAGAAATGTATTTGTTAACCACACCTCTGCCTTCAGTCCCTTATGTTAAAATTATGTATATAATCTTGCTTGAATCACCTACGGATATGATGCCGTGTTCAGGGAGTCTTCGAATACAAAACAAAGAGACCAAACAAATTTTGGTATGTCTCATCTGTCCCTATTAGAGGTAGTAGATATCTTCCAACTGAGGATTTTCTCTAGATCAGAACAGCACAATCCTGTAACGGGCAGTGCGGTAGATGGTACATTAATGAGATAACAAATATTGACCCGGATGTGATATTTAGAAAAGTCTCCAAGGGACAACAGCATGATGCAACACGACGATCCACGTTCGCACTTGACGATTCGTTCACAACCTCTGGATAAAATGGCCACAATTTCCAATATTATTCTCAATGTTAAACTCCGTGGCTCAGGCGTCAGCACGCTGGCCTCTCACCGCTGGGTTCCGTGGTTCAAATCCCTCTCACTCCATGTGAGATTTGTGCTGGACAAAGCGGAGGCGGGGCAGGTTTTTCTCCAGGTACCCCAGTTTACCCTGTCATCTTCCAGCAACACTCTCCAATATAATTTCATTTCATCTGTCATTCATTATCATTGCCCCAGAGGAGTGCGACTGGCTTCGGCAGCCGGCTCAATTCCTATCCTCGTCGCTAGATTCATTCATTCCATTCCTGAGCTGGTCGAATGACTGGAAACAGGCTGTTGATTTTCATTTTCATTCTCAAAATTGTCCCACATCATCGTAGTAATCTAAATTCAAAGGTCCGTACTCTGCGAAAGCTTGCCTCAAGCTCACATGTTCACTGTTATATTTCATCCGTCCAGATGCGAACGCAGACTTTATCCAAATCAAACAGCGTTCTAAGTAGTACAGTTTCCTTAAAGCGTTTCCGTAACGCCTTCATAACATGCCTCATCGTTTGACCGTGCGTACCCACACGGTTACCACGAATTTCTCTTCGACAAAATAACTACTTGTATCAGCCATATCTAACTGCAGACAAAGAATATTCTTAAGACTTTGAGCCCATATCATTCCGCTGTTTACCGGACGGGTTGACCGTGCGGTTAGGGGCGCGCAGCTGTGAGCTTGCAACCGGGAGATAGTGGGTTCGAACCCCACTGTCGGCAGCCCTGAAGATGGCTTTCCGTGGTTTCCCATGTTAATAATAATAATGCTAATTTGCTTTACGTCCCACTAACTACTTTTACGGTCTTCGGAGACGCCGAGGTGCCGGAATTTAGTCCCGCAGGAGTTCTTTTACGTGCCAGTAAATCTACCGACACGAGGCTGTCGTATTTGAGCACCTTCAAATACCACCGGACTGAGCCAGGATCGAACCTGCCAAGTTGGGGTTAGAAGGCCAGCGCCTTAACCGTCTGAGCCACTCAGCCCGGCGTTTCCCATGTTCACGCGAGACAAATGCTGGGGTTGTACCTTAATTAAGGCTATGGCCGCTTCATTCCCATTCCGAGGCCTTTCCTATCCCATCGTCGCCATAAGACCTACCTGTGCCGGGGCGACGTAAAACAAATAGAAAAAAAAGAAAATTCCGCTGTTCTGTTTTTAGAACCGTCTTTACTTTTATTAGATGTATTTTCATCGCGGAAAATTTCATTATTTGTACATTATGTTAGTAGCCATGAAATCTTAAAAATGTATAATTAAAATAATAATAATAATAATAATAATAATAATAATAATAATAATAATAAAAACATTCAACTTTCTCATTGATTCGATTTACCTAACATATTTTAAAGGAAAATGTCTTAATATATCACACAGTTAATTATATGAAAATGTATTGACGTAAAAGACTCGGTTACTGTATAACAGTTAGGCCAAATTTTTATGTTGGAAATAAATTATGTTCCCGAGTTTGGTGACTTCAGCGTATAGAATGCAGCATTAACAGCCAGGTGATTCATTTCAATGTTCTGAAGTGTACAAAAGTCATCTTGTATATTTTAATAATATGTTACTGTCAGAAGGAACAATTTAAAAATCTAAATATATAAAACAAGAGTTTTGTCTGTACGTTGCTCAGAATTTGAAAAGAATGGTATTTCTGTATCACTCATGTACACAGTAACAAGGAAATGCACTTTTTTACTTTTCCGCAATGTCTGTCTGTCTGTCTGTCTGTCTGTCTGTCTGTCTGTCTGTCTGTCTGTCTGTCTGTCTGTCTGTCTGTCTGTCTGTCTGTCTGTCTGTCTGTCTGTCTGTCTGTCTGTCTGTCTGTCTGTCTGTCTGTCTGTCTGTCTGTCTGTCTGTCTGTCTGTCTTGAACCCATGACCTTTGTTCCAAGGGTTCAGTATGTATGTATGTATGTATGTATGTATGTATGTATGTATGTATGTATGTACACGCATCATGAAAAAATGGCTCAATATGATTGAGTTAAAATGGGCATATAAAGTCGGGGGATGAGCCACTAGAATCTAGGCTATAAATCAATTCATTCACGCGGAGTGAAATGTAGTTTAGGGAAGGCCTAAACTTTAATTCTCAAATATTTATATTTTAGTGGTCCTATCAATAAATACTCCATAACTAAAGTTATATACCGAGCTCGATAGCTGCAGTCGCTTAAGTTCGGCCAGTATCCAGTATTCGGGAGATAGTGGGTTCGAACCCCACTGTCGGCAGCCCTGAAGATGGTTTTCCACGGTTTCCCATTTTCACACCAGGCAAATGCTGGAGCTGTACCTTAATTAAGACCACGGCCGGTTCCTTCCCACTCCTAGCTATTTCCTGTCCCATCGTCGCCATAAGACATATCTGCGTCGGTGCGACGTAAAGCAACTTGTAAAAGAAAATTTTAAAAAGTTATATAGAATTAAATTTCCGATCATTTACGTCTTACACATTTCTACCGTACAGACCATGATAAGAGTGGTATTTCAGAGTCGGAAGAAAACTAAATGTGAAGGCCTACAATATCGAAAACGCATAACATTGATTAACAATAACATTACACTGACAATTGTTTGCTGAGATGTTCTTTGTCTCTTACGCTGCCACTCAACTCCGATAGATGGGATTACTGCTACGTACCGTGTATAACAGCCTGACTGAATATTGGCGGGAAATAGCTGGGGAGTTAGAAAACTTTCTTCTTTAGCATTCCATTCATCTGGTTCATACATTTTCTGATACTGCTGGTACGTAACACACTGGTTCATCATAGTATTCCAGCTATTCGATCCCTACTTTGACGAGCTGTTTTAAATGAGCAGTGTGCACACTTAAGGCAGAGACTAACTTCGTAGTAGTAGTAGTAGTAGTAGTAGTAGTAGTAGTAGTAGTATGACCTGGGTCTAGAATTTCAATTTAGGCCTATTCCAAATTATAGCACCACACTAAATAACTCAAAATTCAACCCCGAAAAGAGCCTTTTCTTAACAAAAGCATTTTCCGCTTTACTTTTATTAAAATTCTACATATATTCTACATATATTTTGTTCCAAATTAGCAGTGAAGAGGTGTTTCTCCTCTGGCTTGGGAGGGAAAATTTGCCTGCAAGTCAGATAGATTTTTCCGCCGCCAGTGTAGTGAATTGAGATTTTCCAACTCATCGGGTACTCACAGGAAGCATCTTAGTAAAAGGGCATAGTTTTTGCCCTGGGACTCTCCACTATTCGACCCCCACCTCCCCTGACGAAAAAAGACTAATATTGTTCTCGGATCACGGCTGTCTGCGGCTTGGTCATTCCAGGTCTGGAACTTTATGGACTGTCAGATCGGCAGCGTAGTACTGTTCGTTAAAAGTGAAGAAATGTCTGGTTTTTCATTTGATCGAGTATTTCATATGAAAGAGTTGCTTTTAATCGCGACATTCCTACTGACGTCATTGTAATGACCTATGTTCATTTCAGCTGGGAAAACCACTAAGACAGTCTTTCTGAGGATGTAAAAAGGCGAGTGGAGAGTGAGTGTATGCCATTATAATGAGAACTCGCCAACTTGATTGTGACCGATGGTAGGCAAGCGGGCCTACCATTACAATGAATATTCCCTAACCCTGTCTCCGTATGAGAAAAGACGTTTGGTGACTTCCCCGTCGCGTTTCTAGGGTAACGTTAAGAGCTATGCAATTTAATACAATCTTGCTCACAACGTGTACACTACCTAACCTAGAATTCTGTATACAATGTAGAATTCTGTAACGAAGCACGAGTACATCAGCTAGTACTAACTATAAAGATATAATTACCGGTATTCCATTGACATTCCAAGCATTTCCAGGATCTCCATTTTTATGGTAGATCGTTTGCCTTAACCGAGAAAAATATCCTAAAATTGAAGTTTTTCATGGTAAATTAAGGTTGCAAAGCATGTTTGAAAATGTGATCAAAATTATACATGCAGGAAATATTTTCATAAGTAGTTTTACGACCCACTAAATACCTTTACGATTTTCAGAGACGTTGAGGTGCCTAAATTGTTTCCATCAGAATTTCTACATACACCTTCAAACTACTGGACTTAGCCGGAATCGGTTCAAATTTACTAATCTGAACTAGGCATTAGATATATAAGATTATTTATTGCTACTCAAAGACATATTTTAAGTAAAGTATTTCATTACAATATTGCTAGAACAGATAGGAAATGAGAGACTTCGGCAGCAGCGCTCATAAATTATATGTTATAGAATCACAGAAGAATCATAATATAGTAAATTTATCGACGGATGTAATTGGTTGAACGTCATCTACGTCAATGCCTCCGTTCGTAAGTGACAAAAATATTAATAAGTTTATGTTTTAATTTGTTTAGTTTAGTGTAGGACCGGGAAGAGTTTTCCAGACGAGTCGGTACTGGTATTATCGATGTCCTACGTACACACTTAACTTATTCGAGAGTAATATCTTACAGTTCGGCAGAAGAAAGCTCAGTCACTCGGAATCTTCAAAGAGCATCACAAGTAATAAACACTTCGCGTTTCGTCGCACATGAGCCGCACTGAAAGGGTATTAAATAATGCATGAACCGTGCTACAACAGTAATTACAGACCTTCGCGAATAATAATGAGAAAACATCTCTGAGTAAACTGGATTTGGACTCGAATATTCCAGCCTTGGGGATTCGTGAGAACTTAGTTTACCGTGAAATGGACTGCAAAAGTATCACCATGACAAATCCACATCTGAACATTCATTCACTCTACTCTTATAACAGTAGAGGAGAATCGTGTTACTCAGCTCAATACATTATTCCAATATCCATGGAATATCGGAAACCGTAGAAAACTGAAATTAACAGGAAGTGCAATAACAGTAAGTAATCCTGGACGTAGGTGACTAATTTTACGAAATATTTGACAACACTTAAAAATCCGCTATAATATGAACGTGCTAGGCCCTCCCTACAACGGTTTATGGTTTACTCCGTTGTGCAGAGTGATATACGTTTTGCCATTTTTCATATAGGCTAGGCCTTTCTCTGAGAACGGCTTATAAGGGAGGCTTTCGAACCTGCCGATGACAATCATTACGAAAATTTCTGGGTGAACAAGTTCGAGGCCAAGGCATTCCCCTGCAACTCCTAAACAAGGCTTATACAAGTAGGGCGTACAGTACAAACGTGCCAAACACACTTTACGTGAGGACCATGCTATCATTGTGTGATAATGCACATGTCTGGAAGGTTTCTTGCATCTGAGGCTATTGCTTCAGCAGTCTGATTCATTGTATAGGGCTGTCCCTATGCTGAGGGACACCGTATGTGAAATACGTGTAAATTATTATGTGCTTAGGAAAATGATGTGTAACCCTCATGCTGTGGTGCAGATGCTGGTGAATGAGGTAATGGACTATTACTAAGAGGAAAACACACCTCCAGAATACATCGACAGGCAGATGGTCCGGGAGTTATAACGTACTGGAGCAACATGTTCGTGGTGGCGCATTTATGTGGGAAGGACAAGCATTGCGGTGTGATAGTGATGGAACGTCTGACACTTTATCTGGAGATGGGGACACCAGCACACAAAATGGCAACCAACTTCGGTTCCTATGAACAACCACCCCCAGAAGTGAAGCGGGAATGTATCTGAGAACAGTTTTCTGAAAAAACAATGCAAGACAGTGTCAAGTTCGCAAAGTAGCCGAAAATTCAAATAATCACCGGAAAAAGTGAAGCAAATTGTACAGGTACTTGAGATAGGTGGGATGCTAGAACACAGACATGCTCATATTTGCGAGCATATGTACACCAAATTCCTAAATTGCGCTTGACATACGACACATAAATCATTCGTGGCGTTTAATAGAAGTGGGCGAATGAAGCAGCTATCATGCTGGACTTTCGCAGTTTTAAAGCCAGACACTATTTCCTGCGCCAATTCAAACACCACTGCTATACAATAACATCACGCAAGATAACATGGTTCACTACTAGGCGCAATGTTACTCTTGGCACCGCTGTGAGGACCAGATTACTGGAGGTTGTACTCGAAGTTACGGTTTTCATTTCTGTGTAGTATACAATTGAACATTTCTGCCGCATCGAAAATCCGGTGGCCCCTGGACGAGGCCTGATCAGGTGGCTGACGTCACACCGCGGTGCGGTCTACTAGCTAGGAGCGCGCCCTTAACATCATATTACATTGCACTGGCTGGCTACGTGTCCGGGCTCAAACTTACAGACCTCCGGTTCGACCCCAGTCCTAAGGGCGTTAACAGTACAGATCCCAGTTCGATGCCAAAAAGTGAAAGCTGGACCCAACTGCCAACGTGAATATGGCCAAGAGTGTAAGATTACCCTAACAGGCATGGATTCGATCCTAGGCTTAAACTTTACAGGCCCAAGTTTGATACCCAAGAATGCCAGCTTAACATAACTGCCAGCGTGATTATGGACAACAGCGCTACAGTAGCTTAACCTAACAGGCACGCATTTGACATCAGGCTTAACCTAAGAAGGGGGGCACAGTCTCAAGTTTGAGATTCGATCCCAGGCGTAACCTAACTATGGTAGATGAGCCATGATAAAGGGGCTTTTGAAGCTGAACTTGGAACAAGATGGCGGCTACACATGGGACTAAGAATATGTTGTAAGGCTTAATACAATTTCTTGCTAGAACTGGAAATGGCGGTATTTCAAACACGAATTCTTGAGGAAACTAAACCGTGCGACGAGGCGACGGGTGAATCCCCCGAATTCATACACTGACAACACGTACTGATGAGATAAGCTAATATTTCACGAGCGATTAATGTTCAGCCTTGTCACCACCAAACAACACTTCCTTGTAAGGCTTAATAGTATGATTAATGGGATGAATCGTTGGAAGCTGAACTCGGAATAAGATGGCGGCTACACATGCGACTAGGAAGATGTTTTAAGGCTTTATAGATATGATTAATGGGACGAATCGTTGGAAGCTGAACTCGGAACAAGATGGTGCCTACACATGGACTAGGAAGATGGTGTAAGACTTAATACCTGTAGTTTAATCAAAGAGTTAGCGTATGGTCACGCTGGCTACGTGTCCAGACTTAACCTTACAGACTTTCGGATTCGACTGCAGGCCTAAGGGCGTTAGTCGCATTGATCCTAGTTCGAAGCCTAAGAGTACAAGCTAAACCTAAGAGAATCACGCTAACTTCCGTCATTTATGTTCACGCTCTTTCTAACCTTGCTCTGCATGGCGAAGTCAACGTTTCAAAGCTTGATCTTCATCAGCATGACGCACATAAACAATTTTCATCTCAGAGCCGGAGACAGCGCAATTTTCCTTTCTATAGAGAGCGATTTAGTTACATAAATTTAAAATCCTCTTAACCATGATTTTGTACACAAGAGACAGCAAGTGTGAACCACAACTATGAGGATAGTTTTACGTGATTTCTCATTTTCACATCGAGTGGACATATCTATGCCGCTCTAGCGTAAAATGTATAGTCTGTTCAAAATGCCGAGTTCGATTTCCAGTCGGTATTTTTTTGACAATGAAACGTTAGGTGCTAAGTGATGTAAACATTACAGCAGACAATTACAAGTCTCCGTGATTAAAATCTGCAGCTCAGAGCTGAATGCGTAAACAGTGAACTTTGTATTCCCTTTCTAAGCAAATATGTTACTTCCAAATCTAGTAAACTAGTCCCGTTCCATCATCGTATTCAAATTCAACTCTGAGCCTTAGCCCATATTTCATTCGCTTTAGCCTTTTTGTCCATTTGCCCTTTAGTCTTTTTATCCTCTTTCTCTTTTACCTTTTGCCATGTAGCCCTTTAGCCCTATTTCCTTTCGCCATTTAGCCCCTTTGTCCTTCTACCCTTTTGCTTTTTTGTTTTTAAGCCATTTAGCTCTTTTGCACTTTTACCCTTTTGCCCTTTAGTCATTTAGCCCTGATGCGATTTTTGCCGTTTAGCCTTTTTGCTTTTAAGCCAGTTAGCCCTTTTGCCTTTATGCTATTTATCTATTTAGCCGTTTTCCATTTAGCCATTTTGCCCTTTAGCCATTTCTTTCTTTAGCCCTTTTGCCGTTTTCCCTTTAGCCATTTAGCCCCTTTTGCCCTTTTTCTCTTTAGTCATTTAGCCCTTTTGCCCTTTTGCCATTTTGCCTTTTAGCACTTTTCCCATTCTTCCCTTCAGCACTTTCGCCCTTTTTATCCCCTTTCCTTTTGCTCTTTTGCTGTTTAGCCATTTTGCCTTTCAGCACTTTCAGCCTTTTAGCAATTTAGCCATTGAGCCCTTTTGCCTTTATGCGGTCGCTTAGCTCCAAGACATTTTCAGTGTTACGCCGATATGAATAAAGCATATGTATTAAGTCATACACCATCTTCCTAGTACCATGTGTAGCCACCATCTTCTTCCGAGTTCAGCTTCCAACAATTCATCCCATTAATCATATGTATTAAGCCTTACAAAGAAGTGTTGTTTGGTGGTGACAAGGCTGAACATTGATCGCTCGTGAAATATTAGCTTATCTGATCAGTACGTGTTGTCAGTGAATGAATTCGGGGGATTCTCCCGCTGCCTCGTCGCACGGTTGAGTTTCCTCAAGAATTCGTGTTTGAAATACCGCCATTTCCAATTCGAGCAAGAAATTGTATTAAGCCTTACAACATCCTCTTAGTCCCATGTGTAGCCGCCATCTTGTTGCAAGTTCAGCTCCAAGTCCCGGGAGGTTAAGTTAGGTTAACGCGTGTTCAGCGGAAGATTATGCTTGCGCGTTTAGCCAGGGTGTAGGGAAGGGCAACCGGTTAGGTTTACGCCTGGTCAGCATAAGGATAAGTCTCCACATTTATGCGGTTGGTCCGGGTATCGATCTTAAATTCTGTTAAGTTAAGCTTACTCTCCTTTTCAGTTAGCCTAGGAGGTTAGGCTCAGCCTCGAGCCCCAAAAGTTGCTTCCCAAATATTACGCCCTATGAATAAAGTACATATATTAAGCCTCACACCATCTCCCTAGTCCCATGTGCAGCTGCCATCTTGCTCCTACTTTAGCTCTGAGCCCCCGAAGTCACTTTCTGATAATACGCTCCTATGAATAATGCATACGTATTGAGCCTTTTAGCCGCCATTTTGTTCCTAGTTCAGCTCCAAGCTCCCTTAAGCCGCTTTCTAATGTTACGCCCCTATGAATAAAGCATGCGCATCAAGTCTTATAGCCGACATCTTGTCGCTTCAAATCCGGAGAGGTTAAGTTAGGTTAACGCGTGGTCAGCGGAAGATTAAGCCTGCACATTCAGCCAGGGAGCAGGGAATGACATCCCGGCTGAGTCGGAGATTTTATTCTTGATTGGGTAATTATGATAATACGCGAACTGCTCCGGAACTAAATTCAGGCACCAGATTGTTTTTTCTAATTGTGTATGCATGTTGAGTATTCAGTACGAAAGTGGGTTGGTTCCACTAAATTAGTATTAGGGTGCGGGATTGTGTGTGATAAGTCATGAACTCTTGCGGGAATAAATTCCGGCACCAGATTTTTTCTAATTGTGGATTCATGTTGAGTATTCAGTACGTAGGTGTGTTGGTTCCTCTAAATTATTATTAAGGTGCGTGATAGGTCATGAACTCTTGCGGGAATAAATTCCGGCACCAAATTATGTTGCTAATTGTGTATGCATGTTGAGTATTCAGTACGAAGGTGGGTTGGGTGCTCTTAATTATTATTAGGGTGAGTGATTGTGCGTGATAAGTCATGGACCCTTGCAGGAATAAATTCCGGTACAAGACTACTTTTTCTAATTGTGTATTCATGATGAGTATTCAGTACGCTGTTGCCGCCTCTGTAACGTAACGGTTAGTGTTATTAGCTGCCGTCCTTGGGGGGCCGGGTTCGATTCCCGGTTCTACGAGAAATTTACGAATTGCAGGAGGGCTGGTATTTGGTTGAAATGGTGCATCCAGCTCACCTCCACTGGGGTGTGCCTGAAAATAGCTGCACTTCCTCGAGATGAGGACACGTGTTTACTTTAGTACGATGGCGGGTTAGGTCCTCTATATTATTATTATTATTATTATTATTATTATTATTATTATTATTAGGTTGCGTGATTGTGTATGTTAAGTCGCGAACTTGTGGAAACAATGAACTTCGTATTCCCTGTCTCAGCAAGTAAGTTACTTGCAAGTCAAGTTAACATGCTCCTGCAGTCATTTTTTGCAGATATGTGCATACTAGGCTAAATACAAAAACAATGAACTTGGTATTTCATGTCTCAGCAAATACTTCCAAGTCTAATCAACTTGCTCGTGCAATCAAGTTTTTGCTAATATGTGCATACTAAGCCAAATGAAGAAACAATGAAGCTGGCATTTCTCGTCTCAGCAAATACTTCCAAGTCTAGTCAACTTGCTCGTGCAGTCAATTTTCATCAGAAATGCATACACTCTCTTGACCTCACTTTAGCTGCATTCTCACTCCGTACTTTGAACTAACAGTTCATACTTAGTCTTCAGTGAAAGAAAGGCTCGTCATCGATTTTAGGTCGCGTTGAGACTTTTTTCTTCTTATACTCTAAGCTCTATAGTTCTGAGTCCAAGCGAGCTCCAAATTCGAATCCCCGAGCCAGCGATTTTTCTTCGTTGCTCAGAGTTAGATGTTTGAATTTTCGGGATTAGATATTTGAATATCATTTCAGATTTGAGTCTAAGCGAGCTCCAGGTTGGAATCGTAGTCGGGATGGGGATTTTTAATTTTCCGCAGCTCAAACGTTAGGTGTTTTGAATAAAAATAGCACTTCACATTTGTGTCCAAGTAAGCTCCAGGTTCGAATCCCAATTCGGCCGGTGATTTTTTAATTTTTTAGCGCTAAATCCAGGTGTTTCAATTAAACGCACAAGCTTTTAAGGTACAGTCATGCTTGTTTCCTGCCCACGTAGAGGAGCCACTGATTCGATTCCCAGTCAGGTGGGCGATTTCTTAAATTTCTTGTAGCTCAAGGTTGGGTATTTTGAATTTAATGCGCGCATTCAATGCAGATTCATTTATTTAGCATGATACTCAGCTGTCCAAAGGGAAGAGCCCTGGATTCTATTCTCTGTTAATGTAGCGCGAATATTTTCCTATTATGAACACAAAGTTTTAATTTCTAAGTAATGTTAACAATATTGTCAGCTACTATAAGGCTCTAGAGTTCAAATCTAAAAGTACGTAATGTTAAAATCGAAACACTGGAAACCAATAGCGGGTTACACATCAGTTCACACGCTAGCATATTTGACTCCGTAGTCGCTTAGCTTCGAGCCACAAAAATGCTTCCCATTATTACGCTCCTGTGAATAAAGCATATCTATTAAGCCTTTCACCATATCTCTAGTCCCATGTGTAGCTGCCATCTTGTTTCAAGTTCAGCTTCCACTAATCTTAGCATCAAAGCCCTCCTAAAGTTACCCTGGACAATATCTCATCTTGTCTAGTTAGGTTAAGCCTGGGATCGAATCTCAAACTTGAGACTATAACGCCCTTGTAAAGGTAATCCTGGCATCAAACGCGTGCCTGCTAGTTTACGCTAAGCTAGCACTCTTATCCATAATCACGTTGGCAGTAAGGTTCAGCTGGCATTCTTGGGTATCGAACTTGGGTCTGTAAAGTTAACGCCCTTAAGCCTATGGTTGAATACAGGGCCTGTAAGGTTAAGCCTGGAGTCGAATCTGCACCTCCTAGGTTATGCTTGTACTCTTGAGCTTAATCTCGTAGGCAGTTTGGTCCAGCTTGCACTTTTAGGCATCAAACTTGGGTCTGTAAGGTTAACGTCTTCAAGGCTAGGATCGAATCCGAGGGCTGTGATATTAAGCCTGAACACGTAGCCAGTGTAACATCATGTTAGGTTAAGGGCGTGTTCTTAGCTAGCAGCCCGCACCGCGCTGTGACGTCAACTACTGGATCAGGCTTCTTCCATGGGTGGGTGGTAGTGGTGGCGCCGAACCATCCAAAAGTACAACACTTTTCTGATAATGCAGTCGGTGACGATATGGTGTTCAGTACGGACCAAAGATAATTTGAGTATGAATTCACGTCAAATAGCGCACTATCAGTGACCCGTGAAAAGACGACTGAAGCTGCTGTTTAAAACGTAACCTCCACGAACAACGCCTACACCATTCAGTTGCTTATTTTCATCTCAGGTCACCTCAGAAAGAAATTATATATCTGCTTTCAGGTAGCGGGTCTAAATTTGGCAAACACGTTTCCAATACACTACAAAGTAACAACCCCCAAATATAGAATATGACTGTAGCACCAGTGCTAAGATGTCAACGACTATTTCACTGTCCTGCGTGCGAAAAGTACTGGAACCAGAACTAAAGGGAGCATCCACTTGCCAGATTCATGGTCTCGTCAAACCAACTCAAGTTTGTAAATCAAAGTACTTTCAGCATCTTGACGTCTACTTCTTTCGCCAGTACAAACCATTTGCACGACGCATGGAAGATAACATACGTTGTGATGTGGAAAATGCTGCCAACCTGTTTGACAGGATCTTTGTTTTCAAGTTGCATTCTTCTATATTCAGTTGAGTGCACAAGAAGATCAGCTTATACTGAGCTCTGCGCGGAAGAGTCGATACGTGTCACAAAACACGCCACTTCCGTTCCGTAATATGTTGGACATCAAGTTTGCTGTTCTTGTCATATGCTACACTCCTGACAATGATTCCAGTCCCAAAATTATTTGATCGTGGTGTAGTGATACGACTCTGTGCTCACGGTGTAAAATGCATCTGAAAATTCAAAATGATTCACGTAATCTCAGCATTTACAAGTCTCATATTTCACAGTTATAATGTGCTTGGTCCATTGTGATTACAGACATTACACTCCCGCGCCATGCTTTCATAAGCCTTGTTTTAGGAGATGCGGGCGATTGCGAAATGACGCTCTTCATACCAGGTACTTTGGTGTCTAACGTGTTAACCACAGAGAGTTTGACGACCTTCATTGGGAGGTCCTTTCCGACATTTCTCACTTTCTCGTTAGACGTTTGCTAAGGTTGGTATACATACATTTGTACAAATTTATGTATTGGGATTGGTAATAAATGTTCCGTTAGTAAACGTAAATGTGACACAATTTCTTCAAAGTAAATATATAGTTGTAAAGGGATATTTTCAGTTTTGTGAGAAACACACGCGCTTAATAAACGTAAAGATTATAAGTACCGTTACTTGTACAATTGTAATACTCTAAAGGCAATATATAGGACAAAATGCTGTCGTGACGTATTTTCCTTATTTTAGCGTATTCTGTGCATGTGTCAATGCTGAAAAGATAATTAAGACCTTTCATTTTACCATCTTCAATTAATTCATAGAAATTTATCGATCAGTAACAAGATTCTGGTTCATTACTGTGACTAAAATATACCAGTATTTTACTGTCGCCGGTAATACTTTCATACATGCTAACAGCTCACAGGGAGAATTTCAGACTGAACGTTGAAATCTACCAAAAGCCGTGGGCCATAACGTCTGTAACGGAGTTACTTAGAAGCTGTGACGATTCTTGTCGACACACTTGGTTCAGTAAGATGGATTGTATACAGTACAAGGGAGGCAATGTGAATAAGACGAGGAACTTAATTACCATTTCCCGATTATAACAGTTCGGCCGTTTAGCAGAAAGGCTACTTACTGTGTAATATTTTATAGATAAAACAGTTCAACGAAATAAATAACAACAACCGTATGATTACGGTGCCAAGTGAAAATATTTAAGATAATTATGCAGAAAGAGGAATGTCTGTATAATGTGACTAAAACAAATACTTATCACGGCAACTATCACTCTCGGAACAAATGACTCTACCTTCACGCTCAGTAAAGAGCACCCGAGACGTGACCACAGCACTAGCTCCTAGAAGATGCCAGTGAATTCATCTCTGTTGTTTTACGATGTCTGACATCACCTGTCTCACACATAGTGTTATAAAAGTAAATACACAGTTCAAAGATTAGGGGAGCATGTTTCTGAAGGTATGCTATGCTCCACAAAACAATACCTCACAGCCAGGTATATTACCAACTAAACCTTTATTCTTTACCGTTGAAGTATACAAATGTACATCGATGGATTCGCGTTCATTTTCAGAACACAAACGTAAATGTGCAAATACTGGTGAAAACAAAGCGATAACAATCTTCCAGGGTGGATTCTTATCCCAGTTGGAGTGCTATAGTATGGTATATGTTCTCCACGAGCATTTGTCACAGCTTCGCACCTACGTGGCACGCTCCGTATTAGTCGACGCAGGTCACGTTGCGGTATCAATCTTCAATGAGAGCCTGTTCGAGGTCTTGGAGAGTCTGTGGTGGAACAGGACTCCCACGAACACTTCTGTCAAGCCTGTCCCATCCATGTTCTATGGGATTAAGGTCGGGACTCACTGCTGGCCATTACATCTTTGAATGCCCAGTTCCTCGTAATACATGCGCGCTACATCAGCCCTGGCATTGTCATGCATGAGTACGAATTCAGGACCAACACCGTATGCAGCAGCCAACACATGTTGTAGCAGTATCTGCTCGATGTACCCCGCAGCGGTAAGATTACCACGGACGACGACAAGATCCGTACGGCCATCAATACTGATGCCACCCCACACCATCATAGAACCTTTTCCGAATCGGTCGCCTTCCTGGACATCATTTGACATGTACTGCTCACCACGGCGCCTCCATACACGTTGACGTCCATCACGCTGTTTCAGGGGAAATCTGGACTCGTCAGTGAACAACACAGGTCTCCATTGGCGAAGTTGCCACTTAACGTGGGTACGGGCAAGCAGAAGGCGAGTGGCGCGATGTTGCTGCGTTAAACGGGGCACTCGAACCGGACGTATGGGTCGCAAGGACACTTCTTTTAACATGTTCCCTACTGTCTGGTCAGGCGCATTGACTCCAGTGACCCTCCTGTGGTCTTGGTGCAGTTCTCTGGCAGTCGCTGAACGACGCCCCAACGCACAGATGGTCATATATCGGTCATCCTGTGAGGTTGTCATGCGCCCACGACCTTGTCCAACCCTCCCTGTGAACTGGCCTATCTCACTGTAGCGATTCCACAAGCGGTGAATAACTGACGGAGGTTCACTGAGGTCCACAGCCACACGACAAAAAGTCCATCCTTCCTGGATCAAAGTGACGGCCCTTGCGACTTGATCCTCGTTAAGACGTCTCATGGGATATGCTAGTTGACGTACAACGCGCTCAAATGACTGCAGTAGTTTGTGTACCTCACAATGGCTCACGGACGCACCGCTATTCACTTTGTTTTGAGGGGCCACCTGACAATTTAATGGATGGCTACGCCTGCAGATGGAGAATAACTTCAATTTGACACACCCTGAGTAGCTAAGGTCTCAAGGTATGCTATACGACCATTGGAACCCCATCTACCAAATTAACGTTCACATACCAGACGTTACAAAACATGTTACCCTAATTTTTTGAACTGTGTATTTCGGTGGCCGGTCCCGTGGTGTAGGGGTAGCGTGCCTGCCTCTTACCCGGAGGCCCCGGGTTCGATTCCTGGCCAGGTCAGGGAGTTTTACCTGGACCTGAGGGCTGGTTCGAGGTCCACATAGCCTACGCGATTAGAATTCAGGCGCTATCTGACGGTGAGATAGCGGCCCCGGTCTAGAAAGCCAAGAATAACGGCCGAGAAGATTCGGCGTGCTAACCACACGACACCTCGTAATCTTCAGGCCTTCGGGCTGAGCAGCGGTCGCTTGGTAGGCCAAGGCCCTTCAAAGGCTGTAGTGCCATGGGGTTTGGTCTCGGTTTTGTGTATTTCGGTGGGAGATCTGTGGATCAGCGAGGCCAGTTCACGAGCTATGAAGTTCAATCCATTGTTGGAGAAATTTGTCACTTCTGACACGTCTCATAACTGATGAGCAAAATGTACCGGTTCTGTATATTCCATTAAGTGCATATTACTATTCAGGTAACAAGCGCCATGCCAATGGCTTCATTGTCTATGTTAATTACAAACGCTCCGATACTTAGCTGCGCACCGAACACTTGTTAGTCACATGAAAATTGAGCGATAACACCGCATAACAATTGCCAAGTTGGACTTGATAACTAGATGATAGCGGAAGTTGACACGAGCAGACAAACCACACAAACCTCGTGGTGCACATCCCTGACGTCTCTTGACCTACCAAGCTACCGATGCTCGGTCCGAAAGCCTGGAAATTACGAGGTGACGCGAAGTCAGCGCGATGGATCCTCTTGGCTATTTAGATCGGTACCGCTATCTCTCCGTAAGATAGCTCGTCAAATGTTCTCTCGTAGGCTGGGAAGATCCCAAATCACTCTCAAATCCAGGTAAGAAATCCCTACCGAGCGAGCTGACCGTGAAGTTACGGTCACGCAGCTTGCATTCGTGAGATGGTAGGTTCTAAACCAATCGCCGGTAGATCTGAAGATGGTTTTCCTTCCACACCAGCAAATGCTGGGGCTGTACCTTAGTTAAGGCCACGGACGCTGCCTTCCCAATACTAGACTTTTCCCACCCTTTTTCAGAAAACCTAATCTTACCAGGAATCGAATCCGAGGCCTCCGTATCGCTACTCCTAGGTCACGAGACAAGAGTAAAATTATGGATCTAGTTTAGGTCGGCTATTTTTCCAGACTTTTCTGAGCAAGGAGTGACAAAAGTCTCGACGACTTGGTTAGCTTCAGTGTGCAAGATATAATTATTACAATAGACGAATGTTACCTTCGAGTACGGCTGTAATTCTTGGTATGGTGGTCTTAATTCCAGCCTAGTAATTTCCTCTCGAGTTTTTCAAGACGTTTCATTAGTCGGACTGTTCCTTGTAGGTCTGCTGGTGAATTGTGGAGAAGACGTCTATCTGTCAAAGCTGAATCAAGTGTTAATAATCATTATTTGCGGCTTCTTTAACAACTTTATCTACGACCTCACTCTTCGTTATACCGCAACGCGCGTTAAAGCACAGGAGATGGAGTTCCGGAGCTGCTTTCTGAATAGTGTGGATTAGAGTTGAGGTATCTAGGAAATAAGAGTGTGTTGATATGTTCCAGCCCGAGCGCTTCAGCTTCTAAAGCACAGGGTTAAGTGGGCCTTGTCCAACAAAATGACCACTGTTCAGTCTGAAGGCCAGCAGATTATGAGGTGATGCGTGGTCAGCGCAACACATTATCTTGTCCATTATTCCTGGCTTTCTAGACCGGAGCGTTTATCACATCGTCAGATAGCTCATCCGTTGTCATCACGTAGGCTGAGTAGACCTCGAACCAGCTCTCAGATACAGGTAAAATATCTGACCTGGTCGGAAATCGAACCAGAGTCTCCGGGTAAGAGGTAGGCTCACTACTTCTAGACCGCTGGGCCAGCATGAACACGATGCCTTATTATTATTATTATTATTATTATTATTATTATTATTATTATTATTATTATTATTATTATTATTATTATTATTATTATTATTATTATTACACTTCTCGCGGCTGCTCCTCAGTCTGAGCCTGTTATACAGCCCTTCTCGTTCATTAAACCACTTTATTGATATCACTGGTACTGCGATAACCTGCATAGACAGAGTCCTGAGACACATTTTACCTCAATAAGGTGATGGGTTCATTTTGATACTGGTTATTTTCATTACTACGGACATGGCACCGGGAGGATGGTCGTTTGGAGACAACTGCTGCTTATCGATGGTTTACATCGACAAAATACGTAAAGCAATAGTAGTGGATAAGCTAGTGAATACTCTGTCTTCACCTTGTAAAAAGAAAACATGTCTCCAACAAAATTTAAAATTCACTTTACCATTCAAACCTCTTCTTCTTCTTTCCTGGTTTTATATTTATCCATTGAACGGGCACTCCCGAGCTCACCCGAGGTCGGCTCGTCTGACTCGGCGAGAGGACGTCCGACGTTCTTACACCAGATCTAATGGCACTTCACTTTCCCTTAAGGGAGCCTCAGTAGTTCGCTTCCATGTTGCCATAGGACGCTCTCTTCCTCCCTTCGTCTCTTCGATGGCAAGAACTTTCTCTAGGAAATAGTGTTAACTTCTTCTCTTGATGTGACCATACCAGCGGAGTTGATTTTCCTCCATCTTGTCGCTGATGGGCACAACTTTGAAAGATCCTCGCACTTTGTCGTTCAGTGTGACGACCGCCGGCCATCGCAACATCCGCTTCCCTGTGACATGCATTCGCTGGTCATGATTTTTCTGCCTTGCTCAACCGTCAGGGCCGTACATGAGAGCAGGCTGGACAGTGGACTGGCGTCCGCTTATCACACAGAACACCAGCAAGAGACCGCCATTTCATGTAACCAACAATGATGCGGTGCTTTCTTCTGCAAGGAAGACAGTGTTGTGTGGGCCCGCTTGCCCGACCTGCGCAAAATTAAAGAATGTATACTCTGTCTCCTTGCAGCTTATTCTAAACTGAAATCTCTACAGTCTTAAAATTAATTCAGTAAATTATAATCGATTTCCTCCAGACCAAAACCATAGTGTAGAAGTAGAATGTTGCCAAGTTATCGAGGTAGTTATGAACAACCTGTCCTACTGCACAAATTAGTCATTATATTTAGTCGGACAGTTTTCTCTTGAGGATTAAGAAAATTAACTTGCATTTTTAGTACATACTGACTGCGGGGAAGTCGAAAACTGCTGATTAGCGCTCTAATATCAGCGTTTCGGGTTAAACTACGTGTATACTCACTCAAAAGAAAAAAGAATGAGAGCATATTATGTTCCTCGCATTTAATATTTAATCAGACTTAATTTCAATTATTATAATTCATCTCCAATGTAGATACAAACTCTGTGGATATCCACAATAAACATTTTATCTATGGGTTCAATTGTTTCTCAGAAAACTGTACGTGTGAGTACTATTCCTTCGCTCTGCTTGTTCACTTTATCGAAATCACACCTACTGATATCAGCGTACTAATCTACAGCACAGCTCAGGGGTATTCAAGGGTCCTTAGAAGAGAAATAATAATAATAATACAATATTTCTCAAGCAAGGAAGCCAGCGATGTGTGGGCTCGCTTGCCCGGCCTCCATAAAGCTAAAGATGATATACTCTGTCTTCTTGCAGCTTATTCTAAACTGAAATCTCTACAGCCTTAAAATTAATTCAGTAAATAATAATAATTGATTATTATTATTATTATTATTATCTAAGGCTCTGGAGAATAAGTCCCCACATGTTTACACACTTCTCACCGCTCTGGCACACTGATACGATGGATTGGTACCGTAAGATTCCTGGCAAGGTCCTGACTATTCATTACACTACGTCAGGGTCAGCCAACTGCGTGTATGTGTGATGTCAGGTAACACGTCACACACTCTGCTCGGGCAGCGAAACAAAGTACTTAGTACTGTAGCTGAGAGGTGAAGGCTAGAGGGGCGAGGGGAATCACAACGTCATTCCTAGCGGGAGGCCCAAGGGCTGCAGGTAGTACAATGCGGTTATGTGTAGTACATATTTATCTCCACATAATTTATTGTAACGTAACTTTGTTATGAATTTACATAAAAGTTATAAAGCAACTTTATTTCTACATATACAAACTAAACTAGCTTTTTCCGGTGAATCTTCGGAACTGATATTGAACACAAAATTGCTGTGTTTTACAATATCACCTACTGTAAAAAATAGTGCTAATAGTGACAAACAGAACAGTTTTACAACAAAAATAGTACATAGAGTAATCTGTAAACTCAAAACATACGTTTTATCTCATGATATCGATACTCAGTTGCTACTCGTGGGTTTTCTTGATTTTTGTAGCCTTGTTTCTAGTTTTGCAATATTTGGAGTTAATGTTTGAGGAAACACTAAGTTTAAAAGCACACTTGAAATCGTGATCTGACAACTGGCTTCAATGTTTAGGTTTTGTTGATTTCAAATAGAAAAGATTCGTTCTCAGGCATACGTGGAACCGAAAATACTCAGCATTCTCGCTGCAAACCTATGCAATCGGGGAAACTTTTTAAAAAAATATTATGAGCCCAACTACTCCAGAATTGCACCCTAACATAGAAGGTGCACCATGTGTTGCTAATGAAACTAGTTTGTTACATGGCAAAGAAGCATTTTCAACAACACTTACAATGCAGTTGAAAATGTCGATGCCTTTCATGGTATTCTTCATAGGCACTAAATCCAGTATTTCCTCCCAAATTGTAAAGTTGTTGTCAACCCCTCGTATGAAAATGGCTAGCTGGGCCGTGTCAGAAATATCTGTGCCATCGTCATTTGCTAAGGAGTATGCCCGGAAGCTTTTTGTCAGTTCTAATAATTGTAGGTGGACATCATCAGATAGGTCTTGAATTTTTGTCGACACTGTGTGCGCGGACAAGCTGGTAGCTTCGAACACTTGAATGATTTTTAGACAAAACTCCTCACCTGCTGGAATTAAACATTCCTTTACGAATTCACCACCACTGAACGGTTTAAGTTTCTTTGCAATTAAATATGAAATTTTATAACTCAGTCGAGCTGCAGAGTCACTGGTCGAATGCTCGACATGGTTATTTAAGTTACCTCTTAGTTCTGTAATTACACGTACCCTTTCCTCGCCTTGATACTGATCATAATCTGCAGCGTGATAGAAACTGTAGTGGCGTTGTAAATTATATATTTTTATATTACTGTAGCTCTTTTCTACAAACTAAACTTTTAGCTGTAGCAATCCTATCATTTTCAACAAATAAATATAGATCTTCCCATAAAGATAACAAGATCGGAGGTGTAGATAGCTTCTCGCACCGTGATGTGCCCGCTTCGTCCATACTTACGTACTGTACCACTAACACCATACGGCTGAGCATATTGATAGGTATGTCAAAATCATAATAAACCTTTTTTTCGGAATTTGATCCTAGATTTAACAGTTTGGAGTGTCTGGAAACTTATATTCAACTTCTAACACACCATTTTCAGTTGTTGCAGATAACGTTGATCTAGGCCTACAGTTAGAGTTATTAGATTTACAGTGTGATAGAGAACTAAGAGATGCATTTTTAAATAAGAAGGATTTGTGTGGCTTGTTGTGAAAAGTGTCTATAAAAGCCGTAGCCACCAACATGTATGGCATTTCACGTGTTCACTACAAAGCGAGGCTGTCTCTTCGTCTTCAGTCTACGACAGCGGCTCCCTACCTTCTGCGCTCTTTCGTCACATGGTCTCTCCGACGTCACACGGTCTCTCTTACATCACACGCCAGCCAGTTGGCCGACCCTGGACTACGTTATCACCGGCCGAGTTGGCCATGCGGTTAGGGGCGCGCGGCTGTGAGCTTGCATCCGGGTGATCGTGGGTTCGAATCCCACTGTCGACAGCCCTGAAGATGGTTTTCCGTGGTTTCCCATTTTCATACTAGGCAAATGCTGGCGCTGCACCTTAATTAAGGCCACGGCCGCTTCCTTCCCACTCCTAGGCCTTCCCTATCCCATCGTCGCCATACGACCTATCTGTGTCGGTGCGACGTAAATCAAAATAGCAAAAAAAATAGACTATGTTATCAGGCAATAAAGAAAAGAAATAAGAGGTAATCTTCAGAATGCATCCAAAGTGTAGGTTATTCTTTAACGTAAATACTGAAGATATTCTAAGTACGTAGCTAACTGGAAGCTAATATTGTATTCCTGGTATAATCAGGAACGTCCTCGTACTTTCTCTCAGTTTGTTTTTTTCAACACCATGTTTTCATCTTGATATGGGTTCGTCGGTGCTCCCAAGCTTAATCTTTGACCTGTTGCTACTAACTGGTCCTAGTAAAATTTCTACCCGTAGTCACCAGGATTCGAATTTGGACCACTCGGTAGGCTAGACCAGTAAACTAGCGCGCCTCCTCGGATTACTTTTTCAATACTTCGGATAAATTGGAAAATTTTTACTGGTCGTATAGGCATCAACACTTGTCTGAGAACACTTAGAGTGGAGGAAAAAGTTAAACAATTTCGATGGGTTTGATTAATGTATGAAAGTTTTACATAATAGTAAAATTCATCCCTCCACATAAGGTTGACTCCAAGAAGAGCATCCGGCCATAAAACTAGGCCACGTCCACGTGTGAGTATGTATATGTGACACAGGTCCCATATGTGACCATAGGCTGTGAGAGGAGAAGAAGAAGAAGAATATAAGCAGAAGAAGCAATTAAAAGAAGAAGAAGATGAACAGAAGCAGAAGAAGTATTTAATGAAAGCTCACCTTTCCCTCTATACATAACATTATAGCTGGAATTCTTTGGAGATTTGTTACAATACCTATGTACAGAGTGTATCCGGACATTACGCTATTATACTGACATTCTTGTCGTTTGTCATCCGTTTTGTTCACCGACGAGACCACATATGGAAGAGAAGGCACATATACGTGCGCACGTGGTACGGTTGTCACTAATTGTCATCAGAGCTCTGCCCGCAATATGTGGTGTGGTACTATCCATGGTCAACTGATCGGGCTTGAATGGACCAGCATATATTGAGCGACACGCTGTCTGTACTACTGGAACATGTGCCCCTAGAACAGGGCCTCTCAAGCGCCCAAAATGTCACGCGTGCAAATCGAGGCGCAAGAGCTCCGTGCACTGTGCATCGCTCTCGCTCGGCACGGCTCGGACGAACGCTTCGTCTCTGGGCTACTCGGCTAAGCTCGGCTCAACTCGGATCAATTCGGCTCGAATTTAGAGCGCTACGCAGCAAGTGAGGAAGAGGGAGACAGGGGGAGCGAGCGAGAGAGGCGTGGGGAAAGAGAGAGACAGCGCTATTGCTCCAAATCGAGGAGTGGGGGTCTGCACTCTGGTCAACCAAGCGAAGTCGTCTTTCGCACCGTGCACAGTGCGTGCACCAAGAGCATGCACCCTGAGGGGCCCTGCTCTAGAAATTCGCCGCAGCACGTTGTTCATGCATGATGGCGCTCGAGAGCAATGCAATTTGCACGTACGCCGGTTCTTGGACAACACCTTCCCACAACGCTGGATCGGGCGTCCAGTTCTAGAGCATTACCCTGCCCAGTCTCCTGACCCTAATCTACTGGACTTAAATCTGCGGGAACACATGAAAAGTGTGGTGTACACTACTCCGGGTAACGAACTCAACGACCTGGAACAGCATATTGATAATGCCTGTACAGCTGTTCGACCGTCCACGTTGAGGCTGCTCATGGCGGACACTTTGAGCATCTCCTGTTATGTGGCCGATGTACGTCCTGTAACTTCATTAGTAGCATCGATGTTTAGATACACTCTGTATAAATAAAATTGCAATTTTGTGTATACACTTCGAATGTTTGCCTCAAACTTCGTTTTTTTTAAAATTCCTGATTAGGTACACAAAAGTTAAGTTCAATATTTGTCTGTCTGATTGTTTATGTGTACATCGAGGGAAAATAGCTTGACAGAATTTCATGAAGCTCGGTATTTAAGTTGACGGATATCTGTGGAGTGCACTGGTCTATATAGTGTTTGATTAGCATACAGCGGTCTAGCAAAGTTAGGGGAGCCAAAGCAGGAAATGTCAAATGTCTCCGCTAATATTGACTGTATCGAAGAACTATACATAGTAAAGCTTGTATAAAATATCATTGCTGATCTTTTAATTGTATGCACTTTTACGTTACACAAAAGTCAAAAGTGAATTCAGTTGAATGGAGATATTCGTGATTGTTGTATTTTTCATAAACTTCCAAACATCTCTGGAAATATTTATCTCTTATAAAACCTGTACATAGGAAACAAAAGTTATAGAAACTACACTATCCGATCGTGTCTGTCTCATACATTCTTACAGATATATTCATGAAGTTATATTTTAAGTGTGAAGTTCATCAACGTCAAACATAGCTCATATAGGAATATTGTTCAATCATCAAGGTAACGAGTTAAATGGCGATGATGGTCGTTGTTTTCGTGATTGTTTTTATAAGGTACAAAACTGCATGGTCATCACCATCAATCACCGCTGATCTGTCCAAATCGTTGGCTGAATGATCAGCGTACTGGCCTTCGGTTCAGAGGGTCCCGGGTTCCATTCCCGGCCGGGTCGGGGATTGTTAACTTCATTGGTTAATTCCAATGGCCTGGGGGCTAGGTGTTTGTGCTGTCCCCACCATCCCTGCAACTCACACACCACACATAACACTATCCTCCACCACAATAACACGCAGTTACCTACACATGGCAGGTGCCGCCCATCGGAGGGTCTGCCTTACAAGGGCTGCACTCGGCTAGAAATAGCCACATGAAAAGAAAAGAAGATCCCTGATCTGCATTTAGGGCAATCGCCCAGGTGGCAGATTGCCTATCTGTTTTTTCCTAGTGTTTCCTTAAACATGAAAATGAAAATCGACAGCCTGTTTCCAGTCATTCGACCCGGTCAGGAATCAAATGAATGAAGCCCCATCTAGCGGCGAGGTTAGGAATTGTGCCGGCTGCCGAAGCCTGTCGCACACCTCTGGGGCAATGATTAATGAATGACAGATGAAATGATAGTGAAGAGTGTTGCTGGAATGATATATGACAGGAAAACCAGAGTACCAGGAGAAAAACCTGTCCCGCCTCCGCTTTATCCAGCACAAATCTCACATGGAGTGACCGGGATTTGAAGCACGGAACCCAGAGGTGAGAGGCCGGCGCGCTGCCGCCTGAGCCACGAAGGCTCTTTTTTTCTTAAATAATTGCAAAGAATTTCGAAATTTATTGAACACATCCCTTCGTAAATTATTCCAATCCCTAACTCCTCTTCCTATAAACAAATATTTGCCCCAATTTGTCCTGTTAAATTCGAACTTTATCTTCATATTGAGCCATGCAGTCCACATTGATCACAAATATAATCAGAAAGATAACCATCGAAATGATAAGGTAAAAGCGAAGAAAGACAACACAAGAAAAAGAGACTGAAGAGGGGAGAGGTGGAAATGAAAGACTCCCTTGACAACAGACGTCCCAATATCGACGAGTTGGAAGAAAACTAAATGCGGTGGCCTACAACGTCTTAAACTGACAAAACTGGTCAACGATAACATTACACTTATTTCCTATTTGCTTTTCGCACTGACTTAGATGGGTCTTCTGGCGACAGTGAGATAGGACAGGTCTAGGAAAGGGAAGGAAGCAATCGTGGCTTTAATTAAAGCACAGCCATAGCATTCGCCTGGTGTAAAAATAGGAAATCATGCAAAACCATCTTCAAGGCTGCCGACAGTGTGGTTTGCACCTACTATGTACCGAATGCAATTTCAGAGGCACGTGATCAAATGACGTAGCCAACTCGCTCGGTTAACATTACACTGCATGCAGTTAATAGAGATGTGCTTCTTCTCCGGCTGTCACTCACCTCCGCTAGATGGCACTACTGCTGCAATTATATAAAAACTTACCCGACATTGGCAGGTTCAATAGACAGTGTTTATAAGAAGGCCTGCCAAAATATTCACCGTTAGAATTTTATCATGGAAATCTTGTACAGTTTCTGCCACCTCCATATATTGCATACCGCACATTGGTATTTCGATTCGCAAACTTTTGTGCTATATGCAGTAGTTGATTAAAATAAGTCTGTAGGAAAGAAATAACGCACTCCCTTGTGTTTTCTTTAAAATCTAATCAGATACTTGTAAACATTTCCATGTATGCGTGTCATAACTGAATTTGCTGAACACCGAGCTCGATAGCTGCAGTCGCTTAAGTGCGGCCAGTATCCAGTATTCGGGAGATAGTAGGTTCGAACCCCACTGTCGGCAGCCCTGAAAATGGTTTTCCGTGGTTTCCCATTTTCACACCAGGCAAATGCTTGGGCTGTACCTTAATTAAGGCCACGGCCGCTTCCTTCCCACTCCTAGCCTTTTCCTGTCCCATCGTCGCCATAAGACCTATCTGTGTCGGTGCGACGTAAAGCAACTAGCAAAAAAAAAAAAAATTGCTGAACGGTCACCTATTCTACCTATAGAGTACAGCGGGCCCGACATGGAATTATTTTTGTGTTGTCAAAGGGGGATATGTCGAGATTCCCAATTTAATTATGTGTGTTTCTTGGAACAGCATATCGCAGGAGGAAGCAGGTGGTTAAAGCAAAACATTGAGTGACAGCACATCGTATACCAATGGAACCTCCCACTATTGCTATGAATCTTAAAATCTCACCACAAAATACTAGGCAGTCAAAAATTGGGGTTCAGTCTTGGGTCTCGGTGAAGTTCAGTAGCCATACTTAATTTAGCTTTCTATAATTAACTCATACGCTCGGGAAAAGTTTTGAAATGATGCTTAATTTTTAGCCTCAAAGTTGGTATCATAATTTCATCTCCAGATAACTCACCAATGCAGACAGTATAGAATGCCAAAATAACACAGGGCATCAAAGAAGAATGAGAGAAGTACAGCAAGTTGACAACGAACTTCCCCTAGAGGAATCTCCGCAGATATTTCTTCCTACAATATTTACAGAACCTACGTTTTACGATCGATCACACCTGCAGTTTACTCGTCTGGAATGGTGCATCAGCGACATTATTTGGCACATTCCTCTTCCTTAGAAATTTGTGTGATCACTGGGATTCGAATATTGAACATCTTGATGTTAAGATCAAAAAGTTTTGTGCTGTGTCCCAAATGTGACCAAAGAGAAGAGGATGCCGCCATTCCAGTCTTCGAAGACTTCGGCCATGATACGCTTGCTGTAGATGTTGAAAGGAGGGATGATACCCGAAAGATACCCAAAAGGGTGTCGTTGACATGCACTGCCATCGTATTTGTGAAGTTCAGTCACTTAATCAGGTTCACTATGTGCGTCAGCTTCCTCATTTCTAGGAAAATTAGCCAGAGCTTTGACCATTTCACATTATCGAAGATTTTCTTGAAATCCACGAAGCACATGAACATCATTATATTGAACTCTCTGGCCTTCTCGACGAGATGTCGAACGTTCAGCAACTGCTCACACGTTCCTTTGTCTGGAAAGAACCACGTCTCTTCTTCCGGTATTTGTGACAGAAGAAAAGTGTTCTTTCTCTCGTTCAGTATCATGAGCATGACTTTGCTGTCGTGGGAGATGAGTGTTATTGTGCGACAGTTCCCCAGTCGAGTGGGAAGCCCTTCTTGAACAGTGGTACGAAGGAGTGGCACTACTGCTCAGGGCAGTTTCCAGACGTCCAAATCTTCTGGCACAGGATGTAGAGAATGACCACACCCATCTTGCACATGTTCTTCAGGACTACAGCAGTAATTCAATCAAAGCTTGTTGCTTTCTGATTTCGTAAGTTCTTCACGGCACGTTCTACTTCTTCTCTGAGGATCGGAGGTTCTAGATCTTCAACAAGATCTCCTAGCATGGATTGTGGGTTTTCGTGGAACATCCTTATGCAGTACTCTCACCATACGTTGGCTATGCTCTTCTCGTCCGTGATAATGTTGCCTTGTTTGACCCTCATGACCTGTGTCTTGGCTTTGAAATCTCGAGCCAGGTATTTTACTTTATTGTGGAGCTCTTTGGAGTGGTTCTCATTTGCATGCCTCTCCAGCCCCGCACACAGCCTGTTAATGTGTTCATTCTTGTTTCTTCTACGAGCAAGTCTGGTGTGCCAAGGTATTACCTGACATCCAGTTGTTTCACTGTACTGCTGTGTTTGGGAATCTCCTTAGATGTTTCAAAAAGCCATTTTTCCACTCTTTCCCTCAAATTCTAGCAGGCCACTTCCTACAAGAGCTTTTCGAAAGACAATTTGTTCTGGAGCAACTGCCCTCTGAGATTTCATTTTGGTTGCTGGCTCTTTCGGCTCGATTTTGAGGTAAGCCCAGAGAAGAGGGTATTTAGCACTGCATTCAGCGCCTGGCCTGGTTTTGATGTTGCGAAAGGAGATTCTCCATCTTTTGTCGACGAGGACGTAATCATTCTGGCTCTTATATTGCCTGTTCTGGGAGGTCCACATGTAGAGGAGATGTTTGTGTTATTTGAAAATTGTATTTATTATCTACAGTAGCAACCTGAATAAGTCTGTTGCCTCGTTCGTTACGCATTTCCGAGTAATAGTGCCCCACCGTGTCCCTCAAGTGGTTATCCCTTCTGGTGCTCCCAATCTTAGCATTAAAGTCTTACAGAAAGTTAATTATTCCTTTGGTCTTGAGGACTGCCATGGTGCCCTCTAGGGTCGCGTAGATGTCCTCTACTTCCTGGTCGTCTGCTTCACTGGTGGGTAGATATATTTGCACCAGTTGCAACTTTTACAGGTTGGTGTCAAGGCTGAGAGTAAATATTCTTTCATTGATTGGCCTGTAGCCATCGACGTACGGAACAAGTCGCTTGCTTACGGCACCATTTCGTTCCGTGACATCTGTACCAAAGGTGAGTATTGCAGTGTTTCCTGTGTGGAGGTGCCCACAGCCATTTCAATGAGTTTCTGACAGGTCGATAATATCATCTTTAGTTCACGTGAGCGTTTCCATTGCCTTCCTGCCTGGAGAAGTCCCCTTACATTCCATGTCGTGATGGTTTGCCATTACGGAGTTAGCCTGCATTTGTTCGATCAGAAGCATATTTGCTGTACAAGGCTTGCTCGTTCACGGCTCCACGTCCGGTCGCCCATTTCCCACCAGCCAGCCCGGACCCAGGTTGGCGATGGTGCTGATCCCTACTCGAATTGCCTGGCACAATAGTATCATTTCCTTGACATTTCATGATGTGCTCATAGGATGATTATCAGGATGATTCCCCTTGCCTTTATGAACCTGTGCCGTTGGTACGTTGAGGATTCATCCCCCTTCTTGGGCAAAAGAGTACCCATGTGGGCCTTCCACGCGATTCGCCTCTCCGTAGGTCTCCTTCTCCGCTGAATCGACTTCACTGTTACCCTAGCTAAGGCCCTCCATATTTATGTCTCCTGGAGAAAGCTCTAAGATCAATGTTGCTATTTACGCCAGTTCCACCGTACCGGAGTCTTCTTGGCCATTGCTGCCCGTGTAGACTTCGCGCATGTCCCTTGGCATGGGTTTTGAGGATTAAAGTGGCATTTCCTCCACTAAAGATCGACAATCCTCTCTGGAAAACTCTTCCGCTCAAGGCCGTTCGTCTCCCCAGGGCATCAGGATAGTCCCCTCCGCCTGACACTCGGTATTAAGCTGCTGGCTGTACGGTCTTCCCTATTACCGTACTCTTGGCCAGAGTTAGTAAACACATACAATTCTCTGGAATATTATCGAAGGACGAAGAGGGGTTGGAATAAAAGTTATGTTCTTATACACAAGGACGCATGACGTAAAACTTGTCATAAATATAGAATGAACTAGTTGCATGATTTCGTATCCTATAGTGAAAGCTACTGGGTCTGGATTCATGAAACAGAGTAAACTATTCAAAATGGAAGTAGCGCTAAGATGGGCAACCGGACACCGGTGGGACCAGAATACACAGCCTTCAGGTATCGTGGCTGATACTCTGCTGACTGAACTACGGTGGCCTAGTCATTTCTGCTCTGTTCGTTAGGATCTGAACTACAGGTCTAGCAATAAAACAGTAGGGAATGCCAAACACTCACTGTAGGCCATTCTAATTGAGCATTTCGTTTTGGTGATCGCTTATGTATCAAATTAGCCTTATCAACTTTGTTTTCGTGTCCAATGCGTGCAGAATGAATAGTGAACTCTGGTCCCCCTAGTGTCTGGTTTGCCAATTTTGTGCTATATTTAATAGGCCTTTCGTTTCCAGCCTACGCGATGTACACGACATGACCTAATATCAGAAAATCTAATTTTACGTACTGTATGTATATGCACTCGTGAAAACTAAATATTCAATGCACACATTTTTTGATGAAAATTATAGTACGTTGTACAAAATGTAATAGTTTTATTACAATTTCACAGCTGAGGCTGAAACGTTTACCCTCAGCTTCAATGTATTATCGAATGTGAATAAAGTTTAGTTCAACATTCCAAATGAAATATAGTACGCTTGCCTTCAGATTGCCCCAGCTATTTCTGCTGACATTGGAGCCACACTGGCTCATTTAAAACTTAGCAGGGTCTTTCGGATGGTGAATATCCTTTCAGAGACCACGTAATTTAGCAAGTGAAAATGCTATCCCCAAGTCACTGGGATTTAAACCACAGACGTCCGTGAGAAAATACAGCACCTAAATCTGTATGCCATCACGTTCCTAAAAGGGCAGATTTTGCATTCATTAACTCCCAAAACAAGTTTGCTATGCCCGTAATGAATATTTGATGTTGATCAAATGAATGCAGAAATTGGTTCTCCTAGCTATCTTATCATGGAAAGAAGCTTTACACAGGAAAATAGAGAGTGGCAGTGCCTTATGGATATAGAAATGGAAGTGTTAACAATCTAGTTCATTCCCTCTTCGGCGAGTTGACATGCGCAATCGATTGGTGAATACATAGGAACGTACTGGCTGACCCAGTGGAGGCAGTCAGCGATGTAACGAGGAACAGGGTCAATGACGTGATTCACCTGGACCTGAAGTATCTTGGACGGTAGGCTAATACCCTATAAAAGAATAGTGATCGGATTCTTTGAGCTAGATTCGTGAGTCATTTCGTGTGACTCGTTGTAAACTTGTTAGTTAAAACCTTGTCGGCGCCAAATTGAAATAAATTACTTTAGTGCTTCAGAGAAAAGTTTCAGAATTTGTCATACGACAAGTCTTGAAAGCATTGATATCGCATATAAAATGGCCTGGTATGCACGTACATGCCAAGAGAGACCGGGGTGTCAGTAAGGAAACCAAGAAAAAAGGCGTTCACTCACTTTCACTTCTGTTGTTTGGTTGGTTGTCCTGCTACTGTCGTCGTTGTCTACATCTTACAATTTTAGTTTTTCACCCCATTGGCACAAAATCGTTATATATATCTGTTCATTGGAGATGTATTGTACAGTACTCAATTGCTGTATGAATCACCTCTACGGGGAGGAAATTTCAATCTCATTCCGTTAGCCGAACGCAGTCTTCGGTGAACCGTCGAGACCACCACATGCTCCTGGACCACGGTCCACAAGCCCGGAAAACGCTGATATGAATAATATTTTAGCCAGAAAGATTAGCTCTGACAGTAGAACTCTGGCCTTCTGAGCTCAAGATTATGTATCATTTCCAGGCTGTGTTCGGTGGTATTTGAAGGTGTTTAGATATTTCATCCTCGTGTCAGTAGCTTTACCGGGAACTAAAAGAACTTATCTGGGACAACATTCCGGCACCTCAGCGTCTCCAAAAACAGTAAAAGTAGTTATTGGGAGGTAAAAACTAATATTATTATTCTTATTATTTTATATGATTATTACTAGAGCCTCCGTGGCTCAGATGGCAGCGCGTCGGCCTCTCACCGCTGGATACAGTGGTTCAAATCCCGGTAACTCCATGGGAAATTTGTGATGGACAAATCGGAGGCGGGACAGATTTTTCTCCGGGTACCCTGGTTTTCCTGTCATCTTTTATTCCAGCAACACTCTCCCTTATCATTTCATAGCATTTATCAGTCATTAATAATCACTTTGGGAGTAGCGACCCCATTGTACTAATAGCCTATATAAACTATGTTTCATTCATTACATTCATTACATCCCAGTCAAAGACTGGTAAACAGGCTGTAGGTTTTCATTTTCATGATTATAGCTGTACTTCGAGCGTTTATTTCATACCATGTGCATGGGATTTTTCTTCTTCGATATCCTTAATTGTCCACTTTTACGATGTATTTCAGTGTAAAGAGTGGTTCTGTATCTGTTTTCATTACTGTGTACAAAGCCTTCTTGTTTTAGAAATATAATAATAATAATAATAATAATAATAATAATAATAATAATAATAATAATAATAATAATAATATAATCTCTAAAATAAGAACAAGATTCATAATGAAACTACTTACTCTTTTTACTATTTACAAAAATATTTCAGTTCAACAACATTATTATGAACTGAGTTTCAAGTAACTACTAGGACTACCTTATATTTATTTTATCATGACTTACTTTTTGTCTGCCTCTGTGGTGTAGTGGTTAGCGTGATTAGCTGCCACCCCCGGAGGCCCGGGTTCGATTCCCGGCTCTGCCACGAAATTTGAAAAGTGGTACGAGGGCTGGAACGGGGTCCACTCAGCCTCGGGAGGTCAACTGAGTAGAGGTGGGTTCGATTCCCACCTCAGCCATCCTGGAAGTGGTTTTCCGTGGTTTCCCACTTCTCCTCCAGGCGAATGCCGGGATGGTAGCTAACTTAAGGCCACGGCCGCTTCCTTCCCTCTTCCTTGCCTATCCCTTCCAATCTTCCCATCCCTCCACAAGGCCCCTATTCAGCATAGCAGGTGAGGCCGCCTGGGCGAGGTACTGGTCATACTCCCCAGTTGTATCCCCCGACTAAGAGTCTGAAGCTCCAGGACACTGCCCTTGAGGCGGTAGAGGTGGGATCCCTCGCTAAGTCCGAGGGAAAAACCGAACCTGGAGGGTAAACAGATGATGATGATGATGCTGATGATGATGATGATGATGATGATGATGACTTACTTTGCAGAATAACGACACATTGCTTTTCCTAATTTTGGTTTCTATTTTTCATATCAGAAATGAAAAGCACCAAGTCCAGTGTATTACCAAACCAAACAACAAAAATTCATAACATATTCGATTATGTAAAAAAATTACGAAACTTTTCACTTAAAGGCACTTAAAAGCATGCAAGTGAAACAAATATTGAAAAAAAACATTATTTTCGCTCTCCTGGAAAGTTCCATATTTGTGACGTAGTGCCCTTTACCTCCGACACACACACACATATATATACTAGCAGTTACCTGCGGCTTCGTTCGCCAAGATTTCGTAATTTATTAAAAGTAATCGTTAGTCGGTACTGCACTAAGGCATCATCTGAAAATTCCTAAAGTATAAAAGCTCACCAAAAAATAGAGTTTCATTTACGCCAGAAATTCTTTGTAAACCACATTTGCGCTATTGCCTTTTGGGGCTAAGACGACCATGCGACATAGAACTGTACATGTGAGACTCAAGTCGAAAAATCATGTGTTTCTTTATTTTTTTTAAAGAGATTCCAAATACATACTTCCACATCTGTAACATCTTCAGGTTCTGAGATATGAGTATCCCCATAAAAATAATCAACCCCTTCATCAGTCCTTCCCCACCTCCACCTAAGTGGATTTTCCAAAAACAAAAAGATACGTGTTTCTGTATTTTTAAAGGAGATTACAAATAAAAATTTTCACGTCTGTAACATCTTCAGTTTTTTGAGATTTAAATATCCTCATAAAAATAATTCAGCTCTTTTTAAATTTCTTTCCGCTTCCGTTAAGTGCCTTTTCCGAAAATAAAAATACATATTCCTGTATTTTAAAGGACTTTCCAAATACCAGGTTTCACGCCTGTAACATGTTACGTTTTTACATATACTGTAGATATATCGGAAGGCCTAGTTATTTTAAAAATTCAACAGATTTTTCCATTTTTCACCCCTCTTAAGTGGATTTTCTGAAAACAAAAATATGTGTTTTTTATTTTTAAATAAGATTCCAAATACAAATGTTCATATCTGTTACATATTCGGTTTTAGAGATATAAATATCCTCATAAACAGAATTCAACTCCTTTACTTATTTTCACACCCCCCTCCCATTAAGTCGAATTTCCTAAAACAAAAAATACGTGTTTCTTGATTTTTATTTTTAGAGGAGATTCCAAATACCAATTCTCACGTCTGTAACATCTTTAGTTTTTTATATGTATCCTCATAAAAATAATTAAACTAATTTTACAATTCTTTCATCCCCCTTTAAGAAATTTTCAGAAAACAAAAAATACGTCTTTCTTTATTTTTAAAGGAGATTGCAACTACCAATTTTCACGTCTGTAACCTTCAGTTTTGGATATACAGGTATCCTCCAAAAAGAATTGAATTTCTTTCACTTCTTTCACCCTCCCCCGTTAAGTGAATTTTCCGAAAACAAAAAATACATACTTCTTCATTTATAAAGGAGATTCCAAATATCAATTATCACGACTGTAATATATTCAGTTTTTGAGATATATATCGCCATAAAAATAATTTAACTCCTTTCTCACCCCCAACCCCAAAATTGATCCCCCGCCCAAAATAGTGTTTCTTTATTTTTGAAGGAGATTCTAAATACCAATTTTCACGTCTGTAACCTTCAGGTTTTTTTTTTTTGCATATATGAGTATCCCCATAAAAGGAATTCCAATTTTCACTTTCTTTCACCTGCCCCCTTACGTGAATTTTCAAAAAATTACATGAGATTCATTTTTATAAAGGAGCTTTCAAATACCAATTATCATGACTGTAACATCTTCAGTTTTTGAGATATATGTATCCTCATAAAAATAATTCAACTCCCTTTTCACCCCAAGTTGATTTTACCCCCAAAAATGCGTGTTTCTTGATATTTAAAGGAGGTTCCAATTACCAATTTTCACGTCTGTAACAACTTCAGATTTTTTATATAAGTAGAGTCCGGATTCCCATGCAAATGCATGTTCCTAAATAAGCTGGTTACACTTCTGAAACTTTGCAAATATTCGTTTTATGACTAATCAATTCCAAACAACCGTACTTTTTCCGTGCATGTTGACATGTTTTGGCCTTTTTTGTAGAAAATTCATGCATAATGCACATTTCTGCCTGCTGTCATTTCTTGATGGTTGCAGTACTTTTGCATCCATCTCTTGGCACAGGCCAGAGCAAAGTGTAGCTTCCACTGAAGTCCCAGTCTCATCCATGGCTGTGACAATATGGAAGCTGCTGGGGTATGGGTGGTGCTGATTATGACATTCAGAGCACAACCAGTGTGTCTGAGTGTCATGAAAGGTGTTGCTCATAGGGTTAGTTGTGCTACAATAGCACTGTCCGGCCCAGTGAGGAAAGCAATGGCAAACTACCTCACTCCTCATCTTGCCTAGTACGCCTCATTTTGGTATTGCCATTGGTTTTTGTGGTTTCCCTATAACTGCATAGCCTTTGGTGATGCTATTTGAGGATCCAACCAGCCTCTGGGCTGATGACCTAACAGACAGACAATGCACATTTTGAAAATTTGGGATTTAATAGCGAATAATTGAACATTTACTGTATATTGGATTATATGACATTTTATCTTACTTTGACGCATATATTATGTTAACTTGCATGATAGTGCCTTTCTTGAACATGGGCTTGCAGAATTTGGGACCGTACGTCTACGTTATTTGTCTCGAGGTCCTATAATCCAAGCACTTTCATATCTGTTATTTGAGTAAACCATGTCAAAAGCAGGAAGACCCCTTGTCGATCGCTTTAATTCTTAGAAATAAGGTGTCCCAGAAAAGACTAAACCCTGATTTTTTTTCGTTTATGTTAGACGAAGAAATCAACACTTGAATCACACTACTGTGACGCCGCGTTACTGAGATAACAGCTTACAAACCTCGGTTTTGCACCGATTCCTGCTATGTTTTCCTAGAATTTCCTATCCCGAACTCTCACTGTTCACAGGTCTGAGGCTAAAATAATTGAGAAAAGAAGGGAGTTAGAAAGCAGCACGCATACATGATTCATATTGCAATTTAGTGTTGGACTGTGCTGTGATGTGTTGGTGTCATGCCGCCTGTTAAAAGCCTACGAAGGGACCTCGTGTCTAAATGGATGGAGAAAAGGCATTTCTAAGTTGATTTTTGAAAAGAGAAAACTTCAGATATACTTCGCCCTAAATGTCTTCATTTAAGTATGAACCTGTCACTTCTTGTGACGTAGAAAGATCATTTTCTGTGTTCAGGAATGTTCTGTCAGATAAACGAATGAACTTAAATGAAGACAATATGGATAAATTAGTTTTGTAGAATGTCTCAAAAGGAAGTGAAAATATAACAATGTAGAACTGAATATTGATAGTGCATATTTTGAGATTTGATAGTGCATGGAAATCCGGGCTCTAGATATAAGTATCCTCATACAAATAATTCAATTAATTTTTCAATTCTCTCATCCTCTTAAGTCGAGTTCCGAAAACAAAATAACACATGATTCTTTAATTTTAAATGAGATTCCAAATACCAATTTTCACGTCTGCAACGTCTTTAGTTTTGAGATATAAGTGTCCTTATACAAAAAATTAAGCTAACTTTTCTATTATTTCACCCCCCTTATGTGGATTTTCCGAAAACAAAGAAATACGTATTTCTTTATTTTTAAGGAGACTCCGAATACCAATTCTCACCTCTGTAACATCTTCCGTTTTTGAGATATCAAGCAAAGCAAAGTCACGTCCGTACAGGCCATGAAGGCCCTTGGAGGAGTGGAAGGTAAAGGCTTCCACCATTGTTAACCTCGGCACGTGATGGGGTAGAGTGGTTAGCTTTACGCCCGGCCGCCTTTGCCCCCAGGAATTAACCTGGTACACATTTTTGGTGTCGACTGAGTGAACCTCCGGAAGTGGAAATCTCGTTTCTTAAATTTTACGACTACCTGAAAGGGATTCGAACCCACATCTTTCCGGGCGAACCGAGCACCCCTTTACCGCCTCAGCTAGGCAGCCCCTTTTTGAGATATCACTATCGTAATAAAAAAGTTCAACCCCCTTTTCGGTCCTTTTTCCCTCCCCCTTAAGTGTTTTTTTCCGAAAACAAAAAGTAGATGTTTCTTTATTTCTAAAAGAGATTAAAAATACCAATCTTCACGTCTGTAACATGTTAAGTAAACGAGATGCTCTGTAGATATTCTCATTTTAAAAATTCACCCCCTTTTTCCAGTTCCCCTTAAGTGGATTTTCAAAAAAATAATTTGTCTATGTTTCTTTACTTTTGTAGGAGATTCCAAGTATCAATTTCCACGTCTTTAACAATTTACGCTTCTGAGATATACTGTAAATATGGTCTTTTTAATAATTCACGCCCTTTGTTACTCCTGTTTAAACCCCATTCATTGCATTTTCCAAAAACAAAAAAATAGGCCTTCGTATTTGTTTATATTTAAAAGAGATTCCAAATACCAATTTTCATATCTGTAACAGCTTCAGTTTTTGAGATATAAGTATCCTCCAAAAAGGTATTCAATCCCCTTTTCACCTTTATTCACTCCCCTTAAGGGGATTTTCTGAAAACAGAAAAATACGTGTTTCGTTATTTTTTAAAGGATATCCTAAATACCAATTTTTACGTCTGTAAACTTTCAAACTTTTGAGATATAAATATGCTCATTTAAACAATTCACCCCTCTTTTCACCCCCTTAGTGGCGGAATATCTAAAAATCCTTCCTTAGTGAACACCTGCACTATAATAAAAATATATTCCCAAAATTTCATTTCTTTATGTGTAGTAGTTTTGGTTCGGCGATGATGAGTGAGTGAGTGAGTGAGTGAGTGAGTGAGTGAGTGAGTGAGTGAGTGAGTGAGTGAGTGAGTGAGTGAGTGAGTGAGTGAGTGAGTGAGTGAGTGAGTGAGTGAGTGAGTGAGTGAGTGAGTGAGTGAGTGAGTGAGTGAGTGAGTGAGTGAGTGAGTGAGTGAGTGAGTGAGTGAGTGAGTGAGTGAGTGAGTGAGTGAGTGAGTGAGTGAGTGAGTGAGTGAGTGAGTGAGTGAGTGAGTGAGTGAGTGAGTGAGTGAGTGAGTGAGTGAGTGAGTGAGTGAGTGAGTGAGTGAGTGAGTGAGTGAGTGAGTGAGTGAGTGAGTGAGTGAGTGAGTGAGTGAGTGAGTGAGTGAGTGAGTGAGTGAGTGAGTGAGTGAGTGAGTGAGTGAGTGAGTGAGTGAGTGAGTGAGTGAGTGAGTGAGTGAGTGAGTGAGTGAGTGAGTGAGTGAGTGAGTGAGTGAGTGAGTGAGTGAGTGAGTGAGTGAGTGAGTGAGTGAGTGAGTGAGTGAGTGAGTGAGTGAGTGAGTGAGTGAGTGAGTGAGTGAGTGAGTGAGTGAGTGAGTGAGTGAGTGAGTGAGTGAGTGAGTGAGTGAGTGAGTGAGTGAGTGAGTGAGTGAGTGAGTGAGTGAGTGAGTGAGTGAGTGAGTGAGTGAGTGAGTGAGTGAGTGAGTGAGTGAGTGAGTGAGTGAGTGAGTGAGTGAGTGAGTGAGTGAGTGAGTGAGTGAGTGAGTGAGTGAGTGAGTGAGTGAGTGAGTGAGTGAGTGAGTGAGTGAGTGAGTGAGTGAGTGAGTGAGTGAGTGAGTGAGTGAGTGAGTGAGTGAGTGAGTGAGTGAGTGAGTGAGTGAGTGAGTGAGTGAGTGAGTGAGTGAGTGAGTGAGTGAGTGAGTGAGTGAGTGAGTGAGTGAGTGAGTGAGTGAGTGAGTGAGTGAGTGAGTGAGTGAGTGAGTGAGTGAGTGAGTGAGTGAGTGAGTGAGTGAGTGAGTGAGTGAGTGAGTGAGTGAGTGAGTGAGTGAGTGAGTGAGTGAGTGAGTGAGTGAGTGAGTGAGTGAGTGAGTGAGTGAGTGAGTGAGTGAGTGAGTGAGTGAGTGAGTGAGTGAGTGAGTGAGTGAGTGAGTGAGTGAGTGAGTGAGTGAGTGAGTGAGTGAGTGAGTGAGTGAGTGAGTGAGTGAGTGAGTGAGTGAGTGAGTGAGTGAGTGAGTGAGTGAGTGAGTGAGTGAGTGAGTGAGTGAGTGAGTGAGTGAGTGAGTGAGTGAGTGAGTGAGTGAGTGAGTGAGTGAGTGAGTGAGTGAGTGAGTGAGTGAGTGAGTGAGTGAGTGAGTGAGTGAGTGAGTGAGTGAGTGAGTGAGTGAGTGAGTGAGTGAGTGAGTGAGTGAGTGAGTGAGTGAGTGAGTGAGTGAGTGAGTGAGTGAGTGAGTGAGTGAGTGAGTGAGTGAGTGAGTGAGTGAGTGAGTGAGTGAGTGAGTGAGTGAGTGAGTGAGTGAGTGAGTGAGTGAGTGAGTGAGTGAGTGAGTGAGTGAGTGAGTGAGTGAGTGAGTGAGTGAGTGAGTGAGTGAGTGAGTGAGTGAGTGAGTGAGTGAGTGAGTGAGTGAGTGAGTGAGTGAGTGAGTGAGTGAGTGAGTGAGTGAGTGAGTGAGTGAGTGAGTGAGTGAGTGAGTGAGTGAGTGAGTGAGTGAGTGAGTGAGTGAGTGAGTGAGTGAGTGAGTGAGTGAGTGAGTGAGTGAGTGAGTGAGTGAGTGAGTGAGTGAGTGAGTGAGTGAGTGAGTGAGTGAGTGAGTGAGTGAGTGAGTGAGTGAGTGAGTGAGTGAGTGAGTGAGTGAGTGAGTGAGTGAGTGAGTGAGTGAGTGAGTGAGTGAGTGAGTGAGTGAGTGAGTGAGTGAGTGAGTGAGTGAGTGAGTGAGTGAGTGAGTGAGTGAGTGAGTGAGTGAGTGAGTGAGTGAGTGAGTGAGTGAGTGAGTGAGTGAGTGAGTGAGTGAGTGAGTGAGTGAGTGAGTGAGTGAGTGAGTGAGTGAGTGAGTGAGTGAGTGAGTGAGTGAGTGAGTGAGTGAGTGAGTGAGTGAGTGAGTGAGTGAGTGAGTGAGTGAGTGAGTGAGTGAGTGAGTGAGTGAGTGAGTGAGTGAGTGAGTGAGTGAGTGAGTGAGTGAGTGAGTGAGTGAGTGAGTGAGTGAGTGAGTGAGTGAGTGAGTGAGTGAGTGAGTGAGTGAGTGAGTGAGTGAGTGAGTGAGTGAGTGAGTGAGTGAGTGAGTGAGTGAGTGAGTGAGTGAGTGAGTGAGTGAGTGAGTGAGTGAGTGAGTGAGTGAGTGAGTGAGTGAGTGAGTGAGTGAGTGAGTGAGTGAGTGAGTGAGTGAGTGAGTGAGTGAGTGAGTGAGTGAGTGAGTGAGTGAGTGAGTGAGTGAGTGAGTGAGTGAGTGAGTGAGTGAGTGAGTGAGTGAGTGAGTGAGTGAGTGAGTGAGTGAGTGAGTGAGTGAGTGAGTGAGTGAGTGAGTGAGTGAGTGAGTGAGTGAGTGAGTGAGTGAGTGAGTGAGTGAGTGAGTGAGTGAGTGAGTGAGTGAGTGAGTGAGTGAGTGAGTGAGTGAGTGAGTGAGTGAGTGAGTGAGTGAGTGAGTGAGTGAGTGAGTGAGTGAGTGAGTGAGTGAGTGAGTGAGTGAGTGAGTGAGTGAGTGAGTGAGTGAGTGAGTGAGTGAGTGAGTGAGTGAGTGAGTGAGTGAGTGAGTGAGTGAGTGAGTGAGTGAGATGTTATTTTATATATATTGGACTGGAAGGGAAGCGGCCATGGTCTTAATTAAGGTACAACTCCAGCATTTGCTTGGTGTGAAAATGGGAAAAACACGGAAACCATTTTCAGGGCTGCCGATGCTACTGTTCGTACACATTGATCACATTGATGCTTACAGGTACGTGGCGTTACCGCGCAGGCAACTCGCGCGTTCCGCGCTTAGTTCTGGGCTCTGCTATGAAGGATTTATATTCTGGTGTGAAGACTGGAAAGTGACATCAGCCCCGTGAGGAAATCTAGTAAGTGAAATAAGTTGGAATCTCAATTTCGAACGTGTCAAAAGCGTTCTTCGATTGTTTTCTCACATCAACTCAAGATGAGTAACGGGAATACAGAGCAACTCAATCCTAGCCGCAGTATATCAATATAAAAGAAAATGCCACAAGATATCGGCCGCCAGTTGCGATACATTGAGGAATTCAGTAACTTCGCGTCTGTCTCTTGGCACAGTCTAGAGCAAAATGTAGCTTCTTCTGAAGTCTCAGAGGAAAGCAATGGTAAATTCTCTCTCTTATCATGTCTTGTAAGCCTCATTATCGCACCACCATTGCATATTTTCCTTTTCTATAAAACAGCATAACCGTTAGTGATGCTATTCGAAGATCTAACCAGCCTCTGGGTGGAAGACTTAACAGACACACAAGATATTGCACAGAATTCACATGGCATGTCGAATCCGATGTCCCAAATCTTTAAAATAAATCAACAACAGCAGCAGAATTTGTTTTCCTACAAAATAAAAGTGATACTGCGACACACACAACGGAGTCACTGAACGAACCATGCATCCGAAAGTATTAACAAAATCAATGAATTTTTATATTTTTCAAGATAACTAATTTGGTATTTAATGTGCATATTTTCATTATAGTGATATGTATTTATCTAAAACTATTATTATTACTTTTCTGGTATTGTAAGGCATGTGAAGTGTGAGCTCCGCATTATGATGAAAACGTGATGGTTTTATTCGGTGACATTTCATAAGCTAAGTACTGGAAAGATCATAATTTGACATTAATATTAAATGTAAGGTCTGAAGAGACTTCTCTGTCTTGATACTATCGAGGATACATGGTACTTTACCTTAAGTAGTAGCGTAAGCAACAGCAACGACGGCCCTTTTCAGGGCCGCATAGAACTTACAGCTACTTCTTCTTAAACTGTACCTTATACTCATTCATCTTAGATTATTATTTCGTTTGAACTTGTACTCATTGAGTTAAATACTGAACAATTAGTCGTCATAACCTCAAAAATAAACATGGGGATCAGTGTAGCCAACTTTGAAATCTGGACAAAGAGTATTTATACAACCAGTGGCAGCCAATCCTAAGGAATTTTCAAATATTTCCAGTATATCCAACTGTAATATCTGGGCAAAGAGTATTTATACATCCAGATGCAGTAAATCTCAAGGAATAGAAAAATATTTCCAACTCCATCCTCTCACTTCGCGTCGCCAGTCTATAGTCTCGGAGCTCAGCAAATGTAAATCCCATCTAACAATGGATATATGCAATATCTGTAAAAATAAAACATCTAGTAGGTCAGACAAAATTAACAGGATTACGTGTGGTTTATGTGATAAAGCTTTTCTTACAAAGTGTCTAAATTTGCAAAAAAAAAAAAAAAGGGGGGGAAAGAAAAAGGACAACGACATTTTGAGAAGTACATCTGCTTGTTGGTAGTGTAACAATTACACTGACAAAAGTAACAGTCTCCCAACAATCGAGTATGAGATGGACAATAACCAATGCGAAAGAGAGGGTCGTAGCAAATACACTATAGAGAATACGTGCCACTTTGCAAGACATCGCAAAACATTGATTGCCAGCGCACCTAGCGGTCAGGCCTTGCATAAGGAAGACTGAGTGTAGTAATGATACCGATCAGCTGGTGTTGTGGGAAATTTTGTTCTTGGATTTGCGTTAAGAAGAAGCTCTTCATGAAAATAAAATCTATCCGCGGACAACAACTTTTTGAAATTACAAACAGACAAGCACTGAACCATGTTTTGCAAGGTTTCTGCTGTTTTTGACTGCACTAACCTTGGATTTGTGAAGCTATCAAAATCTTTTTTCTGCTTTCATCGAGTTAAAGCAATGTAAGTATAAGTAAATTCCGTAATTATAATTTTATTGTTTTGACAAGTTGCTTTACGTCGCACCGACACAGATAGGTCTTATGGCGATAAAGGGCTAGGAGTGGGAAGGAAGCGGCCGTGACCTAAATTAAGGCCTGGTATGAAAATGGGAAACCACGAAAAACCATCTTCAGTGCTGTCAGGCAGGTTTCTTGGTGACGTTGGAATAGGAAAGGGATAGTACTGGGAAGGAAGCAGCCATAGCCTAAATTAAGGTACATCCCCAGAATATACCTTGCGTGAAAATGGAAAACCATGTAAAACATTTTTCGGGACTGCCAATGGTAATGTTCGAACCCAACATCTTTCGAATGCAAGCTAGTGCCTAGACGGCTATTTGTTATTAATTGCGGCTATGAGTACGTCGACAAGGAAAACTGTGTATAGTTTTATCTTGATTATAGTCACTCGATATTCATTTTTATGTGGAATGCATACCACATGAACACAATGTTTCAGTTTGAAGATCTTGCATAGGGCTTACATTGGCCAGAATTCGAGCCGTGCCCTACTTCAGGAGAAATCACCGATGATATCATTAATCATTTTTTGTAGTGGTTTAACGTCGCACTAACAAATTGCATGTTTTCGGCGACGCAGTGATGGGAAAGGGCTAGGATTGGGAAGGTAGCGGCCGTGGCCTAAATTGAGATAATAATAATGTTATTTGTTTTACATCCTACTAACTACTTTTACGGTTTTCCGAGACGTCGAGGTACCGGAATTTTGTCTCGTAGGAGTCCTTTTACGTGCCAGTAAATCTACCGACAAGAGGCTGACGTAATTAAACACCTTCAAATTAAGGTACAGCCCCAGCATTTTGCCTGGCGTGAAAATGGTAGACCATGGAAAACCATCTTCAGGGCTGCCGACGGTTGTATTCGAACTCACCATCTCCCGAAGGCAAGCTCACAGCTACGCGACCCTAACCGCACGGCCAAGTCACTTAGTTTTGTTACTGATCTGTCACATCCCCTGGGCATAGGGAGGAAGTGGTTGTTGCCTAAATGTTGGGAATAATGCTGGAATTCGTGTGGAGTTATAGTGAGAGGTTACCGAATATTACTTCTACGATGGCCGATATTGGGATTTTAATCCAATTTTCTTTTCAATTCTTTGTTACCTGAAACTGAATGAACTCCATTTTAGTCCTCCAAACAAGTCTTAAATTTATGGCAGAGCCTGTAATTATACTTCGATCAAATGAGAAAGAAGGTGGTGTACAACCTTCTAGACAGCGACTGCGGGTCTCGTTGGATTTATCTTTCAATTTCATTAACTTGCTGTCAAAACCGACTGCTCACTTTTTGCACACAACCTATTAATTAGCTCTCCTAATTATGCAAAGTAGGTTTAAGTATGCATGTTGTCGGTTAGCTAGTTAGTTTTATCTAGTAACGAATGTCGTGTGCACAGCACGCGACAGGAACACAGCACAACTCAAGGTAATTCAAACATTATATTTAAAGTTTACAAAAGCACAAGGACCGGCTTAAATTTAACTGAAAAATGGCCAGCGAAGTTTTTCATCAACTACTGTAACTTGCAATAACTGCGGTATTTAATAAGAGGGAAAATCAATTTTAGTGTGGAATATGACGTCACAGCGGAGGATCTCCCATCAGTAAACATGTTGAGGTCCAACGTGGTGTTGTCTTATTTAGGAATTAATAGAAGTAATAAAACGAAATAGGTACTACTCCTCTGAAAGATTCAATAAGGCTTCGTTTACAGAACTTGTTATTAACCCCACCAAATGAGTTTAAATGAAACTATTTTACAGAATATTTCATTACTGCAATTACAATAACATCAACTCAGAATTCATTAAGGCACCACAGTGGTGATTGACAACGACAAGAACATCAAACATGGAGAAAGATTCCTCACGTATTTTCCCAACTAGGTAGATGTGTCTAGGTTCTTACACACAATTGCAGTAGTACCTCACACTTGGATACCACTTCCCGCCCAGGTCAAGTGTTTTGGACCTAATCGATGTCAATTCATTGCATTACTCAGAAAGATTTATAGGCCTACTAGTTGTCCAGTATATTTTGCTCCTGGGTGTTAGTTTTGCTTTAGGAATATTTTGTTCACGTGGCAGAATACAGTATATCCAGACACTCAAAAGCTCGGATAACACTCATACAGGGTTTTCAGAATTTGGTGTAACGTCCAACGTACATACGTTGTTTGACGAAGGTGATATGCAGCTCTTAAACGTCTCGGCTGATACGATAACCTATCTGAGCATTTAGAACCTGGGACTGGCATAAGCTTTTCATAATGTGTTTTTCACAAAGTGATCACAGTCACTTCAGACAATTGCGGGTAAAATAAATTCTGAGTCACCAAATGAGCGGCATTTCAAACTAATTTCTGTTACGCGCGCACTCACCCTTTCTTTCCCCCTGTCCCAAGTTTCAAACTGAGTGTGTACTTCATATTTTAATTTAAATCGAACTGGCATCCCTAACGTACTGTGCATCTATTTTAAATGTAATGTTCGATTTAGTTAATATTTTTGTAATTTAGAAAGTGTGTTCTTAGACTACAATATATCCTACATTATGTCGACGCTGAATGAAAGGGCTTCTCGGCCTCAGTGGCACGTAAATTATCAATAAATTCAGTTCAGTACAACTCCCCCTGTCTGACATACAGAATGTGGTGTTAATGTATTACCAGACAAGTGCACGTATAAGACATTGATGATACATTTACCTTAAGCCCCTTCAGTAGTACAGGCAACAGCTGTTCATGCACAGTGCGGGCGACTAGAATTTTGCTGAATCAGAATTTTTGAATTGTGCTGAATCAGCATGGGTTCACTGACCTTTGACGTCATAACCTAAGAGTCCTAACCTACCGCCACAGGCTCCATGGAGGAGCCCATTGGTCAGATTAGTGACCGATCTTGGAGGAAAGGGGACTAACTGGACCATCGACCCTGCACCGCTCCACCAAAAAGAGTTGCCAACTACTAGTCAAGTGAGTATTCACCGATTTCTCCTTAGTTCCCGGTGCCCCTTAGATTCGAAGCCCAAGAGTGGATGCCAGCTGGAGACCAGCAGTCGCCTGTTCACTTGTAAATAAACTGCAAGACTTCTCTAGGACCTAAGAAAGGTTTTCATTTCCCAGGAGATTCAGCGGGTTTGGTGGTTTGATGGAGTTGGGTGGTAGGGGGGGGAGGTTTGAGTCGGTGGAGAGCTGGGTGGGTGTTTCAGCCTCTTGGCTAAGTGCTTTATTGAGCTTGAAATTTGTACAGTTGGGTTTTACATGTTTTGACAGTGTTCTGTTTACATTTCATTTCTGCTATAACCGTGTGGTTATGATTTTCTGAGTTACATTGGTTTTACAATTGCTTTTTTACAATATGGTATGAATTGTTACAATGGTGCTACAATATTTTTGGGGTTGTTACAATGTTACAAGTTATACGTTATAATTGTTCTAATTTACCCTGGTTGTACACCGCATTGTATGCTGCAGTGCGAGGGAGAGAGGTGGAGCGCCACTAGCGGTCAGTGGCTGGAGGATATAGAGTGCAGCAAAATAGACACAAGTACAAGATCACGGCCATCTGCCACAGACCACGTGTTTTAACCTAACAGTCCTCACCTCATCTCACGGACTGTACTGAGGAGACCATCGGTCGGGTTATTGGCCGTTTATGATTTGCTATTTGGGGAGAGGACTAACCTCTCCCCTACAAAAATTGCCAACTGTTCGCCGCTGAGGATTCACTGGCTCCCCCCAGTAGTCCCTGGATACTTCCCGGACGTGGGATTGATGTCGCAGAGTATCCAGCAGTCAGCGGTCCGTCTCGAGGACAGACTGCCGTTCTTTGCGGTTTTATTCGATACTTGGGGATAAGTAGCCCAGCACCATCGAGGGAAGTACAAGATGATGGACATCTGACTCTGATGTCTATCACTTTGACATCTGTCACTTTAAATAAGTTATATAATGCTTTTTTGAGTTATTCCACCTTTACAATAATTATACATGTTTATTCCCTTTTTGTTTATAAAAAAAGGACATGTTTCGTCTCCAAATAGCAGACATCCTTAACCCAAAGACAAAAGTGGTAACACTGCCTAGCGTTCCTAATGAACTGTTACAAACAAATGACATGGCCATAAATTTTTAGAGTTAGAGTTACCGGTCGGATTGTTTTTGATCAATATTGACAGAAATGTTCTCGTATAGGCCTACATTTAAAAGCATTTATAAAAACATACACATGGATAAGCCTGCTTGTGTTAAAAATATTGTGTGAATAAAATAACATGTCATTCAAAGGCTGTATGATGATTAAAGTACAAGTCTACTTCGAATAGGTTCTTGCAAGTATTAATTAATTTCGTTGTTGTAAGTCCAGCTCTTGGCTAATGATATACATCAAAAAATGAAATGGCGTATGGCATTTAGTGCCAGGAGTGTCCAAGGAAAAGTTCGGCTCGCCAGATGCAGGTCTTTCGATTTGACTCCCGTAGGCGACCTGCGCGTCGTGATGAAGATGAGATAATGATGATGATGAAGACGACACATACATGCAGCCCATGTGCCAGCGAAATTAACCAACGATGGTTAAAATTCCCGGCGCTGCCGGGAATCGAACCCGAGACCCCTGTGACCAAAGGCCAGCACGCTAACCATTTAACCATGGAGCCGGAATGATATAGATATGATGTTCTGTTTTGGAGGTTGAACTGAGCTATTTCCTCAATGTACGTGTTGAAATTCCGGATCAATCACAAGGTAGGCCTTGTGTCGTGGGAAAGTATAAATGATGAATCTAATAAAGGAGAAAAATAAATTGAAATACTGGTCCCATGGAGTGAACAACTCGAGTTATAATGAAGATGAAGGCGTCTGGGTACTTACTCCTTAGCCCGTCCCTTCCTCTCTCTTCTCTGACTGACCTGTGTGCGGCCTTGCGTTCGAGTGTTGTTGGTTGCCAGTCGCCTGTCAGGAGTGACATGTTTAAGAGCGGAGGCAAGGGGTATGGCGTGAGGGGGAAAAATCGTGAGGGGAGAGGAGGCAGATTGATTTCGAGTGTTGATTGGATTCGTTTTTGCTAATGAAGTCTTTATAATCTCCTCACACAGGATGTTGAGTGTTTCGGAAATTTCGTTTAAAAGACCGGTCGGATCCTTTTTTTATCAATATTGATGAAAAATGTTATCGTATACGGTACATTTAAAAGGAATCGTTTTTGGCTATCGTTGGAATTTGTAAGTCCGATTCTATGTTGGAAAAATAATTATTGTAGTCGGACATATGACTGCTCATGGCTGAGAACCTGGTGTGTATTTTTAGGATTAGTATGTTCCTGGTAACGAGTGAAGAAATTACGTCCCGTTTCACCATCGTAGCTTGCTTGACAATGAGTATAAATTAAACTGTAAACACCAGAATTAGCAAATTTGGAACTAGTTTTAATATTGTGGTGGTTGTAAACTATTGTGCCGGCCCCGTGGTGTAGAGGTAGCATGCCTGCCTCTTACCCGGAGGCCCCGGGTTCGATTCGCGGCCAAGTCAGGGATTTTTACCTGGACCTGAGGGCTGGTTCGAGGTGCACTCAGCCTACGTGATTAGAATTGAGGAGCTATCTGACGGTGAGATAGCGGCCCCGGTCTAGGAAGCCAAGAATCACGGCCGAGAGGATTCGTCGTGCTGGCCACATGACACCTCGTAATCTGCAAGCCTTCGGGTGGAGCCGCGGTCGCCGCTTGGTAGGCCAAGGCCCTTCAAGGGCTGTAGTACCATGGGTTTTGGTTTGGTTTTGTAAAATATTGTAGAGTTATTATTGGTAGTCTTCAACGCTATACTGATATTCTGTCTTTTATATATGTTCGTTGAAAGTAAAAGTAACGTAGTTATTTTTTCTCCATTTTTGATTCTCTGGTGAGGGTAGTTGTGAACTTGTTTTTGATTTTGTTGACAATTCTGTCAACAAAGACCTAACTAAATCCATTCCTAATAGCCAAACTGTAGATAGTATTCATTTCTTTCTTGAAATTGCTTGCGGATAAAGGAACTCAATATGTCCTATAAACTAAACTGAAAAAGGTTGCTTTCTTCTGGGCTTCAGGGTGGAGTGAATCAAGTTGTATTGTGTTAGCTGTTTGCGTGGGCTTTCTAAATATGTTGTGAGTTTCTCATTGACTCTAGAAATAGGCAGATTCAAAAAAAATCAGAGACTTGTTGACTTCTTATTCCAACGTGAATTTTAATAGATAAAAATATCTTATTCAATAGTACCAAAATTAAGTCTCCATTAGAAACTGTTTTGATCAATTTCCGCAAAGACGTCATCCACATAAGGGGCCCAGAAGATAATTATCTTATTGAAAAAGTTATTCTCTTCCGAGTGATCAATATCAATTTCCGTAAGTATTCCCGAAGCAGACACGTCAGTCGGAAGACCTTCCTGTTGATGTATCAAAGTATTAAGCGAGTAGTAATATTATTGGATAAAACAAATTTAAGAATATATAGGAATTCATCCCTCTGATGATTACTTAATTTGCTATGTTTGTAGAGATTATTTTTGACTAGATTGATAGATTTTGTGGAATATTATAGTACATATTTGTAATATCGTACAAATGTAAAGTGTGGTGAGGCTCTAATACAATATTCGAGGAAATATGGCAAAATTCTGCGGAGTTTTCAACGGGATTCTTATTAGAAAAGGTATAATTTCTATTGAAGAAATTGTAGACAAATTTAGAAACCTTGTAAGGCTATTCTGGTCTTCTGGGAGTGCCATTTTTGTGGTGTTTTGGCAAAGCCCTTGCTAAAGGAATACTTGAATTCATATTAATGATTTTTCGGGTTTCATACTCACTGAGAATGAAATATGTATGCTTTAGAATTTGTTTAAAGTTCCTTTGAATTTCTTTTATTAGTTGTGTTTTTTAAATTGTTTTTGATCTTGAATTTTCTCGGACACCACTTTCCAACTACCCTCACTAGAGAATCAAAAATGAAGATAAAAGATTACTACGTTACTTTTACGTTCAATAATAGAAAAATATACCAGATCACGAATATATTTAAAAGGCAGAACCTCAATATAGCATTCAAGACAACCAATAATAACTTAACAATATTTTACAACCACCACATTGTTAATACCAGATCCAAATTTGCTCATTCTGGTGTTTACAGTTTAATTTATACTTGATGTCATGCAAGCTACGATGGTAAAACGGGACGTAATTTCTTCTCTCATTACCAGGAACATATCAATGCCAAACACACAACAGATTCTCAGCCATGAGCAGTCATATGTCCGACAACAATCATTCTATTTCCAACATAGAACGTGCCTTATCCATTCTAAAAATTGCCAAAAAATCATTTTAAATGTATATGAGAACATTTTTATCAATACTGATAAAAAGCAATCCGACCGGTAATTCAAACGGAATTTCCGAAATACTCAACATCCTATCTGAAGAGATTATAAGGACTTTATTTGCAGAACCGATTACAGTCAACACAGGAAGTCAATCTGCCTCCTGTCACCTCACGATTTTCCCTCACTCCCTTCCCCTTGCCTCTGCTCTTAAACATGCCACTTCTGTCAGGAGACCGGCTACCAACAACACTCCAACACAAGGCCGCACACAGGTCAGTCAAAGAAGAGAGAGGAAGGGGCGGGCTAAGGAGTAAGTACTCAGACGCCTTCATCTTTATTATAAGTCGAGTTGTTCACTCGCTCGGATCAATATCTTCATTTAATTTTCTCCTTTATTAGATTTATTGTATTTACTTTTCTCAGGATACAGGGACCATTGTGATTGATCCGGAATTTCAGCGCGTACTTTATGGAAATTCCGTCTGAAAAATAAGCCCAGTTCAACCTCAATAACAGAACATCAGATCTTTTATTAGGCAAGTGCTGGACTTACAACAACATTAAAAAGAAAATTACATACCTGCAAGAACCTATTCAAAATAGACTTGTACTTTTAGCATCTTACAGACTTTGAATGATATTTTATTTCTTGTTGTTGTTTGAGTCATCAGTCCATAGACTGGTACGTTGCAGCACTCCATGCCACCCTATCCTGTGCTAAACTTTTCATTTCTACATAACTACTACTTCCTACATCTGCTCCAATCTGCTTGTCATATTCATACCTTTGTCCACCCCTACCGTTTTTACCACCTACACTTCTCTCAAAAATCAGCAGTGCAAGTCCTGGGTATCTTAAGATGTGTCCTACCATTCTATACATCTTCGGGTCAAATTTCGCTAAATCATTATTCTCTCACCAATTCGATTCAGTATCTCTTCAGTCGTAATTCGGTATACCAATCTTACCTTGAGCATTCTTCTGTAACTCCACATTTCAAAAGCTTCTATTCACTTTCTTTCTGAGCTAGTTATCGTCCATGTTTCACTCCCATATAATGCCACGCTCAAGGCGAAAGTCTTCAAAAACATCTTTCTAATTCCTATATCAATGGTCGAGGTGAGCAAATTTATTTTCTTAAGGAAGGTCTTCCTTGCTTGTGATAATCTGAATTTTATGTCCTCCTTACTTGTACCATCGTTAGTTATTTTACTACCTAGGTAACAATATTTATCTACTTCCTTTAAGACTTCATTTTCTAATCTAATATTTCCTGCATCACCTAACTTCATTCGACTGCACTTCATTCAGTGGCGGCTCGTGAGGTGTGAATTGAGGGGGTCACACAGAAGACAGCAGAACTAAACTATACTAAACTAAATAAATAAAGTAATTCGTACCTCATGAGCCATCACTGAACATTTAATGTCTTGGGAGACGCCCAAGTGCCGGAATTTTGTCCTTCAGGAGTTATTCTACGTGTCAATAAATTTACCGACACGAGGCTGACGTATATGAACACCTTCAAATATCACCGGACTGATCCGGGTTCGAACCCGCCAACTTGAGTTCAGAAAGATAGCGCTCTACCGTCTGCAGTACTCAGCTTGACATTATTATTATTATTATTATTATTATTATTATTATTATTATTATTATTATTATTATTATTATTATTATTATTATTATTATTATTATTATTATTATTATCCCCTGGATCATGTAACTTCACAACAGTGTTGAGAATACACTACGTATATTTTATAGTAAATAATGAACACTGAATGAAAGAGAACAACATCATTCGGGCTGTTTTCATCCATACGAGGAAAATTCTGTCAAGAGCAGAACTGAACTTAAATAAATAAATAAATAAATAAATAAATAAATAAATAAGTAAATAAATAAATAAATAAATAAAATCACAACGTAATTAACAGGCATATCATTATGATATCCATACCTGATGATTTACTGTTTGTATAGAAGTTCCATTCTTCTCTCTTTAGCTGTTGCGAACTGCTCTATGACTTTCTTATTAAAGTCTGGGATGTCACTAATCATTCATTTCTCAAGAGAGAGCATAGCCAGTACGCGAAGTCTTTCCGTTCTCATAGCGTCTCTCAGAAAATTTTATTTCCATTTTGAGTCGAAAAACAACGTTCACTTTTAACTATTGTCATGGGTATGGTGAGGGTTATTTTCAACTCATTGACACATTCCGTTCTGAATGAAGACGTTTAACAGCGTTGTAACACCGGCAGCTAATCGCAGATCTTCACTAGAATATAGAACTTGCAATTCTGTTTTAAGCGTCTGCTCATTAAAAGAAGGGTAACTTTGAAGAGTGGTTTAAAATCATTTTCAGGGATCGTCACGCTATATTGTTCAAAATTACTAACAAGAAATAGCTTTGACAGACACAGATGACTAGAAAATTGAACTTTTTCTCTAATATTTTGCACAATGACATCACAAACTTCAAAGCAGTGATACGATTAAATGTAGATCCTACATGTTCGTTTGTTAAAGGGTTCACCTGCAGTCTCTTACTCACACCCACAGTCTCTGCTCACCTAAGCTACACTTTCAGAAAACCTGTCCAAATAGTTCCTGACATTAACTGCATCAATATCTCGTTTCTGAATGTAATCGAAGAACATTCCCACATACGGCATGACTTTGTGAAAAAAATCAAGCCAAAACAAGAACTGTTGGTCTTTAAGAGTCCGCACAAACCCTCCAGCATGAGTAGATGCGTTTGTGACATTGCATTTAGTAACACGGATAAGTTCGAAACATTCTATCAAACTCTCCTTTTCCATGCTGGAAACACCATATGCCTGGAGGAGCTGATGGAAATTTCTTCTGAAGAAATTGAGTGTACACATCCATTACTTTCGGCGATCTAGAAATGCCTTGTAGATCTTGAACATCGAACAAGTGGACAAGAATAGATACATTTTGTCTCGTTTTATTGAAGCAGTTAAGTTTTGTGGCGAGTTTGAACTTGCTTTAAGGGGTCATGATGAATCAGAAGACACAAAACTTAACTGCTTCAATAACGCGAGACAAAATGTATCTATTCTTGTCCATTTGTTCGATGTGTCTACGAAGAGGAAGACTATAACCCTCATCATGATGATGCCTAATACTTGTCCTAATAAAGTTAGACTAATTGCATTGTCCAAATGGGTTTTAGAAAGTCCATGTTTCTTAATTTTCTCATTTAAGTGTTTCAAATCCTTAACACCGGTCTTTGTCCACCACATATCTTCTCCCCCAAACAAAATACGTGGGAAAAAGGAAAACATTACTCACAGCGCAACGACAGATTCATTCACACTTTTCGTTCAAAGATAAGTTGAAGTTTCTGGTGTAAGACCTATTTCTATCGTTAAATATCATATTAATGCCCTAATCGTTTCGCCACAAGTCTGCCTTCGTAGCTTAAACGTTTATATTGTAAGTGCTTTATTTCGTTCATTATGAATACCACTTTGACAGGAATAACTACAAAATACAACGATTAAAATGTTGGGTGTATTACACACCGCACTTGCTTTCACAATTACTACTAACACACCAAAGAGAATGAGTAACACACTGACTACAACAGCAAGTTTGCAGCCTTCGAACATCACTCTACGGTGAAAGGAAAGCACCACACATGAGCTTGTGACCGAGGCTCCTGTAATGTGAGCAATGTTTACGCGCGTCCACGTGCCCAGCGGCGAAGTAGCAGGAAGGTTTCATTGCTCCTTCACTCACAGGGAGGTTGCGCCCAGCTGCTGCATTAAACACTGGGACAAACAGAATAGAAGCATGTGCTACGTATAATTGGCTGTATTTATGACATGATGACTTAAATACCTTAATTTCGATAATCTCTCAATTTAATTTCTACCTGAAAAGCACGGCCGCCACTAACTTCATTACTTTTGTTTTGGACTCATTTATTTTCATCTTGTACTCCTTCCCCAAGACTCTGTCCATGTCATTCAGTTAATCCTACAGATATTTTGCGGAGTCAAGTAAAATAACAATATCATCGGCAAATCTCAGGGTTTTGATTTCATCTCCTTGGATTGAGATTCCCCTTTCCAAATTCCTCTTTGATCTCCTCTATTGCCTGTTCTATGTAAACATTGAAAAGGAGAGGAGACACACTTCAGCCTTGCCTCACTCCTTTCTGGATTGCTACAGTTTTTCAAAGCCCTCAATTCTTATTACTGCAGACTGATTTTTGTACAGATTATAGATAATTCTCCTTTCTTGGTATCTGATACCGATCATCTTCAGAATCTGAAATAGCGTGGTCCAATCAACATTATCAAGCGCATTTCCTCAATCTACGAATGCCATGTACGTGGGCTTGTCTTTCTTAATTCGGTCCTCTAAGATCAGACTTAATGTCAGGCTTGCTTCACGAGTTCCTACATTTCTTCTGAAGCCAGATTGATCTTCTCCGAACTCAGTTTCAATTTGTCTTTCCCTGCTTCTGTAAATAATACGTGTTCGAACTTCGCACGCGTGAGATACTAAGCTAGTGGCGTGGTGATTTTCGCACTTGTCAGCACCGGCTTTCTTGGGAATAGGTATAACTACATTCTGCCGAAAATCGGATGGCACTTCTCCTGTATCATACATCTTACACACTAAATGGGATGATCTCGCCATGATGGTTTCTCCTAAAACAGTGAAGAAACGTTAGGAAGAAATGAAAGATCAACTATGAATCAATGAATAACTCAGGAAATCCTAGAACTGATTGACGAACGACGAAAGTACAAGCATGCAAACAATGAGGAGGGCAGGAAAGAATACAGGCGAATAAAGATTGAAGTGGGTAGAAAATGCTAAGCAAGATTTGATTCCCAGCACATGTCCTTCCTAACGTCTATAAGATCGATTCACAGCATAACCATATTTTTACAGTTCGTACCTATGACATAGTACGTAGCGCGTCACTGCCTGCAGAGCATGAAGCCTGTAGAAAATCGTATTTTTCTCCGTCATTTGAAGAGTAAGCGAAATTATGTACATAACAAACATTACTTAAAATGAAGGGGAGTTTCACAAATAGTCCACATATTTTACATATTTTTTGAGGGTATGTCATCATTTTCCGGTGTCTTGCTCCTACTTAGCCTCTCAAAGCTCTGTCGAATTCTGACCTGATAATTGCATCCCCCATGTCATCGGGATCAACAGACACTTCTTGTTCCTGAACACTACACCTACTCATCTACCTTGATACAACTGTTGTATATGCTCCTGCTATCTTTCTGCCTTATCTTCTCCCCCTAGAAGTGGTCTTCCTTCTGAGCTCTTAATATTCATACATATAGTTTTCCTTTCTCCAAAGGTTTCCTTGATTTTCCTGAATGCAGCATCTACCTTTCCTAGGACCATACAACCTTCAACCACCTAGCACTTCTCTTTCACCTATTCTTCCTTAGCTGTTCTGCATTTTCTACCTACTTCAATCTTTATTCGCCTGTATTCCTTTCTGCCCTCCTCATTGTTTGCCTTCTTGTACTTACGTCGTTCGTCAATCAGGTCTAGTATTTCCTAAGTTATTCATTGATTCATAGTTGAGCTTTCATTTCGTCCTAACGTTTCTTCAGCAGCCTCACTGATATCATTCTTCACGACTTTCCATTCTTCCTCCAATGTGTTTCCTTCAGCCTTTTCATTTAATCCTTGTGCAACATGTTCCTTGAAACAATCCCTTACACTCCCTTCTTTCGACTTGTCCATATCCCATCTCCTTGCATTCCTTCATTCCTCACGTTCATCGACTTCAGATGTCATTTCATGACTAAGATGTTATGGTCAGAGTCCACGTCTGTCCCTGGGAAAGTCTTGCAGTCCAACACCTGGTTTCTGGATCTCTGCCGAGTCATTATACTGTCTCATTTATAACACAAGCAGGCTTATCCGTGTGTATGTTTTATTACCGCATTTGACTGAGTTATATCTAACTCTAAGAATTTATGGTCATGTCATTTGTTTATAATAATTCATTAGGAACGCTAGGCATTATTACTATTTTTGTTTTTAGGCGGAGGTTGTCTCCTGTTTGGATACGCAACACGCCTCTTTAATAAACAAAGAAAGGAATAATTATTTATAAGTATCATAAAGGTGGAATTACTAAAAAAACATTGTATAACTTATTTAAAGGTTGGAAATGCGGATTAATGATGAAATTCATTTCTTTTGGTAATCTGTCACTTCGACAACTGCCATAGATCGTATGCATTTAAGCGCGCAGTTTGAATGTTTGGTAGCTGTTACGACCATTTGTACAAGCGAGAAAGTTTCTTGAGATCGCTGATAAAGCGCGAGAATTCTTTACATAACAAAAAGAGAGCGTGCTGAGCATAAGATGGCATGTTTCGAACAGTACGTGCACATGTGTGAAAGTATTTTTACCGCGCAATTTTAATTAGTTCAAATCGTTTGACCACCTCGTGCACGTGCGTGATGGTAGTCTTACTACGCGTTTTGAAGTTGTTTATACGGGCGTATCACCTCTTAGAGAGAGAGAATTGAATTGAATTGAATTGAATTGAATTGAATTGAATTGAATTGAATTGAATTGAATTGAATTGAATTGAATTGAATTGAATTGAAGTTATTGATAATTTACATGCCACGGGACTGAAAAGCCCTTTATGTAGTTTTTTCATATACTAATACACAGGTGTATGATCACACTAACTAAATTATTATAATATTAATATGTTAAATTAAACATTACTATTGGTATCTTATCCCATTGTTTGACGAGATGCTTACCTCAAGAACGAACGGAGTAGTGCTGTTGTTTGTTTGTGAATACTTACACAACTCTTGTGCTAATTTATTTGGTATTCTATATCTCATGGCAACTTCCTGTAATCTATGGCCCGGTTTCAAGCCACAGATCAATAGCGTGTGTTTGTGCAAGCGAAAGTGACTGATCAAGAAGATACGTTACCCTGACCATTTGTTATCGTCCAGGTCTGTTCGAAGGTCCGAAAGAAGATATTGCGTTCCATAAACCCCCTGTACCTTGTCCGTAAACCTTATACTATAGGTTAGAAGAGAACAAGAATACGCCAAGAGAAGTTAGATAGTAGTCACCAACGGACATTCTCAAGGTAGAAGATACTGCAATATCAGTGAACCATAGACAGTAAGATGCTGTACTCCTGTTCGAACCTCGCTAAGCTAGATTTGATTCCCAGCACATGTTTTTCCTAAGGTCCACAAGATCGATTCACGGCATAACCATATTTTTCCAGTTCATATCTATGACATAGTAAGTAGAACGACACTGCCTGCAGAATATGAAGCCCGTAGAAAATCGTGTTTTTCTCCGTCATTTGAAGAGTAAGCGAAATTATGTGCATAACAAACATTACTTAAAATGAAGGGGAGTTTCACAGATAGTCCACAGATTTTACATATAATCAATAGCGTAAGAGGAAATTGAAAAGAAACCTCTTCTTTTCTTCCGATAACCCCCAGCATATTCAGTGATTTTTAAATGATATGCAAGTCGAAACCTGATCCTGGATGAGTATACTCTAAACAGGAAGTTTGGTCGATACGTAATGAATAGTATAAAAAGAATTTGAAAACAATATCTTCTGGTCACCCTACAACCCCAGTCTCTTCAGTGATTTTTAAATGATATTCTTGTCGAAACCTAACCCTGGATGAGTAGACTCTAGATATGGAGTTTGGTTGAGATGTATTAAGCCGTTTAACCGTGATGGTGGAACAAACATACAAACAAACAAACAGACACGGAAGCTGAAAGTACTGACTTGATCTGGGGTTGACCTAAAACGGATAAATATATCACAATTTTGGCGAAATAAATAACATTACAGACAGCGGATCCCCTAGAATTTTATTCATAAGATACGAGGGATTATAGCAACACTTAAGTACAGTCAGATAACGTATACGGATTGAATGTAGACACGATTGATGATCATACTATCAAGTATTCGGAAATGATGTCCTAACTTTCTTATACCCACGCTGTGATGGTACATATCACATCCCCACACTGGGTTTATTACACAATATTATTATTATTATTATTATTATTATTATTATTATTATTATTATTATTATCATCATCATTATTATAATTATTATTTCATTGGTGTATTCAGGTGAGACTATTTGAAGCTGGAAGGTCTCAATGCTAAATATTAGTAATTTGTTTTGTACAGGCAGTTGGGAAACACACAGCTATTTCCTGGTTTGGAAAACATCCAAGGAAAACTTCAGTTAGTCAAACGGAGAGTCTACGAGTCTAACTTCGGGCACTGGATATCACTCGCTCGTGATAAGAGAAACAGCCCGGCAGGAGCTCGAAGATATCGAGAAAGTGGTGGGGAGGAGGAAGTCTACATATACTTTGGGAGAAAATTACTACCACTCGCGAACAGTTTATGGAGGAGTTCACTGTGAATATTATCTACTTTGCCTTTTGACTGTGAATATTAATGAGTGTACGTTTGATTATGGACGAACGGAGTAGTGCTGTTGTTTGCTTGTGAATACTTACAAAACTCTTGTGCTAATTTATTTGGTATTCTATATCTCATGGCTACTTTCTGTAGTCTATGGCCCGGTTTCAAGCCACAGATCAATAGCGTGTGTTTGTGCAAGCGAAAGTGACTATAAAACCAAGTGTTGGCGTCAGTAAAAAAGAAGTACAGTATCAAAGTGGCATACCATGTGTTTATGGTGAGAATTTGTGTTGATACACAGTAACAGTGAAGGGCAATATAACTTAAACTGTATATGCTTTGTAACTATTGGTCATCGGACTCACTACACATGGTAGTGCAGTCTTCGCTAAGTTTAGAGATGTCCTTACATTAGTTTGTAAAAATTGTGCATAAGTGCATATGAGGATATGAATAGTGTCGAGTAAAAGGTTCACTTCCTTTCCATACTATAGAGTATGGATTTAAAACTGGACACACTGACCAATGTCGAGTAAGATTTACTTCCCAAAAAATAAGATCAGATATGAAATTAGTAAAAATAGGCGTTACTGATAATACCAGTTCCACGAGTTATACCAGCTGCCCCTGCGAATATATGGTTCTGCATCCCAACAAACGCGTGCGATCGCCGTGAGGTCGACATTTCTCTGCTAGCATCTGGTACTAATGCACGGTAAGCACTTAATGGAAATAATTCCGAACTGGGTATTATCGTTCCCGTCATATGATCATAGACCATTCGAAAAATATCACACCCATTCAATCATTTATCATTCATCAGTCCATCATGTAATTATGTTAAGATACCGTGCCAAGTGACCGGGTATAGCAAAACGCGAAATTAATGCTTAAAACTACAATAGAGTGACGTGGAGAAGGTACGAAAAAGCGATCTGCAGAAGTAACGTACTCTAAGGCAATCTTAATACAAGTCTCACTTACAGCTGTAGCGTAGCATATGTGGTCAAATGATAGCCTACCGATTAATGGAACGTAGAATTGATAGTTCCAATCCTACATCGTACAAAAACATTTACATCCATCTGAAACTTCAGTGCTTCAACGCAGGTCTGCCTGTGACACTCGCAAGCAGCACAACGCCGCTGTTATTGTTTTTGTGCGCTGTACACATTGCACTGCTTTAGGGTCGGGATGAATTATCTTCAGTCATTCGCCATGCTCCTTGTCTAGTGGGAAGCAAGAAAGATTTGTTGCAGGTGCTACGTCTGTATCAGAGAATGTATCCGGACAGGTGACATCCGACTGCGAAGAATTCCTGCAAAGTACAAAGAAGTTTACGAACAACATGAGTATATCAGACGGTACTACCTGTCTGAGGGAAGACCGTAATGTCTGGGGAGAATGAGGAGGCTGATCTGGTCATAGCACACGAGATACACGGGCTATTGCACAACAGGTGAAGATCAGCTAGGCTCTGTATTACGAATGCACCATGCAAATAAATATCACCCCTTCACCCTACAGCTAAACAGGAGCTCCACGGGCGGGATTTCGAAGCTCAATGAACTGTTCTGTCAGAAGCTGTTAAGAAATCTGGAAAATGAAGCAGCATCCCTTTCGAAAATCCTGTTCTCGGATGAATCCCTATCCCACAAGAATGGTACCGTCCACCGCCACAGCATGCACTGACAATTCCTACTGGGCGCGGCAGACAGCCTATTAAGTGCAATGGGGCGTGAAAGTATGGTGTAGAACCTTGGGAGATCGCCTTATTGGACCGTATTTCTTTGAGAGACATTTATCAGGTGCACGCTGTCTGCACTTTCTAATGAACTCCCACTTCTGCTGGAGGATGTGCCCAACTTGGAGAGCCTTTAACAGGATGGAGCTCCACAAGAAAATCCCGAGCATCTTGGACAACTCATCGCCCAAACCTGCAGAACAACAACACAGGCTATGCTACATTGCAATAGAATATCAATTCACTGGCGTGCCAACATGTGCATAAACCAAGTAGGACATAACTTCGAGTACTTGCTAACGTAACTAACCATTGTTGGTGCAGTTTGCCCCCTACCCCACTACCCATCCCGTTTTCGTCCGACCCTGATGACAAATCAACCCTCCTTAGGACCACATACACTTTTATTCACTGAATATGCGCATAAGAGAGGATATTTTCCGTACATTGAAAGATGGTAAGCAACAAAATAAATGAAAAATGAAGGTGTACCCTGCCCCGGACTCTATCCTGCCACATGTAAGATTGGCACACCGTAGAGTTCGGCTTGCTTTCATTATCTCCGCTCTACTGCACCGCGGCGTAAATGGTGTTGATAGTTTTAACGCGGTCGCAATGACCTTTTCGTGTTCTACATACGTTTCATTTACATATCAGATGATTTGGAGAGCAAACTCAAGGTTTCTATTATTTAATAATATCATGACATAACAGCTTCCTATATTTGAATGGGTCGTAAATACAAAGATATCCGTTTTACTGTGCTTACTGTGCGTTGCGGAAGGACAGATTTTTTCAGGAAGTATATAAAACTGCGCCTTGCATTAAACACTCTTTGTAGAGACACCTGATTCAACAGCTTACTCCTGTAACTAATGCAGACAATGTTTTTTATTTCCTAAAGGCCGGGATGAGTGGCTCAGACGGTTGAGGCGCTGGCCTTCTGACCCCAACATGGCAGGTTCGATCCTCGCTCAGTCCGGTGGTATTTGAAGGTGCTCAAATACGTCAGCCTCGTGTCAGTAGATTTACCGGCACGTAAAAAAACTCCTGCGGGACTAAATTCCGGCACATCGGCGTCTCCGAAAACCGAAAAGTAGTTAGTGGGACGTAAAGCAAGTAACATTACTATTTATTATTTCCTAAAGAATGCCTTGTATTTTATATTAATTTGCATCAAAGAAAACCTACAGTGACTCGTGTCAACAGACTGGATTTTTAACGGTTATAACGAAGGTAATTTCGCTCCAATTATGAATGACAAACCAACTGCACTTGCTGGACCGCTTTGTTCAATAACAGTATTGTCCTCATTTTTTTTTCAATTCTATTTTTACTTTTTTGTTGGCTACGATTTCGTCAACTATTTGTCACAACATTTTCATTATCACATATATTATTTTCTGAATCGATCTTTCTTCTGACACTATCGTGCTTAGCAGAGGTAGATCTATAGTAAAACAGGAAACATTTAAGTACTTAATACCGTGGTTTATGATCTCAATATTTTGATTCACATAAAACCCCAAACTTATCATAAGGTGAAGGATTTTCAGAGCAGCGTTGTAGAAAGAGGAGGCTTTCGCTCTTGTTTTGCCACAAGCCTGTGCCCATAGTTCGAAGGTCGATTTTCTTGATGATGATCATGATGATGATGATGCTTGTTGTTTAAAGGGACTTAACATCTAAGGTCATCGGCCCGGTCACTTTTCTTGCCGTGGCAGTTGTAAGAGGGTCCTGATTGACTGTTGACATTGTGAGCACAAAGGCTGCGTCTCAGCCTGTCGATATGAGTCAAAGTGAACTCCAAATATCCTCATTCATAAACTTCGCATCACCATCTGTGGAGCAAGAACAGACACGCCCCGAACTTCTGTGATCAGCTCGATGTTCTCCACGACCAAATATTGTACTCCGGTATGGATGAATAGATCTCCCAAAAAGAAGATCGGTACTCAGCTCAATATAGCAATGAGGACCATCTGTAGATGCATGAGAACTACTCCACTACATTGGCTCCCAACACTCAGCCATATAGGCCCCTCTGCATTAAGAAGACAAGCAGCACTGCTAAAGGAATATATGAAAGTAATGAACAATTCCACACTTCCCATTTATGACGGCATTCAACATTTGACAACAAACCGGCTTCGTACCAGAAATCCACCCCTACCACTAGCCCAACTACTTGCTGATAGTAACTTCAACATTGATACTAAGTGGCATGACTTCTGGACTAAGAGCTTTCCATCCGAAGTGTGTGACCTTATCGACCCTCTGCAGAAACCCAAGGGCTTTGAACTTCCGAGACATGCGTGGAAAAGTCTCACTCGCATCCCAACAGGACATGGATTATGTGCGTACAATCTACCCCAACCTGTGATGGTGGAGCACCGCAACATCATGGAGGAAGAGAGTAAAGGCATAGTCATGTGGTCACCAATATAAACGTATCTGCCGCAGTTCTACGCTTTGTCTCTACCCATTGAACCTGCTGTTGCGAACTTTCACTCTTGCACTGTAAGCATTTGTGCTTGCCATAACTGTTGTGGTGAATTGCAGGTCTACTCTCATTATACCAAAAGCCATGGGCATTGTATTTAGTAGTACGTTGTATAGTTTGTAATAATATGGTTGTACGATCATTTGGACAGCATTAAGCAGAAAGGAACCAATGCTCAAAATTACAAAAATGTGTGTTGGTGGTATTTTTAGTGGTTTGTTATGGCCTATTTTCATCAAAAGGAACCCATCTTAAATGCATTAATTATTAAATAACATTCTTGTTAGAAAATTTTCTCGGTATGAAATGGAGCATTTTCATTTCAGGAGAAAGGAATCAGGTAGTCGCCATTTTCAGCTTTTTAGAAAATCGGCACTTTTATAATCAACCACAAGTCAGACATTCATTTATACAAAGTATTTTTATCCATTTACTTTTAGAAGAAAGGAGCCATTGGTTTAACGCCGATTGCAGTTTTCTCGGAATGTACATCATTATGGTTGACTCCTTTCTGATTAGTACTGTCTATTTGATCAGCAGCTTCTCTAAATCGTTACGTTCTAAAAATCGAGCGTGATTCTACTATACATTTGAATTTCAAAATATAAACAGGCGTTTATATAAATAAAACATGCAAACTAAATATTTTAAGGTGTAGATTTATAATCATCCTTATAAAATGTCGGTAAATTTTAAAAAACATGTTGAAAACACTGAGAAATTGCGGAACAGTGCTTTAATTACCTGTGTGAAAAGGGAGCACTTTTGCTGTTGAACCAAACAGCATCATATGACAACATTTTATACATCGTTTACGGTTTTTTGAGACCCCAAGGTGCCAGAAATACTGTATCGTTTAATTTCTTTTATGTGCCATTATATCTACATACACGAGGCATCTGAGCTCAGAAAGACAGGGCTCCACCGTCTGGGCCAGTCAGCCCGGCAAAATATAACACAATATGCTATGCAATGTGTGGCTGTGTGCTTACCGTACCTTCAACTACTATCGGTTTTATGAGACGCCGCAATACCGGAATTATGCTCTGCACAGGATTTCTCTATAGTTCCAGCTAATCTATTAACACGAGTTCCTCGTAGTCAAACATCTGGCACATACTGTACAGTCCGTTAGCGGCTGTGGCCTGCCAAGACGACTGTTGTCCTGCTGCCTTGAAGAGTTTGGAGTTACACATGGTTAGTGTGACAATTTTATCGGTCGTATCGCTTGACCATCTTGACCAAGTTCGCTGTTGTGACTACTCCAACCACTACTCTTATACCTTCATATCTTCCACACAATATAAATAACATTTGTTTGAGCGCCAGTTGCTTTTTTAAGAAAAACAACAAAATTCGGTAGAGCATACCTCTTATATCAATTATCTCAAGGCGTGAGGTGATAAACTCACATATCTGGCAATATACAGGGATATGGATCAGGAAAATATTAAATTACTGTTGCATTTCCACAATTGAGGATTGTACATGGAACTGGAATCACTTATTATAATTAAAATAAAACTGAGATTATGACTATAATGTACGTCACAATGAACAATCATTGACGTCTTTTAATTTAACAAAAAATATATCGTGAGATTTGCGGTACTAATAAAAGGAAAATTTAATTTAAACAAAAAAACTATTGGCATGAACTTGAAGTGAGATGTGATATCGCCGCTGATTACATTCTTCTTCATGTTATGAATGCATAACGTGTCTGGTGCTTTAATTACCTGATGTCTGCATACACCGCTGTTGAACTTGAAATTCCTGGAAAAACCTATGAGCTGAAGTCGGGAGCCGTCTGCTGTTATCTTCTTATATAACAAGGAGTTGGCCTACATACCATGTACGCGTGTAGGGAGCTCCAATATAATTACGTCCACTCAATATATTATAAGTAATTGGAAAATATTATTGAAACATCTTGTGAAGTCCATCCTCACAAGAAGATGATGTTTCTTTATCAGCATAGTACCCGTCTCTGCTCGGAAACAACCACCACTTGTAGACTTCCTCGATTATTACTTCTTCAAACACAACTCTTAGCTCTGACCATCACACTAAGACCACTTCTTCCATTTGATACATCTGACTGTTTCATATGATCTGCACAATATCATCTGAACGATATGATCTGAATAATATGAACTGAATACTATCAACTGAATACCTCTCCCCACCGTTGCATCAACTTATATAACCTCGCGATGACGACTCATCTCCCTACTCACTGTTCATCCCTTCCACTTCAACATACAGTAGCTGGCGAATACTGACACTTGGTCGCAATCACGTGCCCACGCACTGATGTCATCAGGAAAGTGTTGTCTAAGCGTGCCCAAGCGGATTGAGGATGACTATGCTGAATGCATCACCGGGAAATCTACTTGCACACAACATTCTCAGTTAAACATAGCCTCGATTGCAAAATACTATGCCAGCTCATCTAGCCAAAGTTACAAGCCACAGCATGACAATATGAAACCAACAAATCTCACTTACTACAATACAGAATAATTACAAACAAATTTCATTTAACCTATGATTAAATACAATAATATACGTGATACCTAATTATTACAGTCTAACTGATGAGAAACAGAATATATAAAATCTAATGAATCGGGTTAATAATAATAATAATAATAATAATAATAATAATAATAATAATAAATACTGAATGGAATCTGTAACCTTGTTGTACGGTTACACTGTGTCTCATATCGGAAAACTTTGTCTCACGAGGTTCAGCACTGAAAAGAAGGCCACGATTAATCTTTTAAATAACAAGTTTTATTCACCATTATGCATGTTCATCCCGCATTTTTGTGGATGTTTAAGCAATGGCTCAACTGGGCAATTAGTTGAAAAATATTACAAATATTTACAGGAAGAGAAAACATCAACAATTGTTCTCTCTTGCTCCTCTTTGGCTTGAACTAAACAACTGTGTGATCAGTTCCCACTGATTTCCTTTTTTACAAGTTGCTTCACGTCACACCGGCACAGATACGTCTTATGGCGACGATAGGGCAGGAAACTGCTAGGAGTGGGAAGGAAGCGCCGTGGCCTTAATTAAGGTACAGCCCCAGCGTTTTCTTGGTGTGAAAATGGGAAACCACGGAAAACCATCTTCAGGTCTGACGATAGAGGGATTACCACAGATTCATTCATTAATAAGTCGTTTTCACTATCGTCATGAAAGGCACGCTTATCATTCCCGACATCTAAAATAGCATCCTCTATCATGCTTTCATTGGAGGCTGCCTGGCCGAGGCGGTAAAGGAGTGCTCGGTTCGCCCGGAAGGACGTGGGTTCGACTCCCCATCAGGAAGTAGTAAAATTTAAGAAACGAGATTTCCACTTCCGGAGGTGCATATAGCCCTTAGGTTCACTCAGCCTACACCAAAAATCAGTACCAGGTTAATTCCTGGGGGCAAAGGCGGCCGGGCGTAGAGCTAACCACTCTACCCCATCACGTGCCGAGGTTAACCTTCCACTACTCCAAGGGCCTTCATGGCCTGTACGGAGGTGACTTTGCTTTGCTTTGCTATCATGCTTTCATTATGCCTGTGTAGAGACGTGCAGGAAGACAGAAGACAGCTGTCAACATTGAACACAAGGCATAGAATTGTGGCAAGAATATTGTAAAATGGTAGATCGAATAGACTTTCGTCTTCGCAGGGCACTGTTCATCTTCATGGCTAATCGGCTAGCATCTTGGCCTGTGCACGAGTGGTTACGGGTTCGAATCCCAGCCGGGTCGGGGATTTTAACCTTCATTATTCAAAATCATCTGGCTCGAAGACCATCTTCAATGTTACATTTCATCGTAGTTAGGGGCCCCCATCCTCACGGACGTGCAGATCGCCCATGGGAGTAATCTTGAAAGACCTGCTACAAGCCTCTTCGGAGACCATACGGCATTATTATTATTATTATTATTATTATTATTATTATTATTATTATTATTATTATTATTATTATTATTAGGGCACTGTTTTATGATAGCACCTCGTGTTTAACGAGGGAAGTGCAGCGTAAGACTAAATTCGGGTCTAGGAGAGAGTGGGATGGAAGTGGTTAAAATATTTGGACAAGCCGGGAATCAAACCCAGATACTCAGGCTAAGCAGCGGTCACCTTCGGGGTACATTTAATGAGCCTGAAATGGCAATTCTCAGCGCTGGGCTGAGTGGCTCAGACGGTTGAGTTTCTGATCCCAAGTTGAAGAGTTCGTTGCAGTCTCAGGTCCATAGTATTTGAAGATGAAAGTACGCCATACGTGTTTCAGTAGATTTATCTGTACGTAAAAATACTCTTGCGGGACAAAATTGCAGCACCTCAGCGTCTCCAAAACCCGCAAAATTAGTTCAATCAGTCAATCACTACTGATCTGCATTTAGGGCAGTTGCCCACATGACAGATTCCGTATCTGATGTTTTCCTAGTCATTTCTTAAATGATTAAAATAAATTGGAAATTTATTGAACATCTCCCTTGGTAAGTAATTCCAATCCCCAACTCCCCTTCCTATAGGCGAATATTTGCCCCATATTGTTCTCTTGAATTCCAACCTTATCTTCATGTTGTGATCTTTCCTACTTTTAAAGACATCACTCAAACTTATTCGCCTACTAATGCATTCCACACCATCTCACCACTGACGGCTCGGAACATACCACTATTCGGGAGATAGTAAGTTCGAACCCCACTGTCGGCAGCCCTGAAAATGGTTTTCCGTGGTTTCCCGTTTTCATGCCAGGCAAATGCTGGAGCTGTACTTTAATTAAGGCCACGGCTACTTCCTTCCCACTCCTAGCACTTTCCTGTCCCATCGTCGCCATAAGACCTATCTGTGTCGGTGCGACGTAAAAGCAACTAGCAAAAAAAAGAACATACCACTTAGTCGAGCAGCTCGTCTCCTTTCTCCCAAGTCTTCCCAGCCCAAACTTTGCAACATTTCTGTAACGCAACTCCTTTGTCGGAAATCACCCAGAACAAATCGAGCTGCTTTCCTTTGGATTTTTTCTAGTTCTTGAATCAAGTAATCCTGGTGAGGGCCCCATGCACTGGAAACATACTCTAGCTGAGGTCTCACCAGAGACATATATTCCCTCTGTTTTACATCATTAATACAATCCCTATATACCCTCATAACCATGTGCAGAGACCTGTACCATTTATTTACAGTCCCATTTATGTGATTACCCCAATGAAGATCTTTCCTTATAGTAACACCTAGGTACATACAATGATTCCCATCAACGCAGTAATTAAAACGGAAAGGACTTTTTCTATTAGTGAAACTCACAACATGACTTTTAATCCCATTTATCATCATACCATTGCCTGCTGTCCATCTCACAACATTGTGGAGGTAATTTTGCAGTTGCTCACAATCTTACAACTTGATTATTGTTTTGTACAGAATAACATCTTCCGCAAAAAGCCTTATCTCTGATTCCACTTCTTTACTCATATCATTTATATATAAATGGGACATAAACCTGATAATATTATGAGTAGTCTTGGGTGATGAACACCCATTTTGAAGCAGTCGTAAATATCGTTCACACTATACGTGTAAGAAAGAACACGCCATAATCCGAGCCAACTTACAGCGTCCACTCCTTTACGACCATTACAATGGCGCGACCCAGGAGCTTCTAAGTAGCACTATTCGCTGGCCAACAAGTTATTTACTAAGTCTGTAAAGAACAAACTTGTTGTTTTACTGACTGTTGATATCGTGACCGTAGCCACGGAATCTCCAGTTTTGCGTGGAATCCGAACCAAACGGACGTGACTTCTCTTTTCAAAACTTTCACTTGTATTGGCGAGAAGCCAATGGCAATATCACAGACCCATTAAGTCTAGAGAATTACTAATGTACTGAAACTTTATTATTATTATTATTATTATTATTATTATTATTATTATTATTATTATTATTATTATTATTATTATTATTATTATTATTATCTCTTAATTCGTTTAAACTCCAGGGTTGGTTTTACCTCGGACTCAGCGAGGGATCCCACCTCTACCACCTCAAGGGCAGTGTCCTAGAGTGCGATACTCTGGGTTGTGATACAACTGGGGAGGATGACCAGTTATGCCCTGCCTTGTTAGGGATGGGAATGAATCGACAAGAAAGCGGGAAGGAAGCAGCCGTGGCCTTAAGTTAGGTAAGATCCCGGTATTTGCCTGGAAGAGAAGTGGGAAAGCACGGAAAACCACTTCGAGGATGGCTGAGGTTGGAATCGAACTCCCCTCTACTCAGTTGACCTCCCGAGGCAGACTGGACATTGTTCCAGCCCTCGTACCACTTTTCAAATTTCGTGGCAGAGCCGGGAATCGAATCCGGGCGTCCGGGGATGGCAGTTAATCACCCTAACCATGACACCACATAGGCGGACAATATCATTCTTTATTTATTTATTGGGCCGATGACCTTCGATGTTAGGCCCCTTTTAACAACAAGCATCATCATCATATTTATTTATTTCTTAATCCGTTTACCCTCCAGAGTTGTTTTTCCCTCGGACATAGCGAGGGTACCAGCTCTACCGCCTCAAGGGCAGTGACCTGGAGCGTGAGATTTTGCGTCTGGAGATACAACTGGGGAGGACCAGTACCTCGCCCAGGCGGCCTCACCTGCTATATTGAACAGGGGCTTTGTGGGGAATGAGAAGTTTGGAAGGGATAGATAACGTAGAGGGAAGGAAGCGGTCGTGGTCTTACGTTAGGTACCATACCGGCATTTGCCTGGAGGAGAAGTGGACCACTTGGAGGATGGTTGAGGAGGAAATCGAAACCCCCTCTACTCAGTTGACCTCCCGAGGCTGAGTGGACCCCGTTCCAGCCCTTGTACCACTTTTCAAATTTAGTGACAGGGCCGGGTATCAGACCCGGGCCTTCAGGGGTGGTAGCTAATCACATTAACCACTACACTACAGAGGCGAACGACATTGTTATTATTATTATTATTATTATTATTATTATTATTATTATTATTATTATTATTATTATTATTATTATTACATTTTTACGTCGCACTGACTCTGGCAGGTCTTACGTCGATGATGGGATAGAACAGGAGTAGGACTGCGAAGAAAGCGGCTATGTTCTAAAGTAAGGTACAGCCCCAGCACTCCGGAAGGAACTCTTCAGGGCTGCTGACAGTGGGATTCGAACCCATCATGTAGTGAATGCAAACTAACAGCTATACGGCCGTAACCGCGCAGCCAACTCACTCGGCGAATTTCGTTCTCTACCTCTACATGATAGTTCTACCGTTCAGTCATATTTAGTAGCTTTCAATCTTGGTAGAGTAAACAATAATCGCCACACACCTTCAGGAGATAGCATTCGACAATGAAAGATACCAGGCGACTCGCGAGCGCCGTACTTTCTACTTCTAAATGTCCTGCATGCACAAATGATGAATGGGATGCCTACCAACTGATTTTTACAGGAGTACTACTGCCCGCGGGCAGGTTACGTCAGAATACGAAGAGATAACCGGTCGGTCGCTCCCAGCATGTTACTCAGCGCTACTGGTCTAATGCACCCCTTGCATTAGTAAACCTCGTTTTCCACCGCATAGTTCTAGGCTGGTGTGTGGTACAGCCGCACTATATTTGCTGTCTGCATATCGGCAATGGCTAGTGTGTTCAGCAGCGACGAATACACAGACATCATTTTAATCCGGACAACCTGGTCGGAATGCAGCCGAGGGTCCAAACAGACGTCTGCCTTCTACATACGTATTTCACCGAACACTATTAGTTTCTGTTTCATACAAACAAGTCTTTTATAGAGTGGAATGTCTACACGTGTATAAATTAATAAGTTATTAAATTTTCTTTTCTGCATCTTTGGCGTGTTTACAAACAGCAGCGGCGATTAGGGGCTGGGGCGAGGTGGGACAGGCTCCCTCCCCCCTCCTACTTTGTGGAGTAAACATTACATTTCTTCCACTTTAGCCAGCTGGAACTAGGAATTATTTAAGAAAAGCTATTTGTGCAAGCCTTGTTGTCTTATCTGTAAATCTTTCCTTTATTTTCTTTAATTATTAACATAATTATTGGCGGAAATATGCACAAATTGCCGTTCGTCGTGGCTAACCGATTTGTTTAGCGTTACGACAGGTAGTCTCTTTAGTGTCTGTTAGTTTCTTAGGATGCATTCAAATACTAAGTGATGTTTAAATGTATAATCACCGGGCGAATTGGCCGTGCGGTTAGGAGCGTGCGGCTCTGAGCTTGCATCCGGGAGATAGTGGGTTCGAATCCCACTGTCGGCAGCCCTGAAGGTGGTTTTCTGTGGTCTCCCATTTTCACACCAGGCAAATTCTTGGGCTGTGCCTTAATTAAGGCACGGCCGCTTCCATCCAGCTCCTAGGCCTTTCCTATCCCATCGTCGCCATAAGACTCTCTGTCGGTGCGACGTACAGCAAATTTTAAAAAATATTCTATTGTAATAGTAATTTCACCGGGAGATAATACCAACTTTCCCTTCACTGGGATAAATTGTTTATTTTGGGTAATGTTTTTATTAAATAAATCTATTTAACCTGCCCCGTGGTTTGTTTGTGAGGCCTGGTGAAAATTTTATTGTACAGCATTGAATCAAAATCTCAAAAGAAACTAGTATTGCAAATAAACCACAAAGCAGGTTAAATTCATTTACATAATAAATAACATAACACAAAGGAAAGAATTTAGGTCACTGAAGATGAAGTTGGTATTATCTCCCGTTGAAATTAAAATTATGTATATATATTTACAATTGGCTTCACGTCGCACCGACACAGATAGAACTTACGGCGACGTTGGGACAGGAAAGGACTAGGCATGTGAAGGAAGCGGCCGTAGCCTTAATTAAGGTATATCTCCAGCATTTGCCTGGTGTGAAAATGGGAGACCACGGAAAACCACGTTCAGGGCTGCCGACAGTGGGCTTCGAAACCACTATCTCCCGAGTGCAAGCTCACAGCTGCGCGCCCCTAAACCCACGGCCAGCTCGCCAGGTACAATTCAATAGAAGTAAGGCATGATTATACAAATAAAAATCACTGAGCATTTGAATACACAATAAGAAGCTAACAGACGCTAAAGAGACTGCCTGACTGACGAATGCGCGTGGCAAGTGGGTGAATTATACCTCAGTGTCCACGACCTTCACAAAAAGAATATGTACCCCTACTACCCTTCCTCACAGCACATGCAAAGTCTCCACTACTTGCCGTAGCGATATACAAATCGCTTAGCGGCGACGACCGCCATTTTTTGCGTATATTCGCCAATAAATATACAATACAATACAATAGATTTATTTTGTCTGGCAAGATTAATGCCATTAGGCCCTCTCTTCCATCTAACCAGAAAATACAGTTTCTACATGTGCAAAATTGAAATAAATACACCTACCTTGAAACATCTTGCAACTACTAAACAATGCAATGCTATGATAAGAAATAAAAAATAAAAATAGGAAAAATAGGAGAATGATGATGACGGTGGTGATGATGATGAAGATGATTATTTACACAATTATGACATGATTAGCTAATTTCTACTATCCTTGGTAATAACAGTGGGATTATATAAAGTCTATAAAGTTCATAATTAAAGAAAATAAAGGAAATAATTAGCAGATAAGACAATAAGGCTTGTACAAATAGCTTTTCTTAAATAATTCCTAGTTCCAACTGGCTAGAGTGGAATAAAAATGTAATGTTTATACCACAAAGTGGAGGATGGGCAACTGCCCCCACACCTCAATCACCGCTACTGTTTGTAAACACGCCAAAGATGTAGAAAAGAAAATGTAATAACTTATTAATTTATACGCGTGTATACATTCCAATCTATAAAAGAGTAGTTTGTATGAAACAAAAACTAATACTTTTCGGCGAAATACGTGTGTAGAAGGCAGACGTCTGATTGGACCTTCGGCTGCATTCCGACCAGGTTGTCCATATAAAAATGACGTCTGTGTATTCGTCGCTGCTGAACACACTAGCCATTGCCGATATGCAGACAGCTAATACCCTTTGTACAGTGCGCCTGTACCATACACCAGCCTAGAACTATGCGGTGGAAAACGAGGTTTACTAATGCAAGGGGTGCATTAGACCGATGGCGCTGAGTAACATGCTGCGAGCGACCGTCCGGTTGTTATCTCTTCGTATTGTGACGCAACCTGCCCGCTGGCAGTAGTGCCCCTGTGAAAATCAGTTGGTAGATATCCCATTCATCATTTGTGCATGCGGGACATTCATAAGTATTAAGTACGGAGCTCGTGAGCCGCCTGGTATAAAACGTAAAACACGTCGATACACTGCACACAAATTGGTGGACGATACTTATTAAAGGCACAGAGTATTTATACAGGGTGTTTCAGGTGAAATAGTACATTCTTCGCCAGGCAGTGGTGTGGACTATACCAAGTACAAAATGTCATATAGATAACTGCCCAGTGAGCAATCAATGTGTGCGGAATTACAGCTGTTTGTATGGTGCATATAAGAACAACTTTACAGAAATTATTGAAGACACATGTATGGCTTATCGGTGTATTTGTTGATTAAGAAAACCCTACACAACGTGTGGCAGTTGAATACATTGTGTTATCGACGCATTTAATGAGGCAGTCCTTTGTTTTAGTTCACAGTACGTGTTCAAATATCACACCACCGACCTCAATGCACTTTTCAGCTCCCTTGGCAATAGCACATGTAGCTTGTCGGAGCATTCTTTTATGAGGGCAGAACTACGCATAAATTGAGCGATCAATGTGTCTCTTGTATTTACTTTTGCTTTGTAGAGAGTGTTTTTCATCCATCCACAAAGACAAAATTCTAATGGAGTAGCTTTGTGCATCAATAAATTCATCAATAGTTCATTTGTGCGTTTTCAGTACTTTTTGTAAGGTGGTTGTGCGTACCATACAAACAGCTGTAATTCCACACACGTTAGAAACTGGACACATGTTTATCAGACCATTTTAACTCGAAATAGTCCACGCCACTGTATCCCGACATACTCACTATTCCTCCTAAAATATGCTGTAAAACTTATTATAGCATAGAGAAAAATACTTTTTTCTTAATACGGCTCTAGAGAACTCATGTGACCGCCGCTCAGCCTGGAGGCCTGTAGACTACTAAGTGGCAAGTGGGCAGCATGGCGAATCATCTCGGCTGTCTCTACCGGGGCCACTATCGCACCATCAGATAGCTCCTCAGTTGTGATCTCATTGGTTGAATGGACCAGCCCTCAGATCCAGATAGTGGGGCGGGCTAGAAGAATACCCGCAGTTTCTAAATTAAAGAGACAACGCCTATAAATCACGTTTTGTTTTTGGTAGGTTTACTTATAAGTAAAAATTTAATTGGTTTCGAGTCCGTTTTAACTGCTCACCGTCTCAAGAGACGCCAGAGTGCCGGAATTTGAATACACAGGTGTTTTCTGATGAGGTGGAATCCATCGACACAAGAGCAGCGCATTTTTAACCATTCAAAGAATATCGACTCCAACGGCAGTGGGCCAACGTTCTTAGAAACAGAAGGGTGACTACACAATTAAAACACGAAGGTCCATTTTAGCTTCCCATGCAGTCGGAATGAGGGAGAAGGTGTCCAAAAAATGAACAAATTTTCTCAAATACTAAAAGATCTGGGGAACTGCAGGAGTCCCTAACCCGCAAGGGTGCAAGAGTACTTTGTGACAGTAAATTCCTACAGGGATCCCAACCAAAGCAGGTTTCCTAAAAGGTATGAAACTGCAAACAAGAATCCTTCCACACAGAAAAGACGACAGTTTCCCATCATTGTGACTTGTTATTTTCATCAATACAGCGCATGAAAAATCCTTCAACAACATGGGTTATTCTTCTGAGAGGGCCGTTTATCTCCCGTGTTGTGACCATAACAACGAAGTTCAAAGAAATATTTTAAATTTTCATTCAGGTCAGTAAGAAACTACTACTTGGAAATAAGAATGTTTACAAGAATATTCCTTGTAGAGAAATATTTCATTTAATTGTAATTTCCTCTTTACAGTCGAGTAACATTTCCTGTATGGATACTTCAAACGAAAACCTCGAAAACCACTTTCTTGATATCACGAACCATGAAAATGATCCCCTTTCTTCTCAAAGTCCAGAAAACTCCATTGGAAAACATTAAACGGCCAAAAAATAAAGTCGCTAAATTTTTCAGCCTTTCACGTAAACAGTAAAATATAAGAAGAAAGACAGTGACAACGAACAGAATGCGTTGAAAGGTCCACAATGTTGGGAGAGAGAACTAATAATAAAAAACACAAAACTGTACGGGAACTCTGATATTTCTGCAATATTAAGACAAATTTAGAGGTGCGACGCACTATTATAATTAAATAACATTAATAATATACAGTATATTATAATTATTATTAAGGCAATATTTATATACTGGAGCAACGTCTACTTATGTTTTGTTTATTTAGTACTTCAAAACAATTTTTTTCAATTAATTCACTTAATTGTAATTGTTCCGAGGTATCTGTGGAACAGCAGAGGTGAAAGAAGGTGCGGGGGTGAACAGGTCTCAGGCTACGAAATTAAAGTTAATTTAAAAATTAACAAGGTTATAAATTCTTTTCAAAATTAAGAAATAACAAGCATGGCAGGTACAGAGTAGCAAGGCAACAAAAGTGCAATTACAGTATTTACAGGATTTGGGCTTCGAGCCCCGAACTCACAATTCTTGGGCAATTAGCCCAACTTTACTCCAAAATAAGTTTTCACAGAGGTGCAGAAAACCCCATTCATGCCTAGGAGCACTTGCTCCAAAATTACACAGTAAAGCCTCCTCGAGGCATACAACCCTCAATTTTCAAGAAAGAGCTACTCGCTCTCAAACCTTAAGCCTATCAAAGGCCACACCAAACTCCACTTTCAAGTTGTCCTCCACGGACACAAAAACAGGGGTAAAATACCCAACCTACTGAGGCCTATTAAGAGAGAAAAGGTTAATTACATGGCCTCAAAAATACCAATTTGAGAGGAGGCAATCAGCACTCCTAATACATTTGTTTAAAACCTAAACTGGCTCTAGGCCGCTAATGCAAGGGCTAATCACATACTAAAGAGGTGACTTTAGAAAGAAACAATTTACATTACGTTAAGGAAGAATCGGTTGTGAAAAATAAGTTCACCTCAAAACAATATGCGTGGGAGTTCAAGAGGGTTAAGCACTCTCTATCCCAAATTTTTAGTTTAAAAAGATAGAATTGAAACTAAGTGTCTTTACATTTTAGAGGAAAGTTACATGGTGAAAGGTTTCGGACCCGCCCCGAGAGTTAAACTGCTGAGCTAGCAAGAAAAGAAGTTCTTAAACGGCCATTACCTTGTTGTTGAACTGCTGCCCGAAGAAAGAGGCGCTTCCCGCCCCCTGCTATGTACTTTACACACTGAAAGATAGTACTGAAGTGGCGCAGAGACCCGAAAATCAGCAGTTTATGTACTCTCGTGGAAAGTTCGAGGCGTTTCGGAAATGAGAACACCCGCCCACAAAAACTTTATTGGCTAGGGTTAAGCAAGATATTCAAGTTGGAGAAGATGCATCTGATTGGTCAGAAATTAATTAAAGAAATTCGGGACTGGCTAAATTCAAAACAAGGGGAAGGAAAGGGTTATACAGCCAACCTAAACAATAACAGAAAGAAATTTAACAAGGAACAAACTTTTGAAATAAAAATTTCTCCAAAAAAACCAGTTCTTTCACTTCGCACTAGGGTGCACCATTGTAGTTCTTCAGTAGTGTCCTCTAGAAGAGAAAGTTCACACTTCTTACTACAGGTAAAACAAAAATACATCGAAAACGACCCAGTTCAGAAACTCCAAAATTTCCAAGTAGTGACATCTTCTGAGAAACTTGAAAATTAACACAGTAGATAAAGTTCAGACTTCCTCCAGCAGAGGAGTTTCAACTGGCGCAAAGTTTGAATTAGCGGCGTGGAGGTGTACCGCCCGGTACAGTAATTATTCGGCCAATTCCGCAGTAGTCCGTGCATTTACTGCCAATGACACTGTAAATAACACTACTTGAAAGTTGTAATAAATATTGTAGAAGCACCTTAAAGATGCCTGACTTCCAAATACAGTTAAGAGGATAGGAACTGAAGTTCTTTTTTGCTACCACCAAACGGATTCAGTGCACAACTTACAACCTTTACCATCAGAGTACAAGATGTTTAGAGTAAGCCGACCAGTCCTTCTCCTCATGATGGGGTAAAGCAGCAGTTGAGTTACCACGCAATTAGCCCTGTTGTGGATTCATTCGAACCTCCCCTATTATGCACCTACAAGTGAAAAACAAATTATGATTTAGATGACCTTAATACAGTTTTAAGTAAATGTGAAGGGTAGGTTTCGTGTTTCGACTCTCAAGTAATCAGATGAGAAGTTCACTACCAGGAACTGGTAACCCTGATTAATTTTCCTTTTTTATTTCCTTCACGTTTGCCGTCGACGTATTCTTACCCCTGCTATATACATACAGAATTACAACACTATGCTATCAATGCAGACCACGGAATGGAAGAAGCTTGCTTGCCGATTTAGGGAGTTATTGCATTCGGCCGGTAGGACGTTACGTTCAGTAGGTCGCAAGGCAAGAGTAGCTTGGAACCATTTTATTTAGGCTAATTTCTCTTAAATATTAAATTTAATTTTATTTAGCAAAGTATTAGCTGAAGTAGCTTGGAACCATTTTATTTAATTGATTTTAAATATTAAATGAAATATTAGAATTATTATTACATTGAAATACTTTTCGTTAATTTCTGTCGCCAATAAACCTAAAATTAAATAATAATTAATGATTTGTTTGAAATGATTAATTGAATTCTGAGGATGTCTATGCAAGAACCCCTTAACTCTCCGACCCTAATCCATTTGTGTATTTTAAAACCAAAGAACAAAGACAGTTAGTTCCTGTCATTATCAACTCTGTTACTTTTTATGTTTTTACTAATTCGAAAGTTATAACATGCCTCTATACAATATTTTTCCGACTCTTTGGCTGAACGGTCAGCGTGCTGGCCTTCGGTTCAGAGGGTACCGGGTTCGATTGCCGGCCGGGTCGGGAATTTTAACCTTAATTGGTTAATTCCTACGGCACGGGGGCTGGGTGTATGTGTTGTCTTCATCATCATTTCATCCTCATCACGACGCGCAGGTCGCCTACGGGAGTCAAATTGAAGGACCTGCACCTGGCGAGCCGAACCCGCCCTGGGATATCTCGGCACTAAAAGCCATACGACATTTCATTTCATTACAATATTTTTATATGAAAACTTTATCAGTATCTCTAGTTCATGTTTTCTGGGTTAGGGGAATTATTACAGAAAAGTCGGCGTATTATAATTATGACAAAAACAGAGTCTTAGCTTCATTTACTTTTGAAGCTACGGGCAGTTTGGACGACTATGTTCTTGGCTCATAAGACGATGTACAGAGCAGTCTGTTTCTCAGCGCCATGGGATATGCTTCCTCGAGGCACATTCATAAAAAGTGTTATACCACGTGTGTGTGTTTGTGTGTGCGTGTGTGTGTTTAGTTGTACACATAAATAAATCAGAAGCTAATGCCTGCGAGTCTAGTTTGGCCAACTTCCAGCATTGTGTAGCAAGAGCTCAGACACAAGGTGAGCAATCGTAAACAGACCGGAGTGGACAAGAATCAGACAGATCATTTCGCATGGCATGATGCTCATGCTCCGATGCACGTTACAGCACAAAGATGAATGTCTTCAACATTGTCGGGCGTAGTTCGTATTCAGCATTTTACTCCCTTCTCTGAACATTACCAGGAAAAGGAGAAAAGTCGCAAGGGCCATATTAAAAGAAAATGGACAATGTACTTTGTAACACCCACAACAGTTTAAAATAAAGCAAGCAAGTAAGCGAGCAAGTAAGCAAGCAAGTAAGCTAGCAAGTAAGCAAGCAAAGCAATCTGCCCACAGGCCATGAAGGGCCATTTTTAAAAGACAGAAAGGAATTAGTGTCGGAGAGTTAAGGGGTTCTTGCATAAACATCCATATAATTCAATTAATCATTCTAAGCAAATTATTTAATTTTAGGTTTACTGGAAACAGAAATGTACTCAAACTATTTAAATGTAATAACTGTAGGTCTCACATTTAATTTAATGTTTAAATGAAATAAAATAGTTCCAAACTACTCCTGTCTAGCGATTCACTGAACGTAATGCATCCTAGCGGCTGAATGCAATATCTACCTCCCACGCAAATCGGCAACTTTAAGGTTCCATTCCACGGTCTACATTAACAGCAGAGATACAATTTTGTGCTCCTATAGAAGAAATAAAAGCCTCCGTGGCTCAGGCGGCAGCGCGTCGGCCTATCACCGCTGGGTTCCGTGGTTCAAATTCCGGTCACTCCATGTGAGATTTGTGCTGGACAAAGCGGAGGCGGGGTAAGTTTTTCTCCGGGTACTCCGGTTTTCCCTGTCAAATTTCATTCCAGCAACACTGTCCAATATCATTTCATTCCACCTGTCAGTCATTAATCACTGCCCCGGAGGAGTGCGACAGGCTTCGGCAGCCGGCACAATTCCTATCTTCGCCGCAAGATGGGGGCTTCATTCATTCCATCCCTGACCCGGTCACTGACTGGAAAACAGGTTGTAGGTTTTCATTTTCATAGTAGAAATAAAGAGGACGTTATTATTTTCTAACATTCTTCTTTTAATATTACGTAGATTTTTGCTGTTCCCTCTGATTCCTTCCATTCTCTGTTTTTAACTGAATACACACACAAAGCAAAGCCATCTCCCCATATGGTCTTGAAGGAGGGAAGGATAAAGGATTCCGCTATCCTTAACCTCGGCACCGAGTGAAACACCGAGCTCGATAGCTGCAGTCGCTTAAGTGCGGCCAGTATCCAGTATTCGGGAGTTAGTAGGTTCGCATCCCACTGTCGGCAGCCCTGAAGATGGTTTTCCGTGGTTTCCCATTTTCACACCAGGCAAATGCTGGGGCTGTACCTTAATTAAGGCCACGGCCGCTTCCTTCCCACTCCTAGCCCTTCCCTGTCCAATCGTCGCCATAAGACCTATCTGTGTCGGTGCGACGTAAAGCAAATAGCAAAAACACTGAGTGAAACTTAGTGGTAAGCTCTATCTCCGGCCACCTATAACCTCAGAGATGTACGTGGTTTTCATTTTATGTGGAGGCTGAATGAACCCCAAGGCCACGTGCTGATCCAGATGTGGAAAACTCGTTTCTACATGTTTTGACTTCCCGACGTGTAATCGAACCCACGTCCTTCCAGGTGAACCAAGCACGCCATTACCTCCTCGGCTAGCCAGACCCTAGATTAGAATAAACAGAGAGTTAATAATATCTATTGATCTTGTCAATAGTTTAACGTCGCACTAACACATCGAAGGTCTTTGGCGAGGCAAAGATTGGGTGGTAGCAGTCGTGGCCTTAATTATGATACGGCCCCCGCAATTGCCTGGTGTGAAAATGGGAAACCACGGAAAGCCATTTTCAGAGCTGCCGATGGTGGGATTCGAACCCACAATCTCCTGAATGCATGGTCATAGCTACGCGACCAAAACCGAACGGCCAACTCGTCCGTTGAATAATACGGTAATGATGATAGTGATGAAGAAACAAGAAATATCTTAGACAAATATATGGATGAGGAAGATAAATGCAAAATTGAAAATGTTCAATTTTACTCTCTTGAAACTTACAGGCGTATTTGGGTCACCCGGAGTAGTAACGATTTGCACGAGTAGGTATCCCACAGTCTGCGACTCAAAACTCGTCTAAAAAATACCTCAGTAGTCTAAATTTGATTATCCCTTAAAGATACCTCTAAAGCGGATTTATGGGATATTTTGGTAACGTTTCGTTTTTTCTGAGTGTCTTCAGTGTTTGCTTTATAAACAGTTAATTAAATATATCAAGTTATTTTTTCTCCTTCTTCCTGGCCTTTTCCCAATTCATTGGGGTAGACACTTGACGTTGATTTGTTCCAACTTTAGAGCCGGATGCCCTTCCTGTGTGTCTCTGTGGTGGTTGGTATTTGTGTGTATTCTACGTATATGGAGTATTTATTAAGACGAACACAGACGCCCTCTATGTAAGCCAAATATTTTTTGTACAAGCTGCTTTACGTCGTACCGACACAGATAGGTCTTATGGCGACGATGGGTGAGGAGGGCTAGGAGAGGGAAGGAAGGGAGCATGGCCTTAATTAAGGTACAGCTCCAGCATTTGCCTGGTGTGAAATGGGCAAACCACGGAAAACCATCTTCAGGGCTGCCGACAGTGGGGTTCGAACCCACTATTTCCCGAATACTGGATACTGGCCTCAATTGAGCGATAGTAGCTACCGAGGTCGGTGATGGCAGAAGTAAGGAGGACATAAAATATAGACTAACACAAGCAAGGTAGACCTTTCTTAAGAAAATGCATTTGCACACTTTGAACATTGATATACGAATGTCCCATCGTCGCCATAAGACCTATCTGTGTCGGTGTGACGTAAAGCAACTAGCAAAAAGAAAAAGATACACGAATTAGAAAGATGTTTTTGAAGTCCGGAGTGTGGCATTGTATGGAAGTGAAACATTTACTATAACTATCTCAGAAAGAAAGAAAATACGAGCTTCTGAATATTGTATTACAGAAGAATTCTGAAGGTGATGTGGGTAGATCGAATCACGAATGAAGTGACAATTGATGAGAGTAGAACAATTTGGTGAAATTTGGCCAGAAGAAGAGAGAAAATTATAGGGCATATCTTACGACAACCAGGACTTGTTCAGTTGGTTTTTGATGGAAGAGTAGGCGGTATGAACGATAGGGGTAGGCAAAGGTATGAATATGACAACCAGATCGGAGTAGTTACGCAGAAAGGGAAAGGTTAGCACAGGATTCGGTTGCATGAAGAGTTGCATCGAACCATTCTATAGACTGATGACCCAAACATCATCAACAACAACAACAACAACGCTGTATTTGAGTGCATTCAATTGCGAGTTAATGAAAACTTTCTTCCTGACATTTTCCCAATTACCTGGGGTCGGCAGGTACTTTGTATGGATTTAGCCCAGTTTCACGCCGGATGCATTTCCTGACCCCAACCCTGCATGAAGGGGTGTATTTGACATTGCACATTTCTGCGGTGGTTTGTAGTGTGGTTTGATGTGGTGTATGTAAATAAAGATATTAAGAGGAATACAAACACCCAGCCTCTGAGCTAGAGGAATTAACTAGACAAAGTTAAAACCCGGATCTCAACCGGGAATGGAACCCGGGGCCCTCCGAACCGAAGACCACTACGCTGACCGTTCAGCCACGGATCCGGGCAGGTAATGAGCCCGTCTGAGTATAAGAAATGCGTCGCTGCAGTGATGCTTGTGTTTTCACAGTTCAGGCCTAGGTGCATTAGGAATAGAGGAGAATGCTTACGGCAAATGTACCAACAAAAAATCCCTTCAAGTATCGAATTAAAACTTCGGTGTCTGCAGTCTAGTTTATATAGTCTAGATTTGGCTCTTTGAAGACCATCATATAGAAGGCAACTGTGTAAAATTTCTTCTTCTTCTTGCTATTTGCTTTACGTCGCACCGACACGGATAGGTCTTATGGCGACGATGGGATAGGAATGGCCTAGAAGTTGGAAGGAAGCGGCCGTGGCCTTAATTAAGGTACAGCCCCAGCATTTGCCTGGACTGAAAATGGGAAACCACGGAAAACCATCTTCAGGGCTGCCAACAGTGGAATTCGAGCCCCCTATCTCCCGGATGGAAGCTCACAGCCGCGCGCCTCTACGCGCACGGCCAACTCGCCCGGTGTGTGTAAAATTTGAACAGTTATAATGCTAGACTTTAAGTATAACTTCCCCACTGAGGAGGCCACATGCCGTTATGTACTACTATACTCGAGATAAATGATGGAATGGTAAATTCCATTAAATGTATGGCTATGACCCTAATTCGAAATCAAATCAGAACAAGAACTAACAGCACCACCATATGATCAACACGCATACCCACATGAAGTTAGTGCCTGAGAAGTCCTAATCACCAACAGTTACCAAAACTCTGCCCAGTTCAGATGGGCTTATTGAAATGGAATTAAATCTCATGTTATTGTGGTTGGGATTCCACGTAAAACTGGAGGTCCTGTGAGAACGTGAGACGAAAGTTACTGTACTTACCAAGCGAGCTGGCTACGCAGCACGGTCCGAATAGCTACAAGCTTGCATTCAGGAGATGGCCCAAAGTCGACAGCCCTCAATATATTTTCCGTGGTTTCCCATTTTCACACCAGATAAATGCCTTAATTAAGACCATGGCTCCATCCTCCCCAGTCCACGTCTTATCCCACCCCAGCGTCACCCAAAGACTGAGTTAGTGCGATGTTTATCAGATGGCAGAAGACGATATATCGTGTAAAGTCAGGTGTCTGGCGGCCACCACCACCACCCGGCCCCTGGGCGAGGCCTCCACCTCATTGACTGTGCTGACTAAGAGTACATGCTTAACCTCACATGACCTCACCAGAGCGGTTGGCTAAGAGAATGTTCTTAAGCTTACATGAACTTACGCTGGCTACGTGCCAGGCTTAACCTTACAGACCTCGGGTTCGACCCCTAGGCTTAAGGGCCTGAACATTACAGACCTGCAGTTAGCCCAGGAATCTAACTTGAAGTCTAAAATCATACGCATTAAGCCTTATAGCAGCCATCTTGTTCGAAGTTCAGTTTTAGGTCCTAGGAGGTTACGTTAGGTTAACTCGTGGTCAGCGTAACGTTAGGCCTGCAGTTGGCCAGGGTATCGAACTTGAAGTCTGTTAGGTTAAGCTTACACACTTATGCGGTTAGCCCGTGTGTTGAACTTCGAGTCTCTTTGGTTAAAGCTTGTCCTCTTAGGCTTCGAACTAGGCTCTGTACGGTTAACGCCCTTAGGCCTGGAGTCGAACCCAGGATCTGCGATGGTCAGTCTAGACACGTCATGCCTGTTAGGTTAAGCTTCCCCTCTTAACCATAATCACGTTGGCTGTTACGGTAAGCTTGCATCTTTTGGCATCACACTTGGGTCTGTAATGTTAAGGCCCTTAAGCCTAGGGTCGAATCCGAGGTCTGTAAGGTTATGCTTGGACACGTAGCCAGTGTATGGTCATGTAAAGTTAAAAGCACTCTCTTAGCCAACCGTTCTAGTAAGGTCATGTGAGGTTAAGCATGCACAGTTAGTCAGCACAGTCAACGAGGTAGAGGCCACCCCTAGGGGCCGGGTGGTGTTGGTGGCCGCCGAACCCCTGACTTTACACTGTTCACGTAGATTTACCCAAAGCACTATTCATTATCTTTTTCCATCTCTTTATGACATTTTTTTACAAAAAAAAGCAAGCAAAGTCACCTCCGTACAGGCCATGAAGGCCCTTGGAGGAATGGAAGGTAAAGGCTTCCACCATTGTTAACCTCGGCACGTGATGGGCAAGAGTGGTTAGCTCTACGCCCGGCCACCTTTGCCCCCAGGAATTAACCTGGTACTCATTTTTGGTGTAGGCTGAGTGAACCTCAGGGCCATATGCACCTCCGGAATTGGAAATCTCGTTTCTTAAATGTTACGACTTCCTGACGGGGATTAGAACCCACGTCCTTCCGGGCGAACCGAGCACGCCTTTACCACCTCGGCCAGGCTGCCCCTAACATTTTTTTACCGTTCAGAAAATTTTCCCAGCTGCTTAACCTAGCATTTCCACGTTATTACCTAAATCATCCCAAGACTTTTTCTTGGATTCAATAACTATTGTTTGGCACTGTTTCTTTCAACTACGTACAGTTCCTTGTCTGAATCAGGCCTTGTTTGGAGCCACTTCTGATACACATTCCCTTTACGTTTACAAGCTGCTCTCACTTTATCATTACACCAAGACGTCTCCCTTTCCCCATCTTGACACACAGTTGTTCCTAGGCATTCACTTGCTGTTTCTACTACAGCAGCCCTGTATGCCGCCCATTCTCTTCCTATATCCTGAACCTGCTTACTGTCCACTGTTCGGAACTTATCACTAATTATGTCCATGTACTTCTGTCTAATTTCCTCGTCCTGAGGTTGTCTACCCTGATCCGTCTGCATTTCACTTTCCCTATCCGATGCCTAGAGATACTGAGTTCACTGCAGATCAAATAGTGGTCTGTATCAGCAAGAAATCCCCGGAATACCCGTACATTCCTTACAGATTTCCTGAATTCAAAGTCGGTTATGATATACTCTATTATGAATCTGGTGTCCCTACCCTCCTACGTGTAATAGTGAATAGCCCTATGCTTCAAGAATGTATTCGTAACTTGTAATCCCATACAAGAACAGAAATCCAGCAATTGCTTCCTGTTCCTATTAGTTTCCATATCTTCCCCACATTCACCAATTACCCTTTCGTGTCGTTCCGATCTATTTTCAATTCTCGCATTGAAATCGCCCATTAGCACTAAACTATCCTTGCTGTTGACCCTGCCTGCGATGTCACTCAATACTTCATAAAACTTGTCAACTTCATTCTCATCTGCACCCTCCCATGGTGAGTACACTGAGGCAATTCCAGTCCTAATTCCTCCAACTGCCAAATCTACCCACATCATTTGCTCATTTACGTCCTAACAAACTATATTGCGTGCAATATTATCCCTGATGAACCGCCCTACTCCACACTCTGCCCTTCCCTTGTTAACACCCGTCAAGTACACTTTATAATCTCTTTCTCGATATCTCCCCTTGCCCGAATATCATCAACTCCTAACACATCCAGATGCATCCTCTTTGCTGACTCAGCCAATTCTACTTTCTTTCTTTTTTCCATAAGGCCCATTAATATTGATAGCACCCCATCGAATTCTATTTCGTTGGCCAAGCTGTTTCTAAGGAGTCCCTCGCCTGTGAAATGGATTGCGTTACGCCGATGGGTCAAGTGCTTGCATAAAACTTTCTGAGCGTGCTCGATGAGAATTCTGTGAAGCAGGATACTACCCTTATTTACACATAGTCCGAGTGCGGATCCTCTCCTCTAACGGGTTAGGGACCATGGTGGATTATATAGTCCTACCTGCCTGTGCACAAAGAGGGCCATGACTCAGAATATGTCCGAAAAGCCCACTCCAATTCCATAGCAACTGGTATCCCGACTCTCAGGACCACTTACTAGGCCACTCAGCCGTTGCCCATGGTTCATGAACTAGGATGTGACTAGAATAACCCACCCCACGAACCGTAAGTACGCAGGTAAATCAAAACGTTCGTTCCCCTGTTTTATAGCTCAGAGACAAAGGAACGGAACTCGCTTCAAGTTTGTACTCACACCGATAGTGGACAAATCAGAACCTTGGCACAGTGACAATTGCAAAGTATCGAAGTACTGAACGAGTGGTACATATGGTGATCCGTTTCCAAACATGAAATTGTCAATGTTCACGGAAGATTTGTTCCTATATACGGAGAGAAATTAATGTCCAATACATGCGGAAGTGGAGTCATAAATTTGTATATGGTCGAAGGACTGTAAAGACAAAGAGTAAAGTAGTCTTCCGTCAACATGAGAGTATTTCTTAATTCCATTGTGGATATGGTACGGGAACAAGCGTATAACGCTGAATCAGTTCAAAGTGTTCAATGAATAGGAAGCCACTTTTTGTCGTCAAGGAGGGGAAACACCCATTCTACACTGTAATAAATGCTTCAACATATTTGATGGTCGTGTCGAAAAACAAAGGAGAAAGTTAATGCGAAAAAGTGTTTCTTATCTGGACCTGTAGTTACCTATTTACCTTCAGAACGTTGAGAAAATTTACTTCCTGACTTATCCGCCTAGATTAATTAACCGAGCGAGTTGATTTCATGGAACGGTTCGTTTAACTATACACTTTTATTCAGGGGTTCGAGTTCCACTTTTGGCAGCACTGAAGCTAGTTTTGCGTAGTTTCCCCATCTTCACATCGGGCATTGAGCTGTACCTTAATTATTAAACCCACGTTCTCATCCTTCCCAGTCGCAACCATATCCTTTTCCAACGTCGCCGAAAGATTAAGATGCTAATGCGACGTTAAATAACTAAAATAATTAGGGCTATAAAATATATGTAAGAAACTGTATAACACGAACTTCAGGAAGAAGTACATGTACTGCACTTCAGAGGTACAATCTAGATTATTTATGAAGTTAGTCATTTGTAATGTGAGTTAGAAACATTCTATACTGTGTACTAGAAGGGGGTATGTGACACACTGTAGATGTTCTTCGCACACGCGAGCACGGGCTCAGCAAATATTTACCAAAGACAGCGTGGAACTGCGTGCACGTAGCTGGAATAGGAGGAAACTTCCTATCCCGAATTACATAGCAGCGACAAAACGTTTGCTGACTGTATTAAAATACATTATGATAACGATGTTAGGCCCCTTAAAGCATCAACCTTCATCATCATCATTATCAGCAAAATATGGCTAGAGTAGGGAAACGCGGGAGTAGTGTTTTACGAACAGGTTTTGAAATAGTAAGAGGATGGTAATGAAATGCTCATATAAAGGACAAGTTATGAATGAACACGTTGGAAGAATCCCTTGTTTATTTCTCTTTCACAACGTTGTGCCGACTTTAAGGAACGCGATTGAACTTATTTAGCAGATGAATGTGCTTTTTCCTCTTCCCAGAATCTCTTCATCCTCACGCTGTGATTCTTCTGTCCATGCAGTATTGGTCCTCATCTTGGATTTTTAAGCAAAATTAGGTTTTTTCCCCAATGTTCTAAAGCTAGACCTGTCCCATACAATTTTACCTGTTATGCTGATTTCCATTATCCTAATATTCTTGACATTTACTGAGGAGGTGTAATTAAATATATTTTTATTTAGCCTTTTATTGTCCATTTTAATTTGTATGTATGTTGGGTATTCAGCCCGAAGGCTGGTTTGATCCTCTACAGCTGTCATAGATAGCCTAGGTGTCACTGAAGAGCCATACTAGGGAAGTGAGGAGTGAGGTAGTTTCCCGTTGCTTTCCTCACTGAGCCAGAAGTTCCTATTGCATATCATTCTACCAAGCCCACTGAAATGCACGCACCAACCGACACTATGAGCGATATTTTCACACCATTCATAACAAGGACTGGCTGCATAAGGAATGGCATTACTGGCATCGCTCATACCTCGGTCACTCTCATATTGTCAAAGCCATGGATGAGACTGAGATAGGCCAATGAAAGTAACAAATTAATTCTAGCCCATACCAGAAGACATAGTGCACTGTAAACACTACATCCCGCCAGTAAAAGCATCATTTTAATTTAATATAGCCATACAATTTAAATACTCTTTTGCTAACAGTGTCTGATATTTTCTAAGGTTTGTGATTTAACTCAAGATACCTTTTCATCCACACACCTGAGCCAAGGATTTTCCGGAGGATTACCTTTCATAATGTTCTATTATTTTAGTTAATGATCTCCTTCCAATGATCAAGGTGTCTGATGCTTATAATTACCGTGTAATAATGTTTTAATTTAGCATTTCGAGACATTTCTTTTTTTTTGTTCCTATTCCATGTGATACTATAAGCTGCTTGTAATTTAGAAATCCTCTCTCTGTTCGCTTCACGATTTAATCCGGACGGTTGGATGATTTCCCCTAAGTGTTTGAAATTATTTACCTAAGGGATTTTGCCAAACTCAGTTACACGAAGTTATTTGTCTAAGTATCGAGGAGATCCTTCTCATACGAGATTTGGAGTCCACTTTTAGATCCAATTGCATGAAGTTTTTTCAGGGACTGAATTGCTTCTTCCCTATTGTTGGACAGAATTACCAGACCATCTGCGAATGATAAACATTTTATATGAATTTTATCTTAATTAATTAATAATTAATTAATTAATAATCCCTTTAGTTACTTTTTCCCAGGATCGGAGTATTTTTTTCGGCACAAGGTTGAACACCAACGGGGATAAGCCATTTCCTTCTTCATTTCTTGTTTTTGTTTTCTTATAGTCTATACTCTATATTCTTCCAGTGCCTCAGACAGCGTACGTCTATCTAAATAATCATGAAAATGCACAGCCTGTTTCCAGTCATTCGATCGGATCAGGAATGGAATGAATGATGCCCCCATCTAACGGTGAGGGTATGAATTATGCCGGCTGCCGAAGCCTGTCGCATTCCTCTGGTACAATCATTAATTATATTGGAGAGTGTTGCTGTAATGAAAGATGACAGGGAAAACTGGATTACCCGCAGAAAAACCTGTCCCCACCTCCGCTTTTTTCAGCACAAATCTCACATGGAGTGACCGGGATTTGAACCACGGAACCCAGCGGTGAGAGGCCGGCGCGCTGCCTCCTGAGCCACGGTGGCTGGCTAAAGAATCATACGTTTTGAAATTATTATTATTATTATTATTATTATTATTATTATTATCATTACCGAGCGAGTTGGCGTGAAGTTTGGGGGCCCGCAGCTGTGAGCTTACGTTCGGGAGAAAGCGGGTTCGAACCGCAATGTCGGCAGCCCTGAAGATGGTTTTCCGTGGTTTACCATTTTCACACGAGGCAAATGCTGGGGCTGTAACTTAGTTAAGGCCACGGCCGCTTCCTTCCCACTCCTAGACCTTCCCTGTCCCATCGTCGCCTTAAGACCTATCTGTTCGGTGCGACGTAAAGCAACTTGTCAAAAAAAATCTTCTCTTACTCACAAATTAGTTGAACTATTTCATTACAGAAGACACCAATTTATAAGACTTCTGGACCATTTTTACAGTTTAACATGTTTTTTCTTCTTGTGAAAACTAGAATTTTGTTTTGGAGTCTCTGAGAGTACTGTACAGTCGTCTATCGCAAGCCAATATGCTCAAACCTACACCCGCTTCTCTCAGTTTGTACCTCCATCGCAGGGGAAGACCCTCCAAAATTTTCGCCAAAATGACCAAAATAACGATTTTTATCCCCAGACTGTCTCCTTAATGAAGTTCTTTTATAAGGCGCTATATTAGAAAAAACAGTAGAAGCAAAATCTGTCAATGCCGGGATGAGTAGCTCAGACGGTAGAGTGCTGGTCTTCTGAGCTCAAGTTGGTGGATTCGATCCCAGCTCAATTCGGTGGTATTTCAAGTGCTCAAATACGCCAGCCTCGTGTCGGGGTAGATTTACTGGCACGTAAAAGAACTCCTGCGGGGCAAAATTCCGACGCGTTCGTGTCTCCGAAAACCGTAAAATGTATTTAGTGGGACTTAAATCCAATATTATTATTATTATTATTATTATTATTATTATTATTATTATTATTATTATTATTATTATTATTATTATTATTATTATTATTATTCAACTTCCCTAATCGGCCAACTAGGGACCACAATAAGCCTCACTTTACATTCTGGCATTTGTTCATTTTTCTCTTGATCCACATCGTCTTCATTAGCTCACTGTGTTTATCACGGTGTTCTTCTGACCATTTCGCACCCGTTGCCCGCTTTCAGCCCGGAAAGTCCCGAAAGTCTTGATGGCTGCTCTGAACAGATTTCGGTCTTGTGCATCTTCTGCTTGTATGCCCAGTTCTTTAAGATCTTTCTTGACATTAACGTACCATGGCATTGCCGTTTTTGGTTTTGAGTCAAATATAGACTACTGAAAATACGTTTCGTCCATCGAGAGTCGATCCTCCGTCGTATATGACCGTAGAAGCGAACTCTGCCTTTACGCATTGTGTCCATGATCTTCTCTATCTTAGAGTATACTTCCTGCCTGGATTTTATAATGTAGATGCCATTTTTGTAGTTTGGGCCAAGTATGGCGTGTAGGATCTTTCTTTCTGTCCTCTATAAATCCGCCAGCAGACATTTCTCAGACAGGATAAGGCATTCAGATGCATACAGAGATACTGGTTTGATGACAGTGTTGTAGTGACAAATGTTTGTGTTCACAGAAAAGCTCGTTTTGTTATACATGTAGCGGGTGGTTTGGCAAGTGACGTCCATTTTCTTCATTCTTGCTGCTATGGCCTATTTGTCAATTCCATTTTGCTGGATCCATTCCCCAAGGTATTTAAATTTATTAACACGGTTTATCGTCCCATATTTGGTGTTTAGTTGTGCCGTATCATCTTTGATGTCCGACATCACTTCTGTCCTTTGAAACTGAATTTGTAAACCTGTTTGTTCTGCTACTTCCTTCAACACATTGACCTGTTCAGTTGCACTTTCGAAATTTTCTGTCATTAGGGCTACATCATCAGAGAACGCTAAACAATCTATTTCCACTCCGTTTTTCTTTGTCCCTTTCCTTAAGGGTTTGTAAAGGTTTCTTTTAACGTCATTCGCCACTCCTAAATTACTTCTCAAGTACGCACTTGAACAAAAGAGGTGACAGCCCATCTCCCTGCCGAACGCCTGTCTTGATCTCAAAGGGTTCAGAGAGATATCCTTGGAATTTTACTTCGGATTTGGTATTAGTTAGCATTGCCCTTATTATCACCAGCAGCGACTCCCATTTCTGCCAGTACAGTATGTTAAGCAACGCATCACGGTCGATGGATTCGTATGCTTTCCTGAAGTCTACTAATGTCGATACATAGGTTCGACCTCTCAGCATATGGTATCCTATTATGGTTTTTAGGTTAAGTATTAGTTCTGCACTTGATCGGCCTTTCCTAAAACCTGCTTGATATTCCCCGAGTTTGTGTTCAGCTTGCAGTTCTATTCTTTCAAGGCAGAATCTTGTAGGCTACTGGCAGAAGAGAAATACCACGGTAATTCTTCACATCTTTCTGGTGTGAAGGCTGGATCAAAGCTAGCTTGCAGTCCTTTCGTTGTTGTTCTTTTCCCCATATATCTACAATGGTTTGGTGTAGGATAATAATAATAATAATAATAATAATAATAATAATAATAATAATAATAATAGTAATAATAATAATAATAATAATAGTAATAATAATAATAATAATATAATAATACTTTATTAACGGTAATACCATTTTTAGGATGTCAATTGCTTCTTCCGGGGCATGTTCCCACAGTTCCGTAATCATGGAGACTTCACCGTGAGTCTTGTTATTTTTCAGTCTCTTTATGTGGCGTTTGATTACATCGCGATTTGATGGAGAGGATGAGAGGTTTTGGCTCATTTGTTTGTTTTGATGGGGTTGGCTTGTTTTTTACAGTTTACAAGGTCGTTAAAATACTTAGCTAACATTTCGCAGTTTTCTTTTTTTGATGTTGCGAGAAAGCAAAGGGAAGTTGCCTGGTATCCTTGTACCTTCTTTTTAAAATTCCTGAAGTATTCATGGGTCTCATCTCTATGAAAGTCTTGTTCAATCTTGGCCATTAGTTCTTTTTCATACTTGCGTTTCTCACTGCGTATTATTTTTGCTGTTTTTGCTTGTTGTGTTTTTTACATTTTCCAATATTCTTCTTTTTTAGAGGTGTAATAATTTTTTCCTTCAAAGGATCCCCTAAGGTCTTCTAGCAGTTGTCGTTCCACCACGTGTGCTTCTTCCTCTTCTTGATTTCGGCCACTCCTTTTGTAGCTTGTATCATCTGCTTTCTCGTGCTGCTGAACTCTTTTTCCACTGGATGGACAAGTTCTTTAAATTACGGCAATTCTCTCTCTCTTAGCTTTTTTGTGTAAAAGCGAATTATTGTAGGTTCGTTTTCCTTTTTGTTGAAAGGGATTGGCCGGAACTGTATTACTAATACGTAGTGATCTGAGTCTATGTTTAATCCCTTTTTACGGTAACGTTCGTCTTTTCCGGACTGAAATACGCAGAGGATACAAATGCACTCATGGAATATAATAATTGTGAGATGGATTGGGAAATGATGAAACAAGGAATCTCTGAGATATCACTTAGAACTTTAAGGAATAGAGACTATAGCCAAGAAAAGCATGGATTACTGAAGATATATTAGACCTCATTCAGAAACGAAACCAGTATAAGAAGATAAACACAGCATTAAGCCAAGATCGGTACAGAAAAACAAAGAATCTCATTACAAAATGCAGGGAGGCAAAAGAAGTATGGATGAGGAAAATTACGCAGACTAAAGAGAATGATATAATGGGAGGAAAACAGATAAAGCATATGGCATGATCAAATCACTCCAATATAAACCCAAAACAAGAAGTTCAGTTATGAAGGATAAGAATGGGCAACTACTTATCGATAATGAAGATATCGCAGAACGCTGAAAGGAATATCTTGAAGACCTGTGCTGGGATGAAGAAGTAATGGCAATTCCAGACAATCTGGAACCTGAAGAGATGATGGAAGAAGACAATATAGGCCCAATAATCAAATGGGAAGAATTTGACCTAGCACTAAATTAAAGGAAAGAAAGCAACCGGACCGGGCGACATACCAGCAGAACTTCTCAAGGGAATAGGAGAAAGAATGAAACAACAACTGTATAATATCATTGCAAGATGCTATTACAATGGCGAAATTCCTGGGGACTTACTAAACGTAGGACAGTTACCTTCCCAAAGATAGGAAATGCTACTGACTGTTCCAACTATAGAACACTAACACTGCTATCGCACGCATCCAAAATACTGCTTAATGTAATTAAGAACAGGATTTGTACATCGCAGGATCAGTTTGGTTTTACAACGGGGAAGGGAATAAGAGAAGCTCTTCTAGCATTAAGAACTATTCTAGAAAGAAGACTGAGTGTTAACAGGAAAACATACATTGCATTTGTGGATATAGAGAAAGCCTTTGACAAAGTAAACTGGAAACAACTCTTTAGGAACATGGTGAATATAGGACTGGACTGGAGGGACAGAAGACTCATTTTACTCCTGTACAAACATCAAAGCACAACAGTAGAAATCAATGGTAATGTTAAGACAGCATCCATTAGAAGGGGAGTGAGACAAGTTTGTGCGCTATCTCCATTTTTTCAACATGTTGATTGAGGAGGCCATATCAAAACTTAAACAAAAAACCGAAGGAATTAAAATTAACGGACAATAAATCCACTGTATAAGGTCTGCCGATGACATCAACGTTTCGGAACACCGACCCTACGCAGAGATAGTGAGATCACCCCTTCCAATTGAAGATGAATGGAACTTCCCCTCGCTACCAACGCAGTGCTCTAATAGATTCACTGCCTTCATAAAACCGCGCCTAGCCTAGCTCCACCACCTGTTTCCCACGCTTATGAGCAACCACCTCTGTTTTATTCCTCTCGTGAACTTCCACAAGGCCCCATCAGGCGAAACATCTACACACATCAAAATCTTCGTATTCCCTCCCAAATGAACGTGGACAACTCTGTTTCAAAGATTAACTCTCCTTTTGTGATGGATGTCTTTATATCCAATGTTCACAATCTTATTTTACGTATTTTACCTCCTCTCGACAGGCCCTCCAACGCCTGAAGAATTGCATGAAATGATTTCTCGGTGCATTAACAATGGCAATTAATCTAAAAATATTGCAGTGGAGCACTCATTCTTTGATACCTAACAAAGACAGTTTATTAAAGGAGATTCATGACGGGCAGATTTCTGTCGTTGCCATATCTGAAAGTTGGACATCTCCAGGTTTGGATGTGCCTTTTAGAGATTTCACTGTATACTGGGATGAACGTGTGGATGGTTACGGTGGAGCAGCTCTCATTATTTCCTCTCAAGTACGACATATGATGATCCCTCTGAACTTTGGACAAGTTCCGTCTTTCCAGGCCTAAGCTGTATGGATAGACTTGCCTCCGAAGCCTTTTACACTGTTATCAATGTATTGCCCTCCACGATGTGTGATTGAGCAACGAATGGTTCATACTGCTATCACAACTCGACCCGCCACACTTAATATGTGGAGACCTAAATGCACATTGTGAAGCCTGGGGTTGTGCGTTCACCGATGTTACGGGTACTGCCCTACTGAATACCCTCGACTTGATAAGCTTCCGAAATTCTCTATTGCATTGTACACACACTTAGTAAGGATCATTATTTTCTGCTTCTTTCTGAAAATATTGATGAACATTGCTACTGGCTCATTATCTCCTCCCTGTTCGCCATTGTAAGATATTTATTGCAATTACAATATAAAACAACGCAAGTAGAAACGGACGAACGTCACATCACATGCCACATACACATCAATCGAAGAACGCAATAAAAGGCGCAGCAATAATTACTCACATGGATACAAAATAACGACAATCCTGAAACAAATTAACCAAGCTCTTTGTAATACCCACACGCACACAGCAAGCCTACTCGACTACACAGCAGTTTGTAGAGCGAAGTAAGCGCGGCAAATTCCTCAAGCGACTGAGCAGTTCTCAGGGCTACCGCTAGGCAATCTTTTGTCTCATTGGGCAGTGGCATATTACCTGCACCCCACTTCCCTTGACAGCATGTCGGCCGCCGACCGTCAGTGTAAAAAAAAAAAAAAAAAAAAAAAAAAGCATTTTGCAGTGGCTCAGACGGTTGAGGCGCTGACCTTCTGAACCCAACTTGGCAGGTTCGATCATTGCTCAGTCCGATGGCATTTGGAGGTGCTCAAATGCGGCATTCTCATGTCGGTAGATTTACTGGCACGTAAAAGAACTCCTGCGGGACTAAATTCCACACCTTGGCGTCTCCGATAACCGTAAAAGTAGTTAGAGGGACGTAAAGCATATAACATTGTTTATTTTACCCACTCTTTTATCGCCTTCTTTTCGTTGTATTGTTCCCAGACAAGGTCTCTAGTTTGTTCCGCCTCACAAGTCTCTCTGACTACTTCTTTGAGCTACTCCATTTCTTCCCAGCCAAGTGAGCGGTCCGGGACCAGGATTCATCTCGACACCTTCTTTTACAAGTAGTATTGCTGTCACTGCTGCCGCCATCAGATATAACTGCAAGCCGTACTGTTGCCAGTTACTCCTCGCACAAGCCGCACGCTCGCACTTCACAAGTCCGTGCCACCGAACTATGTTCGCCCGATACTGGTGAACAGCAATCCCCATATTCCCCGCTCAGTACTCACATGCATTACGTCTCGCTGCGCCAGCTCGATTACAACTGAAAATTCGGTTAACACTGAATTAAGTTGGAAATACATTACGGTAGTATTTTAAGGAAATGAAACAGTTAATTCGTATTGTGAGTACATCAGGAGTAGAAGCTTTCTGCGCGTACCTCTGAAATTTTAGTGCGACCGCGCCAGACAAACAACCACCTACCACTGCTATTCTCAGACTGAAAAAATTGCCCAATATGTGTAAGTTTTACCCGTGAGAGATCGGGCCCAAGGTTATTTGGTAGCCAACTTAGTAAACAGAATACTACAAAGATTATTGTCGATTAGTCATGTTGCCCCAGTGTCCTACATAATGGTTACATTCCCATATCATTGTATGAAAATATGTTCCCATGAGACAGGAGCAAGCAGCAAGTACGAAACTCACTGCAACAACATCGATCGTCACCAGCTTGCTTCCTCCCATTTCAAAACTCTACTTGTTTATTGCTACCGCTTCATTTAAAGGGAAGTACGTTAGTACCCAAGAATATTAATTTACGCTCCAGATGTAACTAAAAAGCTGTATAGTTCACATATCACCGAGCGAGTTGCCTGCGTGGTTCCGGTCACGTTGCTGTTAGCTTGTGTTCCGGAAATAGTAGGTTCGAACTCCACTGTCGATAGACCTGATTGTAGTTTTCCGTGGTTTCCCACATTCATGCTAGAAAATGTTGGGGTTGTACCTTAATTAAGGCCATCGTGACTTCCTTCCCAGTCCCAGTCCTATCTTAACCCGTCGTCGCCATAAGGCATGTCTGAGTTGTGCCACGTGAAACCAACAACAATAGTGTGTGTTTCCGTTGCGGTTTACACACTCTTGTTCAGGCAGATGTGATTGAACATTTTTCATTTCCAGGGTAGCTCAGTCTCAGGCTCAATAATTTAGCGAGACTATGGTGATATGAATAACTTGTTAACTTTGGAAAAAATACAATTTCTGAGACTTACTGTTGCATGAGAAGTTATACATAGCATTAGCATGCACTTGTTTTGAAATCTTACTTAATCACTGGCCACTAAATGTAATACACTACCGAAAACAAGAGCTACAGAAATTAGATTAATTTCTTGTGGAGCTAATAGGAATGGGAAGCGTTTGCTGGACTTCTGCGCTAGCATGGGTTTAGCAGTTACGAATACATTTTTCAAGCATAAGGCTATTTACCGCTACACATGTACGGATAGACTATAATGGACTATATCTTAACCGACTTCGAATTCAGGAAATCTGTTAGGAATGTACGAGTTTTCCGAGGATTTTTCGATAATACAGACCACTATCTGATCCATAGTGATCTAAGTATCTATAGGCCTAGGATAGAGGAAATGAAATCTGTTTGCAAACGAATAAGGGTAGAAAATCTCTAGGACGAAGAATTTAGACAGAAGTACATGGATATGATTAGTGAGAAGTTCTGGACAGTGGACAGTAAGCAGGTTCAGGATAGAGAAAGATAGTGAGTGGCATGCAGGGATGCTGTAGTAGAAACAGCACGGGAATGCCTAGGAACAACTGTGTGTAAAGATGGGAAAAGGCGAACATCTTGGTGGAATGATGAAGTGAGAGCAGATTGTAAACGTAAAAAGAAGGCTTAACAGAAATGGCTCCCAACAAGGGCCGATGTAGACAGGGATTTGTACGTAGATGAATGAAACAGAGCGTAATAAATAGTTGTTGAATCCAAATATAAGTCGTGGGGAGATTTTGGTAATAACCTGGAAATGCTAGGTCAAGCAGCAGGGAAACCTTTCTGGACAGTAATTAAGAATCTTAGGAATGGAGGGAAAAAGGAAATGAACAGTGTTTTGAGTAATTCAGGTGAACTCATAATAGATCCCAGGGAATCACTGTGCAGTTGGAGGGAATATTTTGAAAATCTTCTCAACGTAAAAAGAAAACTTCCTGGTTGTGTTGTCGTGAACAACCAAGCTGATGGGGAGGAGGAAAATGATGGTGAAATTACGCTTGTGGAGGTGGAAAGGATGGTATATAAACTTCATTGTCGTAAAGCAGCAGGAATAGATGAGATTAGACCAGGAATGGTGAAGTATAGTGGGGAGGCAGTGATGAAATGGCTTCATATAGCAGTAAGATTAGCATGGAGTGTTGGTAAGGTACCTTCAGATTCGACAAAAGCAGTAATTTCACCTATCAATAAGCAAGGGAACAGGAAGGATTGCAACAGCTATCGAGGTATCTCATTGATTAGTATACCAGGCAAAGTATTCACTGGCATCTTGGAAGGGAGGGTGCGATCAGTGGTTGAGAGGAAGTTGGATGAAATCCAGTGTGGTTTCAGACCACAGAATGGCTGTCAGGATCAGATTTTCAGTATGCGTCAGGTAACTGAAAAATGCTACGAGAGGAATAGATGGTTGTGTTTTTGTTTCGTAGATTTAGAGAAAGCAAATGACAGGGTACCGGGGGAAAAGGTGTTCGCCATACTGGGGGATTATGGAATTAAAGGTGTATTATTGAAATCAATCAAATGCATTTAAGTTGACAATTTGGCTTCTGTGAGAATTGATGGTAGAATGAATTCTTGGTTCAGGATAGCCTACTTACAGGGATTAGACAATGCTGTAATATTTCACCTTTGCTGATCGTAGTTTACATGGATCGTCTGCTGAAAGGTATAAAGTGGCAGGGAGTGATTCAGTTAGATGGAAATGTAGTAAGCAGACTGGCCTATGCTGACGACTTGGTCTTAATGGCAAATTGTGCCGAAAGCCTTTGCAGTCTAATATCTTGGAACTTGCACATAGGTGCAAAGAGTATGGTCTGAAAATTAGTCTTTCGAAGACGAAATTGATGTCAATAGGTAAGAAATTCAACAGAATTGAATGTCAGATTGGTGATACAAATCTGAAACAGGTAGATAATTTCTAGTATTTAGGTTGTGTGTTCTCCCAGGATGGTAATATAGTAAGTGAGATTGTATCAAGATGTAGTAAAGCTAATGCAGTGAGCTCGCAGTTGGATCAACAGTGTTCTGTAACAATGAAGTCAGCTCCCGGACGAAACTATCTTTACATCGGTTTGTTTTCAGACCATCTTTGCTTTCCGGGAGCAAAAGCTATGTGGACTCATGATATCCTATTCATAAGTTAGAAGTAGCGGACATGAAGGTAGCGATAATGTTTGCTGGTACAAACAAGTAGGCACAATGGAAGGAGAGTACTCGAAATGAGGATATAAAGGCTAAGTTAGGAATGAACTCATGGATGAAGCTGTAGGCATAAACCGGCTTCCAAGGTGGGGTCGTGCGAGGCGTATGGAGTAGGATAGGTTACATTGGAGAATATTGGACTTTGTTATGGAGGGTAAGAGAAGTAGAGGGAGACCAAGACAACTATGGTTAGACTCAGTTTCTAACGATTTAAAGATATGAGGTGTAGAACTAAATGAGGCCACAGCACTAGTTGCAAATAGAAGATTGTGGCAACGTTTAGTAAATTCACAGAGGCTTGAAGACTGAAAGCTGAAAGGCATGACGGACTATAATAATAATAATAATAATAATAATAATAATAATAATAATAATAATAATAATAATAATAATAATAATAATAATGTATGTATATCCTGATAGACAATACCAGAACTTCCACGTCTGGAGTATGTTCTGCATCCGATACGTCCTCAGGAATTTCATTGAAAATCTGTATGATCATGAATGCCGAGACATGATTACTATTTAACATTCGCTGTTCAAACGAACTGTGCCATTGCTGACTCAACCAACAATCGAAGTCAACAAGTACAGAGTTAAAGGCAGGTAGTTCTCATCGAATGAGTTGTCCGCCTCCGTAGCGTAAAGTTAGTGTTATTAGCTGTCGTCCTCAGGGGCCCGGGTTCGATTCCCGGTACTGCCAGAAATTTAAGGATGGCAGGAGGGCTCGTATACGGTTCAAATGATACACTCAGCTCACTTCCATGAGGGTTGTGCCTCAAAAGAGCTGCAAAACCTCGGAACACGACACGAGTTTTGTCCGGCTCCATGGCTAAATGGTTAGCGTGCTGGCTTTTGGTCCAGAGGGCCCGGGTCCGATTCCCGGCTATTTCGGGGATTTTAACCTTCATTGGTTAATTCCGATGGCTCGGAGCTGGGCGTGTCTGACGTCTTCAGGATTAGAGTTCATCACAGGTAGGGCCCCATCCTCATAGACACGCAGGTCGCCTGTACGGCGTCAACTGGAAAGGCATCTTAGCAGGTCATACGCCATTGTTATTATCGAATGAGTTTGAATCTGAACTGTTGATGCAACAATCTTGATAAACTTTTCTGTAACAACATTATCCCCGCGGTCTAGAGGTTGCGCGCCTGCCTCTATTCTAGGGGTCCGGGATAGATTCCTCGTCAAGCCAAGTATTTTTATCTCGATCTGAGTGCTGGTTCGAAGTCTGCTCAGCCTACATGAGCTATCTGATGGTGAGATAGCGACCCGAGACTGGAAAGCCAAGAATAACGGCCGAGAGAATTCGTCGCGCTGACCACCCGTCAGCTCCTAATAAACAGGACATCGGGCTGAGCAGTGGTCACTTGGTAGGCCAAAGCTATCAGTGCTGTAGTGCCATAGGGTCTGTTGATTTGTTTGTTTTATAATTACATTTCTGAAATAACGGTCAAAATGACCGATAACTAGAAAACCAGTTCACCAAAATAAATATTTCTGTACCGAAAGAAACTATTAACCAACCTAGCAAAAGTCACAGATTCATAGTAAGTTCGTAATAATAGGGCTTCGAAAATATAAGTTATTGGCGGTTCTAATGTTAAGCAACGTAATAAGAAGAAGAAGAAGAAGAAGAAGAAGAAGAAAGTCGTGTTTTAACGTCGTATAAGAAACGGTGACCAAATTTATCCCACACCTTTAATATGAATCAGCCGACATCAGTGGCTTAGTCAGTCAGTCAGTCAGTCAGTCAGTCGTTCTCTTTCTGTTCCCAAGATCTCATCCAAGCTCGCTGCATTTGAGGGTGTTTAACTGTGACAACACCGCGTCGTTGACTTTCGGCACGTTAAAGATCTTGTGTGGGGCGAAAATCCGATTTTTCCTTTTCTCTTTAAGGCAATAATAATAATAATAATAATAATAATAATAATAATAATAATAATAATAATAATAATAATAATAATAATAATAATAGCTGCAGTCGTTTAAGTGCGGCCAGTATCCAGTAAACGGGAGATAGTGGGTTCGAGCCCCACTGTCCGCAGCCCTGAAGATGGTTTTCCGTGGTTTCCCATTTTCACACCAGGGCAATGCCGGGGCTGTACCTTAATTAAGGCCACGGCCGCTTCCTTCCAATTCCTAGGCCTTTCCTATCCCATCGTTCCCGTAAGACATATCTGTGTCGGTGCGACGTAAAGCAAATAGCAAAAGTAATAATAATAATAATAATAATAATAATAATAATAATAATAATGTCCTCCTCTGCTGTGTAGTGGTTAGCTTGATTAGCTGCCACCCCCGGAGGCCCGGGTTCGATTCCCGGCTCTGCCACGAAATTTGAAAAGTGATACGAGCGCTGGAACTGGGTTCACTCAGCCTCGGCAGGTCAACTGAGTAGAAGTGGGTTTGATTCCCATCTCAGACATCCTCGAAGTGGTTTTCCGTGGTTTCCCACTTCTCCTCCAGGCAAATGCTTGCATGGTACCTAACTTAAGGCCACGTCCGCTTCTTTCCCTCTTCCTTGCCTGTCCCTTCCAATCTTCCCATCCCTCCACAAGGCTCCTGTTCAGAATAGCAGCTGAGGCCGCCTGGGCGAGGTACTGGTCTTCCTTCTCATCTGTATCCCCCGACCCAATGTCTCACGCTGCAAGGCTCTGCCCTTGAGGCGGTAGAGGTGGGATCCCTCGCTGAGTATGAGGGAAAAACCGACCCTGGAGTGTAAACAGATTAAGAAAGAAGTAATAATAATGATAACAATAATAACAATTTAAGAGTAGAGAAATCATACTTATTCCCACAAATGTATAGTGTTGAAGGACCTCTAATATCCTGTATTATTGCTAAGTCTCCTCTGCCAGAACGATCAATTACCCGAAAGAATTACTTGATTTTGATCTGCAAGCCCTCCTGTGGCAAGTTTCTTAAGGTTCAATGAAGACTGACATTTGTTGCAAGTTCGTGCTTTAGCCTGATCAAACCTCATAGCATCCTCCAGATTATCTACAAAAAAGACGATGATGACTGGGTGGACACATGGCATGGTCAACTTCAAAGGAAAGATTAATCTGTCAGCGTCCACGAGCAAAGTTACATTTCATAGAAAAATTAACTGATGGCCATGGGAGTGTAGGAAGAGTAATTGTGGACTCATCCAGTCCGCCAGCGGCCGCGTGCGAAGAACGCGATGTATGATTGATGGGGTGGGGGGGAGTCATTCGCAGGCACGCGGAGAATGAACGAGTAGTTCCCTCACTGACCTATGGTATAAGATGTTTGATGGACGTTAATAAACACGGAATAAGAAGGGCTTCCCAGAAGTAGGTTTACAAGACGTTTACTATCTGTAAACATGATTCTACTGTAGACTGCAATTGTAGCCGAACTTTGTTTATGCTTCAGTTAAGTCCCAAATTATTTTGCTTTTCTGATTTAAATAATATGTATTTATATCAATTTATAATAATAATAATAATAATGCTATTTGTTTTATGTCCCATTAACTACTCTTTTACGGTTTTCGGAGACGCCGAGGTGCCGGAATTTAGTCCCGCAGGAGTTCTTTTACGTGCCAGTAAATCTACCGACACGAGGCTGACGTATTTGAGCACCTTCAAATACCACCGGACTGAGCCAGGATCGAACCTGCCAAATTGGAGTCAGAAGGCCAGCGCCTTAACCGTCTGAGCCACTCAGCCCGGCATTTATATCAATTCAAGACTAGGTTCAACATCATAATAAGAGGCAGTTTACAAGTTTAGTTCACAGTTTTAGGGATATGCCCCGTCCTCGAACACTGGGATCATGGAGTAGAAACAAATGTCTCCCCCAGGTACTGTTTCATGCATTGTTATACATACGGGATGTAATATACTCTTGTTGCACTTTTGCCGGATGCTTTCATTCCTTGTCGTATAGAGGGGAGCACTGAATGCACAAGATGTTATCACATTTTTTGCAGTACGATCTTGGTTCTCCCTTGCGTCTTTGATGAGCACACCGCCTCTGCTGATAACTTTCTTGTGATGGTTGGCCAACACTTTCATACCTGACATCTGGTACTGTATTATTTGAGTAAGACTGTATGGCAGTGTGTAGAGTCGCCCTGATGAGTTTCGACCAGTATCAAGCTTAGGTAGGGGATGGCGATGGCGAGCTTGAACTGTAGTAGATCAGGATAATTGGATCCATGAATGTGTCAATATAAGTTCCAAGCATTTACAACTGCCACGTCTAGCATTCGTGTGCACAGTGGCCAGTACCACTTCTTACCTCTTACACCTATTCCATACTTTCCTACTATCCAATCATGGTGGTCATCGCCTCCCATGTGAGTGTTGCAGGGTTTAAAAGTTTTGGGCTGTTGTATGCCTGCACTTTGTTTCAAATTTCTATTCCACCTGGGTGATGAAGAAAGTGGAAGGATAGTGCCAATGGTCACACAATTCTTATCATGCCACCGTACTAAGAGAACTTCCCCATCGATATCAAACTGGTAATCCAATGAACCTCGTTCCTCTTTAGATATGGTTTTACTGTTCTTTAGTATGTTTTGCACAAACTGTTATACGGGGTTATTCAGCTATTTTGTCCAGCTCAAATTTCTTCTGATCCATTAAAATACTGGACATTCTATTTACTAATTCTTAAATTGCATTAACGGGCTGAAAGAATAGAGTTCAATTCGTCTCTCTTACGTACGTAGTTATCGAGAAACAGGCAGTAACTTTTTTTAACTGGGACTATACTAATTTCACCTAATAGAGCAACTAAGAACCAAGTGACTGGTGTGATTATTTTGCAAATCCGACGAGTACTTTGGGAGATGTTAAAGAATTTCATATGTGTAGGCATTGGACAGAAAGCAATGCGCCACTCGTTGGGATGTCGAAGGAATGCTACGCGACTTACGCAACAAAAGACGGAAATACGTTCCTACATAAAAATTGAATCGTTTGTTGCAGAAACAGCACTTCTCCACTTTTTTGACACTATGTGAGTTATTAATACTGCCATGATTAATGCACGAAGGGCTACCATTTTGTTCAGAAGAAACACGTCTACCATATATCTCTGCCTGTCAGTCGCGAATGAAAGTTTCCGTTTTGTGCAGAAAGAACACTTATCCTGGAGAGGTGGTGTTTTTACTTCACTTGAGTCGCTAGGAAGAGGTGTGAAAAGAGATGCAAAAGTCGCGTTTCATATAAATCAATTTATGGAGTTTCAGTATGAGGCAATAGGAAAATACTGTATTGATGGACTGTGCGTTCATACTTTCAAGTTGCTTATTTCTGCAACCCGTCTCTCTGTGTTACCAACTAGACTTGCTTATCCACAAGGCTGTGTTCCATTAAATGAAAAGAAATTAGCAGACATAAAGAAGTTGGAATCTTACATACCAGAAGAACACCATGAGTTTTATAATGAACTGTTTGCATGGACAACATCAGCGCAATAGAAGTGAGAAGCATTGTGCAAAGATAAGATGTTACTTGCATTATATTGTGTTGTTTTGTTTTATACATATTTTGAACTTTGGAAAGGGACATAAAAGGACTATTCTTCTATTTATTTTTCTATACAATGTGGTCTAATCATAATATGTGCAAATAAGTAAGTCTTACAAATAATTATTAAATAATGGGTTTAAGCACTGTATTGCCTCAGTACAAAATTTGCACTTTAATAAAGTTCCTTTTGAAATTGAAATGACGTTAAAATCAATGTTACACTTCCTTATATTCTCATTAATGGTGTTTGTTGCAGAAACAGCACGTCTCCACCATTTCCAACAAAGTCTGTAAAGGAACGTATTGGACTAATTCATACAAACAACCTATCTGCCATAGTCATTTCAACAGTAGAATAAGCATAATGAATATCGGAAGGATAGAAATGACATTACACACTAGAGACAGTTTTTCCTGTTTTCTGAACAATTTGGTACGTTGGAGAAGTGTCGTTTCTGAAACAAACGATACAATTGGAGTTAAACCAACTAGCGTTTTGTGTTATGGTCTTACTATATTGGAGGTGCATATCTTGTATTCCGAGCACTTTGCCACGAAATAAATGCGAAACCATTGTACGTAGACAACTGATGCAGTACATCGTGCATCGTGTGTGTGCATTGGTACTGTATCAAGCAAGAACAAAACACACTAGTCAACGTACAGTATTCCAGTGCGTACTTCAGACCGTATTGCTCTCGCAGTCAGGCAGGGTGCTCACATGGCACATGCTTTGTTGTGACACTGCAGTACTGTAATGTGTTTTCTTGTCTTTCTTCGCTGTCCTCACAGCACGTAATGGAGGCCTACTTTTCAACACAGAAATGGCCCCTATGATCTTCTGTTACGGACAAGCAACCTACGGGAACGTAATCTGTATGACGATAAATATCCAACATGCCGCACACCATCTGTAAAGTGGTTTAGTACCCTCTTCTATAGCCTTTCGGAAACGGGATTATTTGCACCACGAACAAGCGATCGTGGCAGACCTGGAACAATTAGCACATCTGATATGGAGCAACGGGTATTAGAAAATGTGGAGGACAATTCTGGAACGAGGGTCCGAAGAATAGTTGCAGCTGAAGGTATTGCTAAATTTGTTGTCTCGACAGTCCTCCACGAACAGTAGCTCTATCTGTACCATGTGTAGCAAGTTTATGCTCTGTTGCCACACGGTCGGTGCGCCAGGTTGCAATTCCGCCAGTGGTTTCTACAAACATGGGCCATGATCTCAATTTCGCAGCGAAAGTTTTGTTTACAGACGAGGTGGGTTTCACGAGAAATGGTGTCGTGAAAATGAAAATCCACGGCCTGTTTCCAGTCATTCGACCGGTTCAGGAATGGAATGAATGAAGCCCCCATCTAGTGGCGAGGATAGGAATTGTGCCGGCTGCCGCAGCTTGTCGCACTCCTCTGGAGCAATGATTAATGAATGACAGATGAAATAATATTGGAGAGTGTTGATGGAATGAAATATGACGGGGAAAACCGGAATACCGTCACAAATCTCACATGGAGTGACCGGAATTTGAACCACGGAACCTAGCGGTGAGAGGCTGGCGCGCTGCCGCCTGAGCCACGGAGGCCCAGGTGGTGTCGTAAATTTTCATAATACCCACGAATGGGCTGATGCAAATCCGCGTGCAATGGAAGAGAGACAACAACAACACAAATTTAGCACCAACGGATGGGCTGCCATTCACGGGGACAGATTAATAGGTCCCTATCTTCTACACAACACACTGAAATGTCTTACGTATCGTACCGGTACCTTCCTTCGGGACCAATTACCTTTGTTGCTGAATAATGTGTCACTACAGGAACAACTGCAAATATGATACGTGCATAATGGAGTACTGGCCCATAAACATCGTAGTGTTAGGCAACACCTAACACGGGTCTTCCATGATTGATGGATTGGTCTGGTACCTTAGCCTTCCCGTTCGCCCGAACTTAAACCTTTCGATTTTTGGCTTTGGGGACATGTAAAGGTCATAGTGTCTGTGGTCCCCATAAAGGATGTGGATACACAACGAGAACGCGTGTTCAATGCCTGTGATGCAACAGGCAAGAGTGTTCCAACGAATGCGTGATTCCATGCGACGTAGGGTGAAAGGCTGCCTTGCGATGGATGGTGGTCATATCGAGCACATCTTGTGAAGAGTAGGTCAAAGACATAGCGATCATTGATGGTACTGGTAGCGGACCATAACTTCGCAGATACTAGGTTTGTGACCAATGTTTACAGGACCTTTTTCCCTTCGTTTCTTGCTCTGTAAATATTATAACCTTTTTCAAGGACACCTTGTATAACTGTATACGCAGAGTTTAAGTAGTTTATCAGAGGCGACGAAAATTCATGACGTCAACCTTACTTTAGCCACATATAACGTGAGAATGTCACTGGCGTGGAATGATCTTAAACACACCATTTATATTCTGGAGGGTGACGACGGTGTAGAATTTTATTCAATATTACCTCATTATTTTCAACATCGGATACTTTTTCAGTTAGGGCCGACTAGCCGAGTCGGTAGAGGCGTACTAGGTTCATCTGGAAGGAATTCAAAAATTTACTAACGAAATTTCCACTTCTGGAGAAGCAATTGGCCCTGAGGTTTACGCAGCCTGCACCAAAAATGAGTAGCATATTAATCTATCAGGGCAAAAGCGGTTGGGTGGGTATAGAGCTAACCAATGTCCCATTAAGAGTTCTTCCTTCCTTCCTTCCTTCCTTCCTTCCTTCCTTCCTTCCTTCCTTCCTTCCTTCCTTCCTTCCTTCCTTCCTTCCTTCCTTCTTTCGATGGTCCTCATGGCCTGTCCGAAGATAGCTTTGCGTTGTTCTTCTTCAAGAAAGCAATTTAGTATTACTTCAAGCGGCTCATGCTGAAAGGGCCTCAGTCAAAAGATTAGTCAAAACGAGCTAAGCCCGAGAACATGACCTGGAGGGGTAGATGCAGCAGCTAAAAAAAGGACTTCAGTCTGATGGGTGTCTGCCATAGAAACGGACATGGTAAAACAGTGTGTTATGCTAAAATGTCTTCAGTCACTGAGCAAAGGCCCTTCTAGCAGCTTATCCACTAGTCGTAAACCATAATAAAATACAAGACATCAGGAAACTTCCGGCTTATTCCGCACAAGCATCAACACGTATGATGAAGTAATGATGTGGCGTACTAATAGAAGCTAAGAAGGACCACATGAGTACTAAATAAAGTCAATAGTAATTAGGGTGACAATCTTATTGTCTGAGGCCTTTTATTTTACTCGTATTAGCGTACAAATGTTCGCATGAAATTCTGAAATTTGTTCAGCATATTCGCACAAAAAGCTTGACGTGGTAGGGGTTGCCAACATGTGACAGGTAGTAGCTGAAGACCAAGCATAAAAGAGTGAACAAGACGTATGCTATTTATACTACTACTACTACTACTACCCAAGTGATTATGTCGGAGTACTTAGAAGAAGTAATGCAGTCATCAGGCTTGAATCATGAAGCGAATAAGGAGAGGTTCTCAAAATTACAGGCCTATAGACTCACCTGGAACAGATATAACAAAAAAGTGAAGGACTATACGCCACGGAAACCTTGATCAGTGGTGGCAGATCACTTACTAAAGTTAGAGAAAGAGGAGAGTAAAATATTGAAGAAAATCTTTGGTCCAGTCTGCTCAGAGGGAATATGGACGAAACGGAAGTCTCGAGAGCTTTATCAGCGTTATGAAAAGATCATTTACATCATCAGGAAAAGGCGATTCAAGTTCTGTGGCCACATTCTCAGAATGAACAATGACAGGCTCACCAAAACGATTCTCAACCTTGCTCTTTCAACGAAAGTCAAGAAGAACTAACCTAACCCCATGGCACTACAGCCCTGAAGGGCCTCGGCCTACCAAGCGACCGCTGCTCAGCCCGAAGGCCTGCAGATTACGAGGTGTCGTGTGGTCAGCACGACGAATCTTCTCGGTCGTTATTCTTAGCTTTCTAGACCGATGCCGTCAGATAGCTCCTCAATACTAATTACGTAGCCAGCCCTCAGATCCAGATAAAAATCCCTAACCTGGCCGGGAATCAAACCCGGGGCATCCGGGTAAGAGGCAGGCACGCTACCCCTACACCACGGGGCCGGCAGTCAAAGATAACTGGCTTAATGAAATAGAAAAAGACCGTCAGGAAATTGGCATCCCACAGGAACTATTGAAGATCGACTCCAGTTCAAAAAAGCAGTCAACAACCCTCATTTTGATGAGAAAATAAATACCATGACAAATAAATCGTGGACTGAAGAACGGAGGAAAATATTCAGTGCCAAAATGAAGAGATTGTGGGAGAAAAATCAGCATCAGCTAAATAAGTTGTATCGCGCTTCATAGATTGGCATAACGCTGTAAATAACAATAATAATAATAATAATAATAATAATAATAATAATAATAATAATAATTGCCGAAATGCTGAAGATAGGAGGTGACAGCGTAGCCCGGAAAATCCACTCGATTCTTGAGAACATCTGGATCACTGAAGAAATTCCGGAAGATTGGAAATGTGCGCTAATCCATCCACTACACAAGAAAGGGGATAAAACGAACGTCAATAATTATAGAGGAATTAGCTTGATACCAGTTGCTTATAACAATTTTTCCAAAGCCTTGCTCACTAGACTTGAGAAACAAACAGACCATCTAATTGGTGAATACCAGGCAGGTTTTCGAAAAGGAAGATCTTGTACAGAACAAATCCTTAATCTCAAAACTATCCTCCAAATGCGTAAAACCAGACAGTCATTACTTTTGTAGATTTCAGAAAAGCATATGACTCTATAGACCGTCAAACACTTTTCAATACTCTAGAAGAATTTCAAGTGGATAAAAAAACAAGAGAATTAATCAAACAAACATTAACTGGCACAACTTCAGAAGTTAAATTCCTAGGCGAAATATCTGAGCCTTTTCCTGTTAACACCGGGGTCCGTCAAGGGGATGGTTTATCGCCGTTACTGTTTAACTTGGTACTTGAGAAAGTAATCAAGACCTGGAAAAGGAAACTAAAGGAATAACCCTTGGAACACTACGTAAAGACAGAATTCACGTGCAATGTCTGGCCTTTGCTGATGACATAGCAATACTTTCCAATAATAGGCATGAAGCAATTCATTCCATCGAAAAACTGCATGAAATTGCCATCAAAACGGGACTTTACATTTCATATGAGAAAACTCAGTACATGGAAGGAGCCTCACGATACTTAGATGGACAACCTATGATAACTAAATTTGGCAAAATTGTTCAAGTGAACCAATTTAAATATTTGGGAGAAATTATTCAGCCCTCTGGTTTAAACCGCGAAGCAAATAAAGAAAGAATTTCCAAATTACAGAAAGCATACAGGATCACTTGGAACAGGTATAATAAAAAATCAATATCTCGGAATGCAAAACTTAGACACTATAATACAGTGATCAAAGCTGAAGCGTTATATGCCTCAGAAACCTTAATCATTGGTGGTGGATCTTTAACCAAAGACATTGAGAAACAAGAAAGGAAAATTTTACGAAAATTTTTTGGCCCGGTTTGTATAGATGGAATATGGAGAAAAAAAATCATCCCAGGAGATATATTGTCATTCTGAAAAATTTTCTCACACTTTTCGGAAAAGACGATTGAAATTTTATGGACACATTATCAGAATGAACACTAACAGGCTAACTAAAAGTATTTTCAACCTGGCCCTTTCGTCTAAAACCAAGAACAGCTAGCTTCATGAAATTGAAATAGATCTCCAGGAAATCAACATCTCAGAAGACATTGTACAGGACAGATGTAAATTCAGAACCAAAATAGACAATCACCACTCTCAAGACAAACCCAACACCAGAGCTACTATAACTTGGACAAAAGAACGAAGGAAGAAGCTCAGCGAGAGGATGAAGAGATTTTGGGAGGAAAAGAAGGCCAACACATCAGCTAAGCAAGTTCAACCGTTCTCCCAGTAGGGCATAACGATGTAAATAATAATAATAATAATAATAATAATAATAATAATAATAATAATAATAATAATATCAATAATAATAATGTGGACCAATAGGGCCCAAGAAATGTATTCTCCACGCAGCAGGGATGGCGCAGTAGACGCAGCCAATAAGAAATCGCGTACAGGGATGTTGGCGGCTTTGAGACCACAACCTGCAACTTCCTATTTTCCTTTGCGGTTGAAACTCTAAACCACCCACTCAGTTTTTAAAACAAGAAGGATAAGAAAAGGGTCGGGATATATGTCCTACTTTATTTAGTTGAAGAACCCGAAGTTCCTACCTTACAGTTAGACAATTTCTATATTACGTTTTCAAGAACCTATAAAACATCCCTATCAACCAGAAGAGGAGTCACGACGATCTGAGGTAGTCTACATTGTGAAGCCCTTACCTTGTCACCAGCCAGCTCATACGACTTTCACGCGCAGAGTAGACCATCAATGGAACTGAATCGCCCTTTTATAGTGCACCCATAATCCTGGTAAGAAGGGTACAATAGACAGTTGGCTGACTGCTGACTGGACACGGTTAGTGCCATCTTAACAATCCTAAATAAAGGAGGAACCAACGCCGCAAATTAAATGTATTATTGCTGCAAAAGATTTCAAGAGGTAGCGTTAAATGGTGCTCTGTATAAGTGTCAGAAGGGTAGACTAATTGCAGGAAAAGCCGTAGGTCGTATCATAATTACAGCCACACCAAGATCTTTGAGGTAAGGCTAGATAGCGCACAGGGTAAGTGCAAGAAGAGTAGATTAATTACAGGGAGGTCGTATTTTCATGTAAATTATTATTATTATTATTATTATTATTATTATTATTATTATTATTATTATTATTATTATTATTATTATTATTATTATTATTATTATTATTATTATTATTATTGAGTGAGGCACTTCTTTACTTTTTTCGACCTTCCCCCTTCACTGTGGGAATATCGACCTAAAATTTATGCTGGTCACGGAGGAGTGAGACAAATCCCTCCAGCAGACATTCCTATATATATGTATATCTTTGACACTGTTTGAGAATTCATTACATGGCTCGGCACTTGACTAGAATCAAGTTAAATAGATTTTTAAAATAATAATAAGAATAAGAAGGTTCACTGGCTTAAGTGGTTCAGATGGCAGAGAAGTAACTTTCGGAGCCCAGCTTGGCAGATTTTATCGTGGCTCAGTCGCATGGTATTTGAAGATGCTCAAGTATGTTAGCCTCGAGTCAGTATATTTACCAGCATTTGAAGGAAATACTGCGAGACAGAATTCCGGTTCTTTGACGTAACACAAATTTAGTTGAAAATTGCAAGCTAAGGGCTTGTTCTCATCCTCCTTTTCAATTGTCTTGATCTCCTTTATCACGACTTGTGTTTATTGGACGGCATTTCCTTTGTGTGTGCACACTCAACAATTAAATTTCCAATGTTGGCACTTTTTCGAGTGAATAATACTGTTGATCCTAGTGATGGTGGTGGTGGTGGTGGTGGTGGTGGTGGTGACAAGAAGAAGAATAAAAGATAAAAGCAAACAAACCCCATGACTCTAAAGCCCTGAAGGACCTTGGTCTACCAAGCGGCCGCTGCTCAGTCCTAAGTCCTTCAGATAACGAGGTGGCGTGTGGTCAGCGTGACCATTCCTCTCGGTCGTTGTCCTTGATTTTCTAGATCAGGGCCACAATCTCACTGTCAGATAGCTCCTCACTTGTTCTCACGTAGGCTGAGAGGATATCGAACCAGCCCTCAGATGAGGTAAACATTTGTGAACGCGCCGAAAATCGAACGCTGTTCCTCCGAACAATAGGCAGGCTCACTGCCCCTAGACTGCGTCACCGGAATAATAATAATAATAATAATAATAATAATAATAATAATAATAATAATAATAATAATAATAATAATAATAATAATAATAATAATAATAATATGTATGAAAAGACAGATATATGTAAACATCAATACAGCTGTCTCTCTCATGTGTTGACCAAACTATTGCCTGACCAGCGGGCAAGATAGTTAAATTCGAGTCACACTTTCAGCTCTTTTGTTTTAGAATATTATTATAATTATCATTATCTTCATCGTCATCTTGCATGATCGATGTCCCTTCAAAAGCTATCGATTTTAGAAGAGACCGAGTGAGTTGGCCGTGCAGTAAGGGTCACGCAGCAGTAAGCTTGCTTTCGGGAGATAATGGGTTCGAACCCCACTCTCGGCAGCCCTGAAGATGGTTTTCCGTGGTTTCTCATTTTTACTCCAGGCAAATACTGGGACTGTACCTTAATTATGGCCACTGCCGCTTTCTTCCACTCCCAGCCCTTTCCTATACCGTTGTCAACTTATTACCTATCTGTGTCGGTGCGACGTAAAGCAACTTGTAGAGATTTTAGGAGACGTCGGAGCACCGGAATTCTGTAACGAAAATGGATTCGTTGACGTACAACAAATCTACAGACACAGATCTCTCGTATTTAATGATACCTGAATGACAACGGACTGCGCCGGGATTCGTACTCGAAACATTGAGCACAAAAGGCGAGCGCCCAACGGCCTTTGCTAGGCAGCCGGTCTACAGTTATTGAGATCATTGGGATAATCCCACAGAAAAGCGCATTATTATAACGTCATGTCTTCTTTGTACTAAATCCGCACTTCGTCGGCTGAAGTGTAGCTTTGTAGGGTTTCCTTGTATCAGTGCCAAACCACGCTAAGTAAAGACGAGATATTGATTCCTTGCTCTCTTCTTCACATTTACGAAGTGTGCTGCTTATGCCGTTGGAGCGCGACCATACAGTTTTAATGTTGAAAGTCGATTATCATGTTCAAACTAATTCTGGTGACGAAGATGCTCCTAAACTTTACAAAATGGTATCTGGCGGAAGAGTGCATGAACTTGTCTCATAAAACTGGTTTCACTCCACTAACTACTTATATGGTTTTCGTAGACGCTAGGGTGCCAGAATTATGTCCCGCAGTGCCCTGTCACGTGCCGGTAAAAGTCTACGATCACAAGGTTGACGTATTTGAGCACGTTCAAATACCACCGGACTGAGCAAGGATCGAACTTGCCACTATGGAATCAGAACGATAGTGTTTCTATTGTCTGAGCTACTCAGTCCGGCGGACATATTATTATTATTATTATTATTATTATTATTATTATTATTATTATTATTATTATTATTATTCCGGGGATTCTGTGGAACGCAGAGGTGTAAGAAGGCGCGGGTATGAATGGCTGGAAAGAGAAAAGACCAAAGTACAATTAAAAATTCTAAAATTCGAAATGTTCTTTTTTCCTTGCCTTTTTTTCTTTTCAGATCTTAAACTTGGTTAAACAATATCAAATAACAACTGGACAGGTAAAGATTAGCTCGTGAGCTCGAGAAACAATATTCGAAAAAGCCTAGAAGAATCAGAGTACAACGATTTAACAGAATGAGCCTGAAGCTCCCAAGTTACCAGTTTTACAAAAGCACCACTGCTCCATTCAATTACTCCTCCAAAATGTACTACATTCAAAGAGCGTCCTTATTCCACACACTTAATTAGGAGACTACTCTCCAAGATTTACAAGATTAAAGCCTCTCCAAGACACAATCTCGCTTTTACAGAAAACAAACACTATCTGCTGAACAGTCTAAGTTACATTTAAATAGGAAGTAGAATAAGAGTAGTTAACTTTAACACGGGCAATAAGTACCCATTCTACATGGTCTTAGTGAAAAGGAAAAGGTTAAAGTAATTGGCCAAAAATCAAAATGTTAGGAGGCGAACACTTCCACTCCTATGAAATTCACTTGAAAATACTTAAAACCCTATGTGTCTGATGGCCCGAAGTTACAGAGGCTAAGCCTACGGAGGTGACTAGATGGAGAGAACGTTTTAAATTACAAAAGGAAAATTTTTAAGTTTACGAAATCATAGTCACCTCAGTACCAAGTTAAAGGGGAATACAAGAGAGTTCACACCCTTTATTCCCTAAATTAGACTAAGGTCTTAGACCTGATAGAAAATGTACATTGAAAGATTACATCAAGAAGGCGTTTTCAAACCCTCCCCTCGCGTTAGCTCTCTGAGACTATTACATGATTAAAAGATGTCTGCCATTACCTTGAGCTGGTGGGCCTTCCGGAGATGGACGAGGCAAGCCCCCTGCCACTATAAACCTCTTGACTGGAGCGATCGAAATACAACATGGCCCAAAAAGTCCCAGCTTTTATAGCGGAGAGGAAGTTTCCAGAATTCTCTGGGCCGAAGCCCTGCACTCACCCACAATTTTGATTGGTTGATTAAATAAATTTAAAAAGTTCTTGATTGGCTAAAATTTTAAGCAGGGAGGAAAAGATAGAAGTGCTAGCAACCTTAGAACATCAAAAGCAATGTACAGACAATTCAGTTTAGGAAACCAATGAATACAACAATTTGCTTGAAAATTAATTGTCCATTCTCCCACCAGAGGGGGCACATAGGTCGGCAGTAGATTTATCTAGAGATAAAGTTCGAAACTTCTTCAGAAATGAGTTTCACTCTTCATATTATAGATGGCCTTCTAAAAGGCGCTTGGTTTGAATGTACGGAGTTAGGGTACCTCCGGTACAATTATTATTATTATTATTATTATTATTATTATTATTATTATTATTATTATTATTATTATTATTATTATTATTAATAATAACTGTCTTTGCTGTGAGACATAGTTCTTACAAAGAATGCATTATCTCTTCTGGTATGTGCTAGAACATAACTAATTATCATTTTAATTGAGCAATTGAGCTCGATAGCTGCAGTCGCTTAAGTGCGGCCAGTATCCAGTATTCGGGAGATAGTAAGTTAGAGCCCTACTGTCGGCAGCCTTGAAGATGGTTTTCCGTGGTTTCCCATTTTCACACCAGGCAAATGCTGGGGCTGTACCTTAATTAAGGCCACGGACGCTCCCTTCCCACTCCTAGACCTTTCCTGTCCCATCGTCGCCATAAGACCTATCTGTGTCGGTGCGACGTAAAGCAAATAGCAAAAAAGAAAATTGAGCAGTCACAATCTCCTTATTGCGTTTGACAATATGAGATATGAACAACGCTAGTAATGCGCCAGTTGCTGTACTGAATGGTACGGGAATGTCGCTCACAGGACTAGTTGGCGAGCGCGTTTCAATGGGTTTGGAGGATTGATAAGGTCTCTGTTACTCCAAAACCTTATAACTCTAGCGGCCTTCGAAATCAAGGATCTGAGCGTACTGAATTTAAAATGGCGGTCCTAAAATGCCTTATGGAACTTATTTTTCTTCTTTTCTTCTTCCTGGCTTGTTTTCTCAGTTACCTGGGGTCGGTACTTTGTACTATAGATTAGGCCAATGTTTACGGCTGGATGCCTTTCCTGATGCCAACACTATGTATGAGTGTTTCTGTGGTGGTTTGCAGTGTAATGTGTTGTATGTAAACGAAGATGTGTATAAAGACGAACTCAAAAACCCAGACACCGAGCTAGAGAAACTAACCAGACAAAGCTAAACTCCCCAACCCGATCGGGAGTCAAACTCAGGACCCTCTGAACCGAAAGCCACTACGCTGGCCATTTAGACAAGGAACCAGACATGAATTCTCCCCGTTTTCTTTTTGTTTTTGCAATTTTCTTGAGTCGCACCTACACTGATAGGTCTTATGGCGACGAATGGGATAGGAAAGGCCAAGGAGTAGGAAGGAAGTGACTGCAGCCTTAATTAACATACCGTACAACCCCAGCATTTGCCTGGCGTGAAAATGGAAAACCACGGAAAACCATATTCAGGACTGCCGACAGTGGGATTCGAACCCACTGTCTCCCGTTTGCAAGATCACAGCTGCGCGTCCGTAACCGCACGGCCAACTCGCCTAGTATATACAGAAGATGAAGACGAGTAAACTCGTACTGACGTATTGTACATTAGAAAAATAATCAGTTTTGTCGGAATATGTGTGGTAAATGATGTCTTAAGTGTCAGTGCGGCACTGGTTTAGAAAGTTAGAAATTCTTTTACAAAGCAATTCAATTATGTCCGTACACTTCACTGACTCGGGGCGTATAATTTTCTACTTCGTTAATAGTTGTCACTATGTTAGGCCCTTTTAAACAACAAGCATCATCATCATCATCAATAGTTGTCACTAATTTTGATTCTGAGTGCCACCTTTGGACTGTGTTCCGCTTAGTAGTGAATTGTGCCTGTTGGTGGGTTGGCACTCGATAATTTGGTTCATGGGTTTGTAAGTTGCCACTACTGTCAATTGAATCATCACCCAGCTCGCCCCTATAAATGCTGGTAATCGTGGACCTTATGTATATTCCTGGATCTTCAATTGTACGACGATAAGTGAAGTTCTCCACACTGGGGCTACGGATGAGCTGGGAAGAATGTAAGGTAAGCGGCTATATCGTATCTAACATGTGAACTTACGTGCGCGTGGCGCCGCGGAGATACCAACGTTCCCCTCTACCATGCAACGGTTAGGGTGTGCCGTGGTTACCTTTATTTTAAATGTAGGCTTCTTAAAATTCTCTTAATTTGTAATGTGCAGGTTTCTAGACTGTCTACGGACGGAGGGTAATCACCTGGTGGGAGTCATCTAATGTAATAAGGGTGTACGAGTGTGGGCCCTCGTTTCGCTTCTTCATTTTCCTTTTGGGTGACTAAGATTTTCTAATTTCTATTTTTTTCTAACTTGCTTTTCGATATGTTACTTTTCTTCCCTGCCTTAGTCACCTACGCAGTGTGGCTTATCCTCTGTGACACCGAGCCTTCTGCCCCAGTAGATTTTATGTCACGCGAATGCTTGAGTTGGTTCAGCATCCCAGCATGTTTTGTTTTCGGCCTATTATATTTAACCTTTTGTTATTGTCATTTCTTGGTCGTGTAAACTTCTACTCCTGCTTTTCTGTACTTCTGGATCCTTCCGATCCCTAATTTCTTGTTGTTGCTTCCCCTGCATTAAGGCAGCGAGTGTCACATGTTGTACAATCTGCTAAGATTTTATGTGCATTAAGAGGTATCCTGATGGGGATTCTTAACCCGTTCGGCCATTGAAAGTTGAAGTTCAGGGTTCTATTCTCTTTGGATGTGTAACTTTTGTTTTGAAAGTTGTAGCTTCTTTCATTCATATTTATATTCAACCAAAGACATTCTTACAAAAAATGAATCTAATGCTAACTAGACTTGTAAATAAGAGTTAATTCTCTCCTGTTAATTATTAACCTCTAAAGCTTACCTTGTAATATATTGTTATTGCTTGTTAATCTTATTGTTTTTACTTTGAAAAGAGAATAGAAACTAAACAAAAGAAAGTTAATTTGGCAAATATATATATTTTTGTCTGGCCCTTCTGTCCAGTAACCTATGCCTTGCCGTTTTTTTCTCTCTACCTCCACTGAACTCAATAATAAAAATAATAATATTAATAATAATCCATCGGCTTTCCTGAAGATAGTGTCTCATTTCCACACTAGCAAAAGTGCCAGGGCTGAGCGTTAAGGAAGGCAACGACTTCTAACTTCCCATCCCAGTGTCATCACAAACCTACCCGTGTTAGCACGACGTGAAATTGGTAGTCTTGCAAAGAAAATCACATAACATCATTTGGGAGCTAAGAAGCTTACTTCTGTGCTTAAAATCCACCACTTAATAATAATAATAATAATAATAATAATAATAATAATAATAATAATAATAATAATAATAATAATCTTAAGTCCCTGTACATTTGTGGTTTTCGGAGACGCCGAGGAGCCTCCACTTTGTACCAGAAAAGTTATTTTACACGTCGGTAAATCCACTGACACGAGACTGACGTAATTGAGTACCTTCAAGTACAACCAGATCGAAACGCCAGGTTGACCTACAACCTGACCCTCTCAGCCTGGCCAACCATCACTTAACAACTAAAGAAATTGAAACCGAGAAGATGGCAAGGACATAATTTAGAAGAATAAGTTGCTAAATTTAGGACTTGCAAAGTTTTTCGTTGAATAATTATACTACTAGGTAGTCCACGTCTAACCTCGGACTGTAATATGTTCGGCGAGAAGAGGGACTACTTCAGCTCTTCTTTTCTAACTATTGTTATGTGACGGCTGAGGGAAGGGGAACAGAAACCCGTAATCCCAAAATTTGTTAAACGTTAGCAGGGCTTGAATACTGCTAGAATGCGCATCAGAAGCATGCCAGCATAGTTTTACAAAGAGGAAATAGGAAAGCCCAGGATTCAAGGCAGGTAGGCAAGCATTTGTAAAACTTCCTGGAACTTCCTTAAACATTAAGCGAGGAAAAACTCTCTACTCGCCATACACACTTTAGGCACGTCCTTACCATGCAATTGTTAGCTCATTAGACAAACTTCTTCCATCGCTGGAATAACAACACCGTCCTCGTCAATGGCCATGGTGCACGGCTGAGTTTCTGTTTAGGGCCCGCCACATTCTACGATCTCTCGCCCTGACACGGAAAAGTACAGCGCAGTAGAATGAGCAAGCATTTCCATGTGGCGGTTAATGGCATATTAAGTATTTAAAAGCAGTTTATTGACCCACATAGATTAACGCGGGGAGAGCGACGGGGGAGCAATACCGTGTATCCCCTCCATTGTTCACACACAACTCTTCAAGGATTTCTCATTTGTTAGCCTTCAAGATGGTTCACTGCGCATATGTCTTTTTATGACAAATGAAAATTTGATCGTGACCTACCGGATGTTCGATCGTGCCTTAAAAACTAAGAAGAACTAACGATCGTGCGAGCCGGCCGCAGACAGACACTGTGATCTCCTACGTACGGTACGTATCCCAAACTCATGAATTTCTACTGCATGGAAACTAGTTACTGTTACATTCTCCTTTTTCTCGGTCTTTCGTCAGTAAAACTTTGGTGGTTAGTCACAAGAAGCTTTACTGGATTAGTCGCTAAATGGGAATGTTCTGACTATATGACAGCTGCCCAGACTTCTATATGGATGATGTAACCTACAGTAGATTCAGTTGGTGTAGAGATGACTGTAGCTCTTTTTGTATGACACCTTCTTCTTCTTCCTCTTCTTCTTCTTCTTCTTCTTCTTATTTATGTGCTTACCCTCCAGGGTTGGTTTTTCCCTCGTACTCAGCGAGGGATCCCACCTCTACCGCCTCGAGGGGAGTGTCCTGGACCGTGAGACATTGGGTCGGGGTATACAACTGGGGAGGATAACCAGTACCTCGCCCAGGCGGCCTCACCTGCTATGCTGAACAGGGGCCTTGGTGGGGATGGGAAGATTGGAAGGGATAGACAAGAAAGTGGGAAGGAAGCGGCCGTGGCCTTAAGTTAGGTACCATGCCGGTATTTGCCTGGGGGAGAAATGGGAAACCACGGAAATTTGTGCTATTTGCTTTACGTCGCACCGACACAGATATGTCTTATGGCGACGATGGGACAGGAAAGGCCTAGGAATTGGAAGGAAGCGGCCGTGGCCTTAATTAAGGTACAGCCCCGGCATTTGCCTGGTGTGAAAATGGGAAACCACGGAAAACCATCTTCAGGGCTGCCGACAGTGGGACTCGAACCCACTATCTCCCGATTACTGGATACTGGCCGCACTTAAGCGACTGCAGCTATCGAGCTCGGTACCACGGAAATTCACTTCAAAGATGGCTGAGGTGGGAATCGAATCCACCTCTACTTTGTTGACCTCCCGAAGCTCAGTGGACCCCATTCCAGCCCTCGTACCACTTTCCAAATTTCGTGGCAGAGCCGGAAATCGAACCCGGGCCTCCGGGCGTGGTGGCTAATCACACTAACCACTACACCACACAGGCGGACTCCTATCTTTTATTCTAGTCAAATTTAGCAAAATCGACCTCCTCTCAAAAATTCGATTTAGTATCTCTACATTCCAGATTCATCTAACCTCCTCACCTTCAGCATTCTTCTGTAATACCACATTTCAAACGCTTCTATTCTCTTGCTTTCTGAATAGTTATCGTCCATGTTTCATTTCCATACAATGCCACCATCCAGACGAAAGTCTTCACAAAATCCTTCTAGTTACTATATTAATGACGGGGCAAGTTGGCCACTCCATTACTTTTTTAATTTAATTTCGTCTTGTACTCCTTCTTCAAGACGTTGCCCATACCATTCAGCAATTTGTCTAGATCTTCTGCGGACTCAGAAGAGGAACATTATCACCGGCAAACCTCAAAGTTTTGATTTCCTCTCCTTGGATTGTGATTCCTTTTCCTAATTCCTCTTTGATTTCCTTCACTGCCTGTTCTATATAAACAATGAAAATTAGAGTGGACAAAACTGCAAACTTGCGTCACTACTTTCTGGATTGCTGCTTCTTTTTCAAAGCCCTTGATTCTTATCACTGCAGACTGATTTTTTTAACAGGTAATGGATAATTCTTCGTTCTCGGTATCTGATCCCGATCACCTTCAGAATCTCAAACAGCTTAGTCCAATCAACATTATCGTATGCGTTTTCTAGACCTACGGACCCCTTGAACGTGGACTTGCTCTTCTTAATTCGATTCTTTAAGATCAGACGTGAAGTCAGGATTGCTTCACATGTTCCTACATTTTTCTGAAGCCAAAGTGATCTTCTCCCAACCTAGCTTCAACTTCCATTCCTTTGTAAATAATACGCCTTAAAAGTTTGCAGGCGTGAGATGCTAAACTTATGGTGCAGTAGTTTTCACACTTGTCAGCAACTGTTTTTTTTTTTTTTTTTGGAAATAGGTATAATTAATAATAATTTATTAATCTAATTTTATTGTTATTGTTCTCTCTCCTCCTCTTCTTCTTCCTGGTACGTTTCTGCTTATGCAGGTCATTCACAGAGCTCTTCCGATCTTCTCTTTTTTTTCCCACATTCTATCGTTCATTACTCTCTACCACTGTAGTCCTCTCCGATTTACGTCATCCTCCACCTGATCCCTCCATCTTGTTCGTGGTCTTCCACTTGGTCTTCTTCCAGATTCTGTCCATTCCAGAGCTCTTCTTGGTAATCTTTCTTGTCCCATTCTTTTGACGTGGCCGAATCATTTAAGCTTATTTCTCTCTATAGTTTATTTTATAGGGTAGATCTGTAGCGTGTTTTGTATGGTTTCATTTCTTATTTTGGCCCTTCTTGTTTTACCCAAGATTCCTCGCAGAAAGCGCATCTCTGTCGCTTGTAATCTACTCAGATCATTTTTTCTCCAAGTCCAACATTCTGCTCCATAGGTCAATATTGGCAAATATACGATTTGTATATCATGATTTTTGCTTTGATAGGTACTTTTTTCTTCTTCTTTTTAATATGATTACCCTCCAGGGTCGGTTTTTCCCTCGGGCTCAGCGAGGGATCCCACCTCTACTGCCTCAAGGGCAGTGTCCTGGAGCGTGAGATATTGGGTCGGTGGATACAACTGGGGATGATGACCAGTACCTCGCCCAGGTGGCCTCAACTGCTATGCTTAACAGTGGCCTTGGTGGGGGTGGGAAGATTGGAAGGGATAGGCAAGGAAGAGGGAAGGAAGGCGGCCGTGGTCTTAAGTTAGGTACCATCCCGGCATTTGCCTGGAGGAGATGTGGGGAAACCACGGAAATCCACTTCCAGGATGGCTGAGGTGGGAATCGAACCACCTCTACATTGTTGACCTCCCAAGGCTGAATGGACCCCGTTCCAGCCCTCGTACCACTTTTCAAATTTCGTGGCAGAGTCGGGAATCGAACCCGGGCCTTCGGGTGTGGTATCTAATCACTCTAACTACTACACCACAGAGGCTGACTCCTATCTACCATAAACACTATAGACTCGTACCGCTACAAATCTAACTAGTATACTGCATTTACCCTACATAAATGAGAGATAAGATCGTTAACTTTTTTAGAAAGAGTTCAAAATAAATAAATTTACAAAATTGTAATCATATTAGGACGGTATTCGACCTCGTGGCTGCACCATGTTGCTCCGGGTATTTCACTCCTGAACTCAAGGCTGAGCTTACATTTTAGTGAAGCATGCTGCTCAGGCGAGCACAAGTTGAAATGCAGTAGTTGAAGAAGAAGTTCCCTCGCTGGAAGTTCATTTTGAGGTTGATCCAGTAAGTCCACACACGATGTACAGGCAATCTGTAACTAAAGTACAAGATTTATCACGGGATACTGAACCTCGTGCAACTTGAAAACGCAGAGTGACATGGAGAGTAATTAACTTACAGTATGACAGTCAAAAGTAGAAGAAAGAGTCCTCTCGACCAGCCCTTGGAAGCCTTCACACTGCTCACTAACACATGACAGAGCACTTATCCTATTGGTTGTTATGGCGATCACCTGTGGTATTATTGGTCGATACTGTATGGTTTTAATATTCCCACAAATACCACACGCACTTAAATGTTGAAACACGTAAGTAGCTCTACTCATTGCGAGTAACCTACCACGGGTTCCGCTTCTACAGGGTATAAGGAAAGGTTTCTCACCCACAGCTGATAGTTGGGCTTGACCGACTGCTTGTGCCGTCACCAAAGACGTTCGGCGGAAGATGTCATACACGCTCGGCAAAAAAAGATCACACTCGCTTTTCCTAACAGCCGCTAGAAAACACGAAGTTAATGTGAAGGATACAATATTTATATATATTTCCTCATCCAAAATTGGCCTATCTATCAAAGCATCTATATAGGATGTTTAAAAAAATAATCGGCAAAACTCAAGCGTTGGATTATTCGCATGTGGTACAGATATAAAGGTTATAAAACGTGCATGCGGAAACCATAAATACTGAGATATCAGACTCTCTTGAGAAGACATACCATACATTCATGTTCGACGGCGCCCCTGCGCATTTTAGCCTTTGTGTCCGGAGGCACCTTAATGCACGTCGTCACAGGATAGGTAGAGTTGAACCAATTTTTTGGCCTCTAAGCTTACCTGATCTCAATTCATTGTATTTCTTTGTGTGGAGGTGTTTTAAAGTCGTTGTTGTACGCGATTGCTGAGCAGATGGAGCAACATTTCGTAGAAACTGGCTTCTCAAACGATACGTATAACACCGGGCATTTTTCAGTGTGTTCGTAACGCAATGAGATGATGAAGAGAAACATATGGGAGGGCATTTTGAACATTACGTGTAAGGTATTTAATAGGTTGCAAATTCTAGCAAATAACATTCCAGTTTGCTATATCTGAGAGTGAGTATCCGGCTCCGTAACTGAGTAGTAGCGAAATGAACTTTGGTCCGAAGTGTCCCAAGTTCGATTGCAGGCGAGTCGTAGGGTTTTAAACGTAGATGGTTATTTTTCGTTACTAGATGATCGCGCTGCTTCCATACTTCCCTCCAGCTCTCACACAACACTTTCCTGTACCATATATACACGAAGTATCTCGCACGCCAGACGCCTCCACGGAAGGTCTGTTTGAAAAGTACTACACCCAGGCTAAGATAGCTACACGAATATTAATTAAAACAGAGTTAGCCGACTACGTGGTATGTGTCGTGTAGCTTTACGATTGAATTCAGGTGATGATGGGTTCGAACATCATCGTCGGCAGGCCTGAAGGTGATTTTAAGTGATTACCCATTTTCACACTAGGCAAATTCCAGAGCTGTGCTTTAATTAAGACATCAGTTGCTACGGCCTCAGACAAGCTCTTACACCGAAAACCTGAACTGCCATTGCGAAAAGGAGCAAAAATGGCAAAAGGAACAAACAGTTAAATAAAATAATTGATTACAAGGTGCAGAGCTAACCTAACTTAAAATAATTACGTATATTTATAATGACTATGTCCGAGTATTACAAACGGTGAAAAATCCAATACATTAAGTTTTCAGGTCTAATTGTATTTGTGAGTCTGGAATATACAGGGCGTTTCAAAAATACACTGAAAAATTGCAGGGTTGGATTCCTGATTTGTAGAGGAGGCAAAAAGTTAATATGAAGATGGGTCCAGAAATTCATCAATAATTTATGTACAAGGAAAAATTAATGATCCAAGTGCAGAAATTTGCGGTACTCCTGTTTATTTCATTGCCCATTGATAAATCTTATTCTTTACAACTATCCGTTGTCTGCTGTTAGCAAAGTAATATGTAAAGAGTTGTAAGGCAGTCTGATTTAGATAAGGGGATTTTAATTTGGCCATCAATGTGTATATATATTACCGTGTGAAATGCTCTGTTAAATCAAGAACAGTAAGTTATGTGACATGCTGTTCACTCGTTGCGTACGGTACCTGTAACGTTCAATAGGACAGTGTTCGTTCTGCGTTCCTCTTTGAAGCCCGGCTGTAACGGGTCAAACGAGGAATTTTGTTAAAATACACAGTTAGTTGTTGATGGATTATCCGTTCGAAGGGTTGGGAGAGAGATGAAAGTATACAGACTGGCCGACAGTCTGACAAGTGAACAGCTGGGGAGTGTTTTGGTATCGGATTTACCGTGGCATCTTTCCATGCGTGCTGAGTAACATAAATTGCATTGCGAGAAAACTACGCTCATTAAGACATATGCTAGGTTTGAGCCCTCTCTCATTACTAGTGAAAATTCACCACCTTCTTAATTATTTCTCGATTTCTTGGATATTTGGTTTATTCATTTTCCTGCTGTTTGTGCCGCTAATAACAGTTGAAGTTCACTTAACTAAGTACTTAGCTATAGCGGCACACGCACGAATATTCTTGACTTAGGCCTACAAGTGGCCACGGCTGGTCCGTGATCCGACAGCGCGGCACTCCGACCGACCGAGTAGACGACAGGTACCCACGATCTACAGTTGCTCTAACCCTCTGCGTTCGGGAGAGGGAGAGGGGCTCCTCCCCACCGTCCGCTGTCCTGAGAATAGTGTTCCGTGGCTTTCCATTCTCCTTCACTAAGGCGAATGCCGCAAGAGTTCCTAGGATAGGCCACGGACGACTGCTCTCCCTTCAAAATTGAAAGACTTAATCATAAATCTCCTGATAGGAAATTCTACACAATTTAATGTTGGTATAAGCAAGACAAAAAGATTCATCGAGGAGTAAAGCAGGGTTCTCCTCTATCACCTTGTCTTGTCATCCTATCCATAGATTACATACTTAGTGAGCTTTCAGAGCATTCGATAGGAGAAGAGTTTGGCTTTTGATCTAGTGGACGGTCATGATAAAACAACTTTCCTGGGGTTTGCAGTTGACATTGTTATAGCAGCCAAAAAGTAAGCAGGCAGCAACTAAACTAATTCAAATGGCCATAAGATCCCTTCATGAGATTGGTTTGTAATGAAATTCAGAGAAATGTCAATCAATAGTTATCAAAAATGGAACATTATGCAGTGAAGATATTCAGCTGGATGGAAATAATATTAAAAGTATCTTCAGAGAGCAACAAATTATATATCTGGGGGTTCATTTCTCTGAGGGGATGAAGATTTATTCTAATTCTTTAAAGTCAGAACCTAGCTGTAAACTTCAAATTTAATCGTCGAGTTATGTACTCAAGTTAGAACAGAAACTGTTAGTTCTCAGTAGTTATATTTGGTATATCCGTTCCAAAAGGCTCCGTTAAATCAACTTCCCTTGAATTTCCTGAAAAATATTGATAAATTAATCAGAAGTGCTCTTAAATAAATTATTTGTATTTCCGGTGACACACCTGATGCAATTCTGTATTCAGCAATAATATTGAAGGGGCTTTGTTTGTTTCATTCAAAACGGAAAGCCGATCTGCAACACATAAATAACTACAAGACCGTACTAAAAAACGGAAATCCTCATGTGATTGCCACAAGAACCCTCACCGATGCGCTATTAGATTGCCTGCTTAAACCAGAACTGCATAATGAACCCGCATACGTTTAGGTCCAAGTAGCTCGTGAAGAATTGAGGAATCGTAAATACAAAGACATGGTGTGAACTTTCTCCAAAAAAGTAAAGGGGCACAATTATAAACAGCAAATATAATACCTGTACGAGTTCTTCCAGGCAGACTCCAGGACGGATCCCGTTGAAAAAACTGCAGCGAGTTTGAAACCCTAGCGCATGTTCTGGGATCTTACTATCATGGAGTACTTGTAAGGAACGTCCGTCTGCACTCACTCAGGAAGAAGATAGCAAATTGATAAAGGGAATCTAGTTTGTAGGTAGATGAGGAATGTTATTGTTTTGCTACAGCAGGCTGTGTTCGTCAACTGTACATTATTGCAGTTGACAGAAAGAAGTGATGTGCTGTTGTAATTGATCCGACAGTAGAGTTTCAGAACAATGCTGAGCAGCCACATAGAATTAATCTAGAGAAGAAAAATATATATATACGAGCCCACAGTTCCCTACCTGAAGGAAAAGTACAGTGTTAGTGGGAATATTGAAGTTCCAGGATTAATGGTTTGTGTCAGAAGGACTACTCCAATGTTTTAGTGGATGCTTTTAACTGTACAAAATGCATCTAAATTAAATATCAGATATAGTTATTACTACATTGAGAAGTTCAGTACCATTAATGCGAATCCACTCCTACCGGAATTGGAGAGGAATTACAGTACCACGATAGTTAACTCTGAATTGTATACTTTTAATTTATGCAATTTATTACACTTCGTCAAATCGCCTGGCCAGCATGATCGTTAAGGCGTGAAGTCAGTACGGTCTTACACCGTGGTTATCCGGTTGGAGTCCTGTTGGTCGGACGAATTGTCACCATCAGAATGTTGGCCGGCAGGGTAGGACAGGTGACGGTAGGCAGTTTCTAATCGCTAGATTACATTCGAAACCTCTACTCATTGCTCATACGGAGTGAGGGTATATGACACTACTGATGGTGATTCGTCCGTCGGATGGGGACGTAAAGTCTGGACCAGACCCCTTGGTGCTATTCCACAGGAGTAGGCTATGTGCCCGCACCGGCCTTCACCCTCTCCCTTCCTACTATAATATATCACTTCATTAATTTCATCTCATTAACTCCTCTGATGTGGTTGACATCAGGAAGGGCACCCAGTCGTAAAAACACGCTACGAGATTCATCCCACTCCAAACCCAACTCCGTAGAGAAACGGGACGAGTGTTGGGCACACACTGTCAACACACAACCTCCGGTGAGAGGATGTTAAAATAACTTTTCATTCCCCCGTTCACCCCCAACCCTATATTTTATATTAGCCTACATAAATGTTGACCGCATCGCGTATCTGCGTGCCTGCTTGCAGTTCGGGCATCGCCATGCTTCCATAAAATTATGGACATTTCTCGATGTTAAGAACATATTGTAATGCAATGAAGATTGAAATACTCTTCATATCCTTGGCAAAGTCTTCAACAGCAATTTAGAGTTTCATTACACCTCGCACAATTCGTTCTTTTATAGTTATTATTCTGGGGAGTGTTTTTTTCTTACCGAATCCCTTAAGTCACACTAATACATGAAAGGTTTTCGGCGGCGCTGGGAGCACTTTCACTAAGATGTAGCTGCTTGGTAGCTGAACAGATCAATGATGATGATGAGGATGTTTGTTTGTTGTTTATTTGTTTGTCCAGCCCTTGTCCCGTTTCTCTACGGGGTCAGGTATAAGGTGAGATGAATCTGTCGTGGAGGGTTTTATGACCGGATGCCCTTCCTGACGTCAACCGCATCAGAGGAGTCAATGAGATGAAATTAATGACATGATATCTGATAGTAGGAAGGGAGAAGGTGAAACCCGGTGCCGGCACATGACCTACTCCTGCCGAATAGCACCAAGGGGTCTGTTCAATGCTTAACGTCGCCATTCGACGAAAGAATCACCATCAACAGCGTCATATGCCCTCACTCCATATGAGCACTGCGGAGAGGTTTGGAATTTAATCCAAGCTTTTGGCACGCAATCTAGTGATTAGAAATTGTATACCAGCACCTTCCCTACCCTGCCGGCCATCATTCTGACGATGGACATTTTTCGACCAACGGGACTTGAACCGGCTAACCAAGGTGTCAGACCATTTAGACTTCACCGCCTTAACGATAATGACCACCAGGCAGGCTGAATAATGATGATGAGGTTTATTATTATTATTAGTAGTAGTAGTAGTAGTAGTAGTAGTAGTAGTAGTAGTAGTAGTAATAGTAGTATTGGCTACACGATACATGCCAAGTAACTGTTAGCTCACATTCGGGAGATGGTGGTTGCGAACTCCCCCCATTTGGCAGACCTGGATGTAGTTTTCAGTGGTTTCCCACTTTCACACCAGGCTGTACCATAAATAAGGCTACAGTGGCTTCCTTCCCGGTCCTAGGCTTGCCAATCCCATCGTCACCGATCTGCGACGTTAAACCACTGGCAAGAAACGAAGAATCATCATCATTATTATTATCATTTTTTTACTTGTCTTTATTTACCATTGGCCTTAATGGACGCTAGAGTGTCAGAATTTTGGACCAAACAAAGCCCGTTCGATGTCGCAGTAGATCTATTCATAAGAATCTCTCGTATTTCATCACTGTTCAATGACAATCGACTGCCCCGGTATTCTATCAGGAACGTGTGCTTAGCCGATCCCACTTCTAACTGAAGACCTGAAGCATGAAAGAGCACAATTAGCAGTAACAGCACTTCCCTGGAGAGTCTGGTAGTCTAACGACTGGAGAGAAGATTAATTTTAGCTTTCTCTCTGCAGCTGCTAAGGGAATTATTAAAGAATCCACCTTCCAGCTGCGCACGTCGTACACTACAAATTGGTACATTTACTTGATTTTCGCTGCTTGGTTGTTCATAACGAGCTTCTCTTCTGCTTGCAAATCTATTTTTAAATTATAAAATACAGTGTCTAAAATCCTCTATGCCCCCTCACCCCCCGTAGCTAAATCTCTTAGTAAGCTATCCTCATGATAGGCACATCTAAGCGAAATCTCTTAGGATTAGGAAGGAAGTCATTGTGGCCTTAATTAAGGTACAGCCTGGTTTGAAAGTCGCTTAAGTGCGGCCAGTATCCAGTATTCGGGAGACAGTAGGTTCGAACCCCACTGTCGGCAGCCCTGAAGATGGTTTTCCGTGGTTTCCCATTTTCACACCAGGCAAATGCTGGGGCTGTACCTTAATTAAGGCCACGGACGCTTCCTTCCCACTCCTAGCCCCGTCCTGTCCCATCGTCGCCACAAGACCTATCTGTGTCGGTGCGACGTAAAGCAAGTAGCAAAAAAACAGTTACTTTGTCTATATCGCGTAGCTAATAATAATAATAATAATAATAATAATAATAATAATAATAATAATAATAATAATAATAATAATAATTGTACCCTGCGTAGGTTTACAAACATCCCCACAGGGTAAGGAATGAAGGAAAAAGCGCACTGGCCTGGGCGTGTTTCAAGCTAAGATTCCTTTTAGCAAATAACCACATTTATTTTCAATACAAATCCCCTTAGTGGGTTTTCCTTTAAACTTGTTAACACGTACAATATCGTTTAAATCTCAAGACAGCCTCAGGCTGTGAACTAATTACATTCATACTGGGCACTGAGCCAGAACATTAAAACAAAATTCAACCATTCAAACTGCCCAAAGTTCAAAAGCACTCAGTACATACAATAGCAGAGACTCTATTATCCTTAACCAATGACGATGGAGGTGGCAGCTAATTTTCAAGGTGCCTGCCCATATACAATAACATTAAAAGGCACTGGGTTACACTCATGTCGTAGGACTGAATATTTCGGAATCCCAATAGTGAGATCCTCCCTTCGTTCTACCCCGCACTAGTACTTCAGTTTAATCTAGTAGACGAGCTTACCTCCACATCGAGGACAAGACAGGGTTCGAAACCCAAACGGACTAGCCGCCGCAACTCAAGGCACCGAGAACATCTGCCGCTGCTGGCTATCAGGCAAGTCCAGTCCCTCACCTCCGTCCGTAGCTCGACAAGCGAGCGGCGGACCGGAGGGAGGGGAGGAAGACCAGCCCAATTGGCTGGAAGTGGGGGGGAGGCATGTTGCCATAGTAGCGCGGCGGCAGGACGAAGGGAGAAAATCAACGTCGAAAGAAGGTGCTAGTTAGCCCAAAGGGGGCAAGGGAATTGCCTAAAACATACGGCACAGATCTCCCCTCCCAAGACCTTTACCAGGGGGGGGGGGTAGTTTGGGAATCCCTTATCAAGAAGGGGTTTCTTTTTTCTTTTTTTAAGAAACATACAAGAGTTTTACACAAATACACATCTTGATATACAATTTTCATCATTTGTTTCCGACGAGTTCTTCCTTGTAGAGAATGGAGATGAAATATGAAGAAATATGTCTTCCCGGGATGACACGATGACAAATGACAGAGCTGATGAGTCCCAAAACACACAATTGGACCAGACTGGCCAGCATTGGCAACAGGTCCGCAAGATGGTAAGGCCTAGGAGTAGGCGGCCCAGCACATCACCCAACAATGGTGATGGTTGAGAAAGTTCCAACCCCGTAAGTTAGGGCGAGGTGACACATGCTGCAGTTTGCAAGATGTTGCCGCTGACACACTGCCTCAGGAGAGTAAGATGCCCAGGGGCCAGCTCCAGCGGGGGGCCCTCCCTCGAAGCTTGGGGGCACAGGCGACGATCTTCCCGACACTGCAAACACAAAGCAGAAAGCCAGCAGCACGCCGAAGCAAGTAGATTGTCAGGTGATGAGGCGGAACGTCAGTCGAGGCGCCGCGGCGGCACAGCCAACGGTGTGGAGGTCAGGAAAAGGACGCGGGGGGGGACTCCAGGAGGATTTACAAGCATGCTCAAATAAAACAACAATTAAGAAGGCAAAATTGCCAAGATAATTAAATTACCCATTAAGAATAGGAAAACCCACCGAGGTGGAAGAAAATCAAAAAGTAATAAACAAAGGAAACATGAAAAGCGCGAAGGCCAACTCTCAAGCGGGTTTAACCTGAGACAGGTGCATTCTCAAAACTCTCTCGGTCTCCGGGTCACTGACCAGCAAGGTGACGGGGGTGAGGAAATCGAGAATAGTACAGGGGCCTCTGAAACGTGGACCTAATTTCCCAGATGGCACAAAGTTTTTAATAAACACCTTGTCACCGACAACCAAATCGGTAGGTCGGCGGCCTTGATCGTAACGGGCACGGTTCTGCTCGTACGACACCTTAAGGTTATGTTTCGCCTTCTTCCAAATTTCCCTAATGTTAGGAGGATCAATCTTCTCGGGAAGCAACTCATTAATATTCCATAAGTTGGAAATAGGAGAATTTGGCACGAAAGAAAACATCAGGGAAATTGGAGAAAATTTGTGAGCTTCATGGACAGCTGAGTTGAAGGCGAAGGCGAGCCAAGGAAGGGAGGTATCCCATCTCGACACATCCTGATGGTGGAAAGCAATGAGGGCCGAACGAAGGTTGCGATTGATCCTTTCAGCATACGAAGGCTGAGGGTAATATGGGGAAGTCGTGACATGGGAAATCGAAAGATTGAAACAAAAGCTTCTAAACAAATTGGAAGTAAATGCCCTAGCATTGTCGGACACCAGAAATTGACACGGCCCAAAGGATGAAAAGATGGACTTAAGGCATCTAATAGTAGTTTCAGCGGTAGCAAGTCTGGTGGGAAAAAATCAAGAAAAACGGGTAAACCCGTCCACACAAACCAAAATAAACCTATTCCATCGCCCTTTGACCGGGGGAAGGGTCCCACGTAATCAATATACATCCGCTCCATGGGGCGAGTAGCTTGGTGGGACGACAAGAGACCCATTCTCGAGTTCCCAGTAGGCTTGCTAAGGCCACAGACCCTACAGGCCTTAACCATCTCGCGAACTTCCCCATCTAGGCCTTTCCAGATGAAGTTCTCTCGAATCTTCTCCCTAGTCTTGAACACTCCTAGATGACCACCTAAAGGAGTTTCGTGATAATATTTAAAAATCACCGGAACCAAGACCGAGGGGATAACCACTTTCATTTTCTTATCGGCCCGGGAAGGGCAGCACAGAACATTGTTTCTCAGGACGTAGGGGGCAATATTCTGCCCGGATTTAAGATCCTGAATAATAGGGCCCAACACCGAATCCTCACCCTGAATTTTAGCAATCTGGTGGAACAGCAAGGGGGTATCCAATAGGATACCACCGGAAAGAGGTAACGAGAGCACGGGTTTTGGCCCTGTTGAATCAGAAGAACCAACGTAGTGGTCAGAGAACATTCGACTTAAGGAATCGGCGACGACATTTTCCGTCCCTCGGATATGGTGGACATCGAACTGGAAAGCGGAAATGCGAATAGCCCATCTGGCTAAGCGACCGGTAATTCTGGGCTTACCAAGGACCCAGCTAAGCGCCTGATTGTCGGTTTCGAGCAGAAACTTAACATGCTCCAAATACATCCTAAACTTCTCTAGGGCGAACAAAACCACTAAACCCTCAAGCTCATAAACCGAATACTTCGACTCGAGCGGGGATAGCGTCCTAGAGGCGTACGCGATAGGGCGCCTACCCAATTCCGAATCCTGTAACAAGACCGTCGCGACAGCGGATGAGGAGGCTTCGGTTTGAACTACAAAGGTCTTACTAAAATCTGGCATAGCAAGCACCGGGGCATTAGCTATAGCCATTTTCAAGTCCTCAAAGGCTACCTGCTGCGAAGACCCCCATTCAAACTTAACCCCCTTACGACGAAGTGAGTTAAGCGGGGCAGCACGATTAGCGAAGTTCGGGATGAACTTGCGAAAGAAATGTATCATCCCCACAAACCGAGCGACGCCTTTAACATCCGTCGGGGGCCGGAACTGGTGAATAGCCTGGGTGCGGGATTGGTCAACCGAGGCCCCGCTAGGGGAAACGATATGACCAAGAAAGGACATCTGAGGCCTAGCAAAAGAGACTTTAAAGAGCTTAACCGTCAACCCGGCTTGACGCAACCGTGTCAAGACTTCCTTGAGATGCTGAAGATGATCTTCAAAGGTTTCGGAGTACACAACTACATCATCCAAATCATGGTACAAATAGCTGAATTTGATGTCTGAAAACAAGTGATCAAGGAGCCTAGTCAACACGGCAGCCCCCGTAGATATGCCAAAAGGCACCCGGCAAAATTCGTATAGGTTCCAGTCAGTCGCGAATGCAGTTAAGTGACGAGATTCTTCGGCCAAGGGAATTTGATAGTAAGCTTGGTTCAAATCCAAGACAGTAAAATACTTGGCGCGTTTGAACCACGAAAAACACGAGTGCAGATCAGAGAGAGGAACCGATTGCAATACGATCTTCTTATTTAACACCCTGTAGTCAAGAACCGGGCGAAAGCCACCTTGCGGTTTGGGAACAAGAAAAATGGGAGAGGAGTATGACGAAGTAGAAGGACGTATGATCTCGTCATCCAGCATTTTGTTAATAATTTGCTTCAACGCCTGCATTTTGGGAGGCGAAAGGCGATAAGGAGGAATCCTCACAGGGACGGAATCAGTAACTTCAATTTTATACTCAAGTATGTTAGTAACTCCCAATTTTTCTGTAAAAACATCAGGAAACGCACTACATATCTCCCTAATGCACTGCGCCTTATCCTCCAACAAATGGCTAAGGTCGGAGACCATTTCGTTTTGAGGGGGCGCGACACATGAAGCTAAAGCAGAATTACCCAAAGACAAACTTAGTTTTTCCCGTTCAACAAACTTAAACCAGCAATGGCTATTTTGCATGTCTAACACAAGTCCAGCATAAGCAAAAAAATTAGCCCCAAGAACCACAGGACACGATAAATCCTTGGCCACATGAAAGCAATACTTCCACGTAAAATTGGAGATGCGAATCTTACATTTGATTAAACCAATTACTTCAAGTTTAGACAGGTTAGCCGAAATACACGAAAAGGATACAGGCTGAATATTAGCAATTTTACAAATGGCCTTGAGTGAAATAACCCAAGATTCACTCACAAGGGAAAGGACACTTCCCGAGTCCAAGAGTGCTTGAGCAGGTTCATTATTTAACTCGATCGAAATAAAGGGAGCGAAACCCTTAACATCACCCGATATTTTCAAGCAGTCCGGTGGGCAATCAACCCCAGACTGAAAAGGAAAATGGGAATCACGTCTCTCAACAACAAGGGAAGAAGGGTCGGCTGGAATGGAAACCGACTCCCGGCCTAGTCAGAGCTCTGTGGAACGATTAGGACATCGCCTCGCCATGTGTCCCGCTAATCCACATCGAAAGCAGACGACTCCCGATCACCCAGTGTTATTCCTCACACTACCACCGGTATTAGGCGAGGAAATGGTGGAAGTACGAGAAGGACATCGATTACGCAAATGATCTATTGCCCCACAGGCGTAACACTTCCTAACAAGAGCAGGTTTCCCAGACGAGGGCGGCTGAGTACGTTGGTCTGACAAAGGTACATTCGACTCGCGGAGAGAGTCGGCGTGCCGAACTCCACCGGCAGATACCACCACAGCCTCGAGTTCGCTAAATGTACGAGGGCGAGTAGCAAAACACACATAAGACCGATAATTAGGGGAGATGCCCTCCACGATCGTAGACACCATTTGCTCTTCAGAGTAACCAAGTGCGAACACCCGAGCATAAAATTTAATATCCGAAATAAAATCAGACAAGCTTTCCTCTAAACGCTGCACTCTAAACTAATGTTTCTGAATTAGGGAATTAAGCGCACGTGCAGGAATAAAATAGGTCAACAAGTTCGCATGGAACTCGTGCAAGGAAGCTTGGGACGCTATGGCATGAACGATTTTATCAGCTAACACACCGGTGGCATAGGGGTAAATAATTTGGAGGACCTGTACGTTCGACATTCCAAAGACCAAGGCATGGTCCTGGAATTCAACCTAAAATCGAAGGAACGACACAACCTCACTCGCCGAACTGACCGAATAACAAGAAGCCTTTTTAACACCAGACTCAAGGGCTGAGGAAGACTAGAAAACCCTGCGTTATAGAGCACCGAAGTAGACTGCTGATCCTTGCCTGAAAGGCTGTCACGATCTCTTAATGGAGGCATAGACAAAGGGGCCGACTGCCCATTTAACTCAACTCCGTCAACTGCCTTATTCGACTCACCTTCAGCCGCAGTAACGGAAAGACAAGTGTTCTTAGATTTAGCTGACAACCTCATCAACCATGAATCAACCTTCTCTAATAAAGTGGAGGTTTCCGATTGCAATACCTCAACCTGACCCTTAAGGTCATCTTTAAGTTCTAAGGAGAGCAAATCTTCGATCCTATGTAAATAGTGGCTCAGACGACCTTGAACCCTCTTTAACTGATGAACCGAAGCAATACCAGTTTCCAAAAAATCTATGACTGAGATGATCTCTGTTAAGTTTGCCCGGATCAAGGACGTCGCCCCACCGACCTCGCTATCAGTATAAACAGGCACAGTAATAGTTTTTTCAAGGTTCGACCTTAATAAATTCTCATCGCTTTTAACCGTTCCTTTTGACCCCAAATTCCTAATGAGCAGTTCATACAATAACTCTTCCTTTCGCAAGGTCCCCTGATAAGAGACATCTCGAGCCGCCATAATGCTCGAACACTGTTGGACCCACAGGTCGAAAGAATTCGAAGAGTACACTCACAACTAAACGGAATAATACTCGAATTGAAACCAGGCCCATTCAACCACGCTCCGGGCTACCACTCTGTACCCCTGCGTAGGTTTACAAACATCCCGGCAGGGGAAGGAATGAAGGAAAAAGCGCACGGGCCTGGGCCTGTTTGAAGCTAAGATTCCTTTTAGCAAATAACCACATTTATTTTCAATACAAATCCCCTTAGTGGGTTTTCCTTTAAACTTGTTAACACGTACAATATCGTTTAAATCTCAAGACAGCCTCAGGCTGTGAACTAAGTACATTCATACTGGGCATTGAGCCAGAACATTAAAACAAAATTCAACCATTCAAACTGCCCAAAGTTCAAAAGCACTCAGTACATACAATAGCAGAGACTCTATTATCCTTAACCAATGACGATGGAGGTGGCAGCTAATTTTCAAGGTGCCTGCCCATATACAATAACATTAAAAGGCACTGGGTTACACTCATGTCGTAGGACTGAATATTTCGGAATCCCAATAGTGAGATCCTCCCTTCGTTCTACCCCGCGCTAGTACTTCAGTTTAATCTAGTAGACGAGCTTACCTACACACCGAGGACAAGACAGGGTTCGAAACCCAAACGGACTAGCCGCCGCAACTCAAGGCACCGAGAACATCTGCCGCTGCTGGCTATCAGGCAAGTCCAGTCCCTCACCTCCGTCCGTAGCTCGGCAAGCGAGCGGCGGACCGGAGGGAGGGGAGAAAGGCCAGCCCAATTGGCTGGAAGAGGGGGAGGCATGTTTCCATAGTAGCGCGGCGGCAGGACGAAGGGAGAAAATCAACGTCGAAAGAAGGTGCTAGTTAGTGACTTTTATAAATCATAACCCGAAAAAGGCCGTACACAGCTAATAATAATAATAATAATAATAATAATAATAATAATAATAATTATAAATGAAAAAAACAAACGTCAATGTTAAAGGCGCAACCAGGCAGCCAACAAAGCCCAAAGGGGGCAAGGAAATTGCCTAAAACATACGGCACAATAATAATAATAATATCATCATCATCATCATCATCATCATCGTCTTCATCCTCATGATACGCATAGCTCCGACCCACGTGTTAATTAGTAACTTGAATGTACACTTTTCCACTACGATTCCGCTCCTGCCCATTGGTGGGTAGAATACAGCCCCTCATAAAAGGTGTTTAAGAGGATTAACCACAGGGGCTCTGGTACTGGTAGCGAGGGTTCTGACGAAGGGACCCCAGCTGAGTATGGCACTGCTTTCGCTTACTTGAGCCAGTCTCCTCACTTTTATCTGTCCTATGTGACCTCCCTTGGCCAGCACTTCTTCTCTGACTACCCCGAGTCCAAGGGAGTCTCATTTATGTGCCCTTCACAGCTCTTCACATTCTTTTGCCGATACCTTCATTTTTCTACAGGTTGGACCTCTTCTTTTCCTTCCTCTAATTAGTGTAAAGAGAGGACGGTCGTCAAGTTGTACTTCTTCTTCAATCAATACATCTGTACAACTTCAGTACCCTCATTTTATGAAAATAATATTCTGAATCTAGCCACTTCCCGCTACCACACAACAGTCGGCCTGAAAACTGATAGAGGTAAGGATAATTTGTTCTCAAACTATGCCCTTCATTGTACAATACAGTAGATTGAAACTACTGGAGCTTCACCAAGACTTCATATTTCTCTTCGACAATCACCCGGGAAAATGCCTGGCTCAAGTCCGCGTGTTCCGCTTTGGTAACTCCTACCTGATATTCAATCTTCCTATTTCCCGTTCCTACCGACATCACCTTAGTATTGGAAATGTTCGTCCTTAAACAATCCCCCCTCCATTTTTGTAACGCAAGTTTCCGACGCAGGTGTGCGGTAAAACGAAAGAATAAAACTAAGGAGCCGTTAAGAATATTGTGTGTAATGGTTCAGCTATATAATAACATATACTGTATGATACTCTTTTGGAAGTTCGCCTTCATATCTATTAATTCAGACCTTGAGCACATCAATCAAAATACAAACATAATATAGGAAAGTAAGACAATAATTCCTATATCGTTCCACGTTTTTGCACAGTTGTTGAACATATGGTACTTAATACGTAAATCTCTCTTTCTACCTCCTTTATCAGCTCGACGATCCTCCACCGTTGTTGTACAACTGGTAACTAATTATCTATTTGCTACTCCAATATCAGTTCAACGTACCTCCAAAGTTGCTGTACAAATGGTACTTAATTCTCTCGTAGTTTTTCCTACATCAGATCCACGTTCCTCCAAAGTTGTTATACAAATGGTACTTAATTCTCTCTATGAACTTCATATGTCAGTTCCACGTTCCTCCAAAGTTGCTGTACAAGTGGTACTTAATTCTCTCTATGAACTTCATATGTCAGTTCCACATTCATCCACAGTTGCTGTACAAATGGTACTTAATTCTCTCGTAGTTTTTCCTATATCAGTTCAACGTACCTCCAAAGTTGATGTACAAATGGTACTTAATTCTCTCGTAGTTTTTCCTATATCAGTTCCACGTTCCTCCAAAGTTGTTATACAAATGGTACTTAATTCTCTCTATGAACTTCATATGTCAGTTCCACGTTCCTCCAAAGTTGTTATACAAATGGTACTTAATTCTCTCTATGAACTTCATATGTCAGTTCCACGTTCCTCCAAAGTTGTTATACAAATGGTACTTAATTCTCTCTATGAACTTCATATGTCAGTTCCACGTTCCTCCAAAGTTGTTATACAAATGTTACTTAATTATCTCTGTGAACTTCATATGTCAGTTCCACGTTCCTCCAAAATTGTTATACAAATGGTACTTAATTCTCTCTATGAACTTCATATGTCAGTTCCACGTTCCTCCAAAGTTGTTATACAAATGGTACTTAATTCTCTCTATGAACTTCATATGTCAGTTCCACGTTCATCCACAGTTGTTGTACAAGTGGTAATTTATTCTCTCTTTGTATCCTCTATATTAGTTCCATGTTCCCTGACAGATTTTGTACAAATGGTACTTTCAGTCGTTATACAAATGGCACTTAATTCTCACTTTGTGCTCCCTATATTACAGCTTATAAATCTCACATTTATCCCGTATTGGCTCAACACAACTAAGGTTAAGTTATGAGTAGGTTCCCACCTTCCAATACTTATCAATTTCTGTATAATATGTTTATTCATTACATAATATAAATCATCTTAATCTCTAGTGCATATTTCGTTCCGATTATGGAACATCTTCAGCTAAAATTTGACAAAATGGCAAGACAGTTAAAACACATTGATGTTATGATGATACAAAAGCTAAAAGATATGACAAAATGGCACGAAGATTAAAACATATAATTATGATGATGAAATAAAGTTCATTCATGTTGGTTAAAAATTCAACAAGTCAGTGTTCAAGTGACGAAGTAAAATCGGCGATAAGGTTCTTCTTTATGTTGGAGACGTGTACATTTTGTTAATCTTGAAGATAAATTGGAGAAATGCAAGATTTTCTTAACGTATATTTATCGGGGGAACTCTTGATAAAACAACCGTAGTTGAAGTTGAGTTGTGGTTAGATTATTAAAATGAGTCTGAAACGAGAAAAGAATGAGTAAAATAGAGGATATTTTAAGGAGAAAACCTGGTTAAAAATGTATGTTCGCGAGAATAAAGGATAATGGAGTTGATTACCTTATAGTCAGTCGTGTCGTATTTGACATCCTCCCTTATGTCGTGTTGTTAACTGACTGAGTCCTATGTACGTATGTAAGGCACTTGCGGTGGGCGGGGAGTATCGGAAGGAGAGGTAAGTGACGTGAGGAGAGCGGGTGAAATGTTGTGTAGGGTGGAGCTAACTGAGGAGTGGCGCTGTGATAGGCTAGGGGAAACGGAAGGAAAAGTAGGGGGACTATTGTGTAGGGTGGAGCTAATTGGAAGGAGGTGTGTTGGTTGTTTGTTGGGATCCTTTTTGATGGTTTTTTGTAGATGAGTCTAATTTGGTAGCCTCTTCTAATAATATATTTATATTTTCCGTGATTTCGTTAACATTCTGGTTTGGATTTCGTTTCTGATCAATTTCAATATAGATATTTTCAAGAATATTCATTAATTTGCCTTTGTTCAGCGTTCGTAGAATGGTTAAGTGCCTTTCTATTGATGTAAAACTGTGTTTATATTCGGTCATATGAAGACTCATGGCCGAGTACTTCCTATGTTTTTCGGCATTAATATGTTCTTAATATCTTACTAAGAAATTACGGCCTGTTTGTCCGATATAAGAATTGGCACAATTTGAGCATTTAAGCCTATATATCCCGGAATTTAAATATTTGTTATTACTTGCAATGCTTTGATGATTGAAAATTAAACACTGATTGTTGTTATTGGTGCGAAAAGCAATTTTAAAATTGAGTTTCTTAAAAATATTAGTAATCTGGTAAATATTCCATTATTATAAGTAAAAGTGGCGAAGGTTTTCTTTTTATGTTCTTTTACCAGCTGCGTTTGAGGTTTATTCTTCATTTTATTCATTAATCTATCTATGTAGTGTTTTGTGTATCCATTGCTTATCGCTATTTTGTAAATGAGATTAATTTCTTTTTGGAGGTCGGTTTTGGACAAGGGAATGTTAAAGGTTCTATTTAACATGCTTAGAAAGGAACTCCTTTTATGTGCCTCGGGATGGTACGAATCTTTTCGTATGGTATTTATAGTTTGAGTCGGTTTTCTAAAGATTGTAAAGGCCAACTTTTCTTCTTTCCTTTCGACTGTTAAATCAAGGAACTTTAGTTTTTTATTGTTCTCGGTTTCTAACGTAAATTTTATGAAAGGGTCCAAACTGTTGATCTGGTCTAATAAATTAGTGCTACTGTTGATTTGTTCATCTATAATTGCAAATATGTCATCGACAAACCTTAGCCAGATAATGATACCTTTTCCATCATTTAAAATTTTATGTTTTTCTAAGTGATCCATGTATATTTCAGCAAGGATACCTGACGCTGGAGATTCCATAGGGAGACCACTTTGTTGATATACTGTGTTATTAAAGGAAAAGTAATTATTGTTAAGTGTAAATTCTAGGAGTAACATAAATTCTTCTATTTCATGGTTATTAAGTTTTCTTTGTGTCTTTAAGTTGTTCTTAATTATATTTTGGAGTTTCTTTCGTGGGGATCGTAGAATACATATTAGTAACGTCGAATGAGTTCAAGGTGAAAGATGGGTTTAATTTTGTGTTCTTAATAATTTTACAAAATTCTATTGAATTATTGATTGTGGTTCTGCTTTGGAAAGTATAGAACTTTTTAGAAAGCTATTGATAAATTTAGAGGTTTTGTAGGTGGGGCTATTTCTGAAGTTAATAAGGTCTTATGGGTGTGTCAGGTTTATGTATCTTAGGCAAAGTTCTTGCTGTTGGTAGTCTTGGATTCATATTAATTAGGTTTGATATTTCGTTCTCATTAAGGATGAAATTAATGTTTTTAAGTATTTGTTTTAGATTTCTTTGGACAGAGTCAGTCGGGTCTTTTTTAATTTTTGTGAATGTATTATCTGAAAAATGCTTCGGTTTTTTCTATATATTCTTTTTATGCATAATAACTGACACATTACCTTTATCCGCCTTTGTGATTATAAGGACATTATCTTTTATTTTTTGTTTTAGGCCTTTTATATCTGTAGCAAGTAAATGGGGTGTGTTATCTTTCTGATCTTTAAATAATTCTTCAAGTTTCTTTTTGACTTCGAATTTAGTTTCAAGTTGTCGATCTATTGGAAGCTGAGCTATGACTTGTTCTACTTCAGCGATGGTTGTTATGTATTGCTTTTGGTTGTATGGATTAGACGAATTATGTTTGGGTCCTTTGTTGATAATCTGTAACTCTTTGTCCTCGAAAACAACGTCAGTTAGATACTTAGTTGGGGGGTGAAAGGTTGAATTGGGTTCGATGTTAATGGAGGATTCTTTTGACTGATTTATGTTTTTTGATTTAGAGTATGACCGTAAAGTTTTTTGTTCAAGGTTTCTTGTTTCTTATCTAAGATGTTTTGAATTTTAGTATCACCATATTTCAAAAAGGAATCCCATTCAATAGGGGCCATAAGGGAGGAAGCTTCTAGATGAGCATTATATAACTTAGAGTTTAAAAAAGACTTTTTTCTGTATAAAAATTTAATTTCATTTTTGAGACATAAGTCGTTAGTTTTTTCTTGAGTAGCGTTATGCCATTTTGTTGTACAAGGTTTCCTCTGTACTGAATTTAGAAATTTAGGAACGAGTTTTTGATGTAAACATTGTTTTAGGAAATTTATGTCTTTGCCAATTTTTGACAATTTAATCTTTAAGTTCAAATGGGCATTTGATTGTTTTTTTTGCCTGGTTGGCTAAATTACAGCTTATAAATCTCATATTTATCCCGTATTGGCTCAACACAACTAAGGTTAAGTTATGAGTAGGTTCCCACCTTCCAATACTTATCAATTTCTGTATAATAGGTTTATTAATTACATAATATAAACCACCTTAATCTCTAGTACATGTTTCGTTCCGATTATGGAACATCTTCAGCTAAAATTTGACAAAATGGCAAGACAATTAAAACACATTGATGTAATGATGATACAAAAGCTAAAAGATATGACAAAATGGCACGAAGATTAAAACATATAATTATGATGATGAAATAAAGTTCATTCAGGTTGGTTAAAAATTCAACAAGTCAGTGTTCAAGTGACGAAGTAAAATCGGCGATAAGGTTCTTCTTTATGTTGGAGACGTGTACATTTTGTTAACCTTGAAGATAAATTGGAGAAATACAAGATTTTCTTAACGTATATTTATCGGGGGAACTCTTGATAAAACAACCGTAGTTGAAGTTGAGTTGTGGTTATATTATTGAAATAATAATTTTAATAATAATAATAATAATAATAATAATAATAATAATTTGTTGAATTTTTAACCAACATGAATGAACTTTATTTCATCATCATAATTATATGTTTTAATCTTCGTGCCATTTTGTCATATCTTTTAGCTTTTGTATCATCATTACATCAATGTGTTTTAATTGTCTTGCCATTTTGTCAAATTTTAGCTGAAGATGTTCCATAATCGGAACGAAACATGTACTAGAGATTAAGGTGGTTTATATTATGTAATTAATAAACCTATTATACAGAAATTGATAAGTATTGGAAAGTGGGAACCTACTCCCTATATTAGTTCCATATTCCTCCACAGTTGCTGTACAAATAGTAGCTCATTCCCTCTTTGTATCCCCTGTATCAGTTCTACGTTCCTCTACAGTTCTTTTACATATATAAGTTCCCAGTTGTTGCACAAATGGTCCATAATTCTCTCTTTGGGGGTTAGTGCATAGTCACACAATACGATGTTCGTGGATTCTGCGAAATTACAAGACGAATTTCAATAGTTTGGTAGCCGTAAGTGTCATACATTACTGTAACTTTTGCAGCTGTCTGGGTGTTTAAGGAAGAGTTTAGTGCAACGTAAATTGAAATGTATACCAAAATAGCATTGCCCCACAAGGTTAAACAGGTTCCAATTGGAGCCATTTTGAAGCAAGCCGTGCAGGAAGCGCTGAGACATAAGGAAACGTTCAACACGCTTGCCATTCTCATACGGGATCAGGTGAGGAAGACTGTAGTAGAGCAACTGAAGGGAACAATCAGTTTCTACACGAGTGTGACCGAAGAACGCAAGTGTACCACGGACGAAAGATGCAGGATCACACTTAACTGAAAAAGGGAATTGCTAACTAAAACTGACCGTTTAAAACAATATCAGATAAGACAATGTTTGCGTCTGTTTGGTACCGAAGAAGCTGCAGAAGAAAAGTTGTACAACATTCTTGTTGATATTGTGCGTGAAACTGAAGTGGAACTCTCGGCGGACGATATCGATAAATCCCATAGGTTTGAGAAAAACCAAAATGACCGTCCGAAACCCATAACTGTGAAGTTTGTGTCGTACCGCATAGGAAATGAAAGGTTCATAAACAAGAATAAATCCAAGGGCACAAACAAAACTATTATAGAGGCCTAACCCCAGAGAGATTTCGGCTTCTTGAGGACGCTATCACCAAATTTGGTGTGCGGAACGTGTTGCTCGAGGATGGTAAAATTAATATTAAACAAGGAAACTGTAAAATACACGTAACAAACCGCGAAATTCTTGAACATATTCACTAGTCATAAGGGGAACATCTAAATGACCGCTGTATAGAACCTAGTTTACCTTTAATCAATATTTCAGTTAATCAGTACAGTTATAATATTTAGTTATTAATTTCAGTTTCATTTCTTAATTTATACTTAGTATACTTTCTCCTTTCATAAATAGTTAAATTTTAAAGTTAGCAGCAACCGGCAACCAGAAAACGAATACCTCTAATTTAAGTCCCTCCTCCCCAAAGTCCCAAGCAGACCAATAACCAAATCTCCCAGCACCCACCGTAAGTATCGCTAATCGTCTCTAAGACATTCTGTCTGCTTACCCTACCCCTTACAAATAGCTCATGTAAACAATCAGAGCATTCTTCCCTATTTCCCAGAATTCTCAGATATAATTTCAACCTGCAACCTGCATGCCAAGCCGTCATTCTATCCCTTGGTCTCGTGTTAGACTGAAGATATCTTACTAAATTGGGAATGACAGGAGAGGTAAGCTCAGAGGACGTGGTTGGGATATAATGTATTGTAACATGATGGCAGGGTGGTAGATAAATAAGTACACGACTGGTAGCGCTTAATCTAAGATTTATTAACTAACTCGAATAAACACTTACACACAGGCACACAATTACACTGTCCGTGGTACACAGTCCGCTCCTCACGGCAATCTTCAATTTCCTGTTCCCTCGTCGCTCTGCCGCACAGTTCCATCAGTTCACACGCAGCACTCCAGTCCTCCTAAGCACTCCACAGCCCTGTTACTCACAGAAATGACCGCCATGATAGCTCGCAGAAATGCACTGTTCGCTCTCAACCGCTGATTGACTGAGCTCATACTGAACACCGCCAAGCCCATTCGGCCTGTCCAGATACATCAGACATCTCTTGAGACCGAATGTTCTGGTTACATGTCAGGTCCCGTTTGTACACCACCGTTAGGCCTCCAGTACGCAACGGCGGTGGTAGTAGATGGGCAAGCCAATCCGAGCCTGTACCTTCCTTAATGATTGCTAGCTATAGTGAGTGGGTGGGCCCTACTAGGTGACGTCACTCGCGAATGGGGGCAAAGCTGGTTCGCTCCTCCAAGGCTTTCTATACCATTTGGTGGACCTCGAAATATTGCCCCCTCCTTAAGGCTGCTCGTCCAGAGCAGTTCCACGATACAGCGCCAGCCGATCCAGATGGACAACCATCGGGGGAGGTCACCGTATGCTGTAGACATATCGTTGATCTTAGTGATGGCAGTGTACGGGCTCTCCCATGGCGACTGAATCTTCGACGATTTGGCTCTCGTCCGCACGGGACGGCACAGTCATACCCGGTCACCTTCTTGGAAACGCGCACAGTTCGCCAGCATGCCGTAACGGGCTATCTTCAGATGTTGCTAGGCATAGTAGTAGCCTATATGT